>NC_088839.1:14131951-14568257 GCF_904066995.2 Poecilia reticulata | reverse complement strand
ATGGCAGAAACTATTTACTCCAAAGTAAAGCATTTCCTTCAAACATATTTACCCTTAAAACTGTGAATGCTGTCATTTTCTTGTTGTAGCAAGTTAAAAACTGCTGTGAAAAACAAACTATTTCTATCCCTGGCAAAAGTAGGCTTAAAGTTTTTGTTTTGTTTTTCCAACAAGTTTTGTCTTACTTTAACCGTTTTGGAATAATCAAACCACAGTCCTGAATTCAATGTGAGAGAATCTTGAAAAAACTTGAAGAAAGATAAATAATCATAATGTAAATAAAAACCTACACTTTGTTAATTTTAGACTCCAGGGTACATGCTGTGACAAAGGTTTAGCTCTTGTTAGTATCAAAACAAGTAAGTGAAGTCTTACCAGGTGAAGTGCCTCAGACAGATGAGGTGTTGATTTGTGCTGCAGCAAGAGTGAAAGTTTGTTTTAAATAAGACTCAGGAGGTGTTTGTAGGAGGAGTTCATGAAAATTCCCCAACTCAATCACACAGACTTCATACTGAGGAGGGTGACATCACTATTTGCACCTTGTACAAAGATTAGACTCTTGCTTCCTCCTCCCATGATGATGCCTTCTGAGACAATGGGGGACAATGACTACCATGGAAACTGCATTTTGATTCGAGGGAAACTTGCCGCAGATACACCTGCCCTGCCCTGTCCGGTTTTTTTGCGGTCATTGTGTGTCCTGGACTATATAAGGCAGGCAGATTTACCTACCACCAGAGAAGCATCAGCATCCTTTGGGAAAAAAAGCTGCTGGAAGGAAAAAAAAAAGAAAATCTCTGTGACAGAAGCAAGTTGAAGCCATGTTCTCAGTGCTACAGGTAAGAAATAGAAGTAGAAGGATTAAACTTTTTTACCTTCTGGTTGAGATCAAAAATCTATTAAATGACTTTTCTCATGTTTAGCCATGATATTATTTTGAGTCTTTTTAGTGAGAGTAAATGATAAAGAAAAGATATTTGAAGGAGTTTTTGTTAAGCCACACTTGTTACAGCTCTGAGACAGCAGCTCTTAGAGAAGGAAAAGGTCCTGATTGTTGTTCATCATTGAAGTTACAACCTGAGTGAAGTTCACTCTGAGACACAGGGTCAAGGAAAAAAAAAACTGCAGTGGTCTCGGTTTCTTGTTTAAGACTTTAAATGTTAAAAACAAAAATAGACTGTTCTTAAGGTGCCTGAGGTGTAAATAAGCAAATGTTTTGTCTTTCACCTGCAGAAAACCATGCGGCCAGTTCAGGCTGCCAGAGGAGTGCATCAGTCTGCAGTGATGAGTAAGGATTTCTGCTTATTTTCTCATTTTCTGTTGCAAAAACAAAAAAAACAAAAAAAATAAGCTGGCTGGTGTTCCACCACATTTATGAGCTCACACAAACCAACATTTGTTTTTCCTCCTCTTTGCTGCAGTCCTGAAGCATCCAGCTCCAGAGGACACAGTCACAGCCAGTTTTGGGCAGTTCATCAGTGAAATCAAGCCCCAGCATTTGTCCCCCGTTGTCCTCCAGCGCAGCAAAAGGATGGTGCTGGACAGCATCGGGGTCGGCCTCATTGGAAGCACAACAGATGTCTTTGATCTGGCCCTGCAGCACTGCCAGGTAAATCAAAGTCTCTATTAACAACGTACAAATCAGTGACTCTGTACAATCAGAAATGCTGAGTCTGGGGAGATTCAGTGTGGAGATAAATGATCAAAGGAGTAAAAGATCTCTGGCTATTGAAAATGTTTTGGTCAAGAATTGCTCATTTACTAAAGTCTTTTCATTTCAGCACATGTATGCACCTGATTTCATCAGCTCTGTGTACGGCCGCAGCGACGTCCGGCTTTCCCCAACCCTGGCTGCTTTCGTCAACGGAGTGGCGGTGAGTATGAGGACCTGGACCGAGTTTGGTCTCTGATTACAGGAACTGCTTTTACTCAGCTGTTCCTGCAGTCTGGCTCCTCGAGCAACACGGCTGGTTTACAAAAATCAAAACAAGCCACCTCGCCCTAAATATTTCCATGAGTGCATCTGCTACCAGAGAAGCCACCTGAACATCAAGCTTGTTTCTTCGGGAAGCAGTTTAAGTAATTTTCCTTTTCGTTTTAAACACACCGGGCCCAGACAAAGACGCACTTTACTAAGACTGTAAACAGGTGATCTGAGTCAACTGAGCTATAAACTGCTTTCTGATTTACTCTGATCCAACAGCATCTAATGAATAAAGTCTTTTTGGTTCCAGACTCACTCCATGGACTTTGACGACACCTGGCATCCAGCAACTCACCCATCCGGAGCCGTCCTTCCTGCTGTGTTAGCGCTCAGTGACATGATGCCGGCCAGCAGGAAGCCCAGCGGTCTGGACTTCTTACTCGCGTTTAATGTGGGCATCGAGATCCAGGGCCGCCTGATGAGGTTCTCCAACGAGGCCCACAATATTCCTAAAAGGTCTGTTCCTCAGACTTGGAGTCAAGTTACATCAAGATAAAACTTACTCAGCACAGACCTCCTTGTATGTAGCTTATTCTACTTTTATCCATATGAGTTAATAGACTTCCTGTGCTGATCAAGAAGAGTACTATTGGTCACTGAGGTGCTATATGCAGTTGTCGTTATGCTCAGAACGGAACGTAATGATCTTAATCTCAGGAACAACATGGGCTCTGTAGCTCTAGCACAGTAAGCCAAGTCTAGGAAAAATACTGTGTGATTTGCACACTCATATGACTTTACACCCTCTACTTGTTTTCTTCATAAAATACCAAAAAGTCAAATAAACAAAACACCTTGTCCATTAGCTAGAGGTCTGATTGTTCTGTTAATATGTTTTTAACACATGTAATCTAAAAATATTTATTTAGTCACAAGAATGTTTATTTACAAAAAGGTCTCTGTGTGTCCTCTGTCAGGTTTCATCCTCCCACTGTGGTCGGTCCCATGGGAAGTGCAGCAGCCTGTGCTCGCCTCCTGTCTCTGGACTCCTCTCAGTGCAGCCATGCCTTGGCGATAGCTGCTTCCCTGGCTGGAGCTCCCATGGCTAATGCTGCCACTCAGTCTAAACCCCTCCACATCGGCAACGCCTCACGCCTTGGGCTTGAAGCTGCCCTTCTGGCATCCAGAGGCCTAGAGGCCAGTCCTCTGGTGTTGGATGCTGTTGCAGGAGTGGCAGGCTTTAGTGCTTTTTATGAAGATTACATGCCACAGCCTTTAGATTCACCCCATGATGGCCATGCATTCCTGCTAGAGGAGCAGGACATGGGCTTCAAGCGCTTCCCCGCCCATCTGGGGATGCACTGGGTGGCAGATGCTGCAGCTTCCGTCCATAAGCTTCTAGTGGGCTTTGGTCCTGGAAAGGTCTCTCCAGATCAACTCCAGGACATCTTGCTCAGAGTCCCCCTCTCTAAATACATCAACAGGCCTTTCCCTGAGTCGGAGCATGAGGCCCGCCACTCCTTCCAGTTTAACGCCTGCAGCGCTCTCCTGGATGGTGAGGTGACCGTCCAGTCCTTCACGCCAGGCGCCATTAGCCGCCCCGAGCTCCGCGCTCTGTTGAGCCGCGTTCGGCTGGAGCATCCCCACGACAACCCCGCAAACTTCAACGTGATGTACGGGGAGGTCCAGGTGACGCTTGTGGGAGGAGACATTCTGAAGGGACGCTGTGATACCTTCTACGGCCACTGGCGCAACCCGCTGACCAACGAGAGCCTGAGGAAGAAATTCAGGAACAACGCAGAGGTGGTGCTTCCATCGGCGAAGGTTGAGCGGCTGATCGAGGCGGTGGATGAGCTGGACAGACTTGACGACTGCCAGCACTTGCTCTCACAGCTGCAATGAAGATATATTGCAAACCTACACTACAAAATAACAGAGTCTGACTATTTAGTGCAAAGTAACCTCAAAATGCAACAAAAAATATGTTGAACTTTATATTTATATTAAAAATGTTTTATTATCACAAAGAGTTTCCTTTACCAAAGAAGAAGGACATTAAAATGCTTGCTGGTGTTTAAGGTTGAGTTTCTTGAATTTACAAAGATAAAATATTTAGTCTAGAAAGAAAATCCATAATGTGAATGAAAAGAGATTGTAATTAAATCATCATCAGAGAATAGACTGGGTCTGAAGTGGGTGTGTTAGTTAGTGTGATATAGTGCAGCTATTTAATATTTATATATGTTGTATGGCTAAATCAGTTGTTTATTGAAATACTTGTTTAAGGCAATGCCTCACATATTGTGCTTGGCAAATGTAGCATATTTGTCTGTGTTTTCATCCTAATAAACTTGCTGAATTCCTAAATTGTTGTTTGGGTGTGTAATTTTCCAGTAAAAAATGAACTTCTGATCTTCTTTCCAGTCATGTATTTGTTACATCTTTCACGATCAATTCATCAATAATAGAGTAGAAGGCTGCTTCAAAAATGTTTAGCCTCTTGATCCCAGACAGATTGTCTGATTAAAATGATCAGATGGATGGATGGATGGATGGATGGATGGATGGATGGATGGATGGATGGATGGATGGATGGATGGATGGATGGATGGATGGATGGATGGATGGATGGATGGATGGATGGATGGATGGATGGATGGAGATAATAAGAGGAGAGTGAGGAACTTCATCTTCCTCTCATGCTTCTCCATGCAGAAACAGCTGTGCATCGACTTCGTCACTAGAAGCTGCGTGATGAGAAGCCAAAGAGCGGTGTGGGATCTTGCCATACACCATAGTTTTCATCAAAGTGAAATATTTCTCGGCGAAACACTGAACTGTTTTTCTGTCAGTCAGTCTTCATGACAGTCATAGACATTCATAAAGACTCCTTTATGCTCATGACAGGTGTTATGTCAGTCTTATGCACCCCGTCAAATAAAGTGTCGCCAAAATTCTCACCTGTAACATACATATGCCTAAACAGATGTTCATCTTTTACTATTATGACCTAGAATTTTGAAATAGATTTTTGGTAATATGACATTAAAACATTGCCCTAACCAGAAAAATAAAGAAAAAAATCATCAAGGTATAACAATTTCCCCTTGTATGATAAGTTCCTAAAATGCTGCTTAACTTCTGTGTGAAACTCCTGAGAGTGAAAAAAAAAAGTAAAATAATGACTGGCAGACCAGGCGACGTTCAGAACCAAAACATTTGTCCAATAAAGTCAACATTTTTAAAATTCAATAGCACCGTCTTGATTCACCCTCTTTCATTTTAATCCCAAAGAGGAGAATGTGCATGTAAACATCTAACAGCTCTTTCATTCTCTGAGCAAACAGCATTGAGCTGAGGCTAATGATGCTTCTTCTAGCTAGAAGAGCTGACTGGACCCGGAGTAGAAACCCACATTAGTTCCAAGACAGTAAGCAGCGTCTAACTAAACCGGAAGTAATCGACTTAATTTGTTTGTCAAATCATTAACTTAACTGTCAAAGCATTATTTCACGTAAGGGTAAGGAAGTAGTTTTCCTGAAAGATGTAATATTATCTTTAAAAAAAATTCCCTCTGACTTTCAGCTACTAAATTTAGTCTGCAAAAGAAAAATGACAAGCGATGACTCAATGACTTTATTTTGGTCTTTGGACTAAAATTAAGTTTCAGTCAAAAGAATAAATAAGCTTTGATGTTGTGTGTCCTCTAAAACCTTTAAAAATACGTATTGAAGATATTTCCCCCAAAAATATTAAAACTGGATTTATTTGACCCAGAAAATATTAGTGATGTCTGTCCCTACAAGATAAAGTGCTGTGGAAAAACTATGTCCTTCTCACAGTTTTCTTTCTTCACTGCCCTTTTGTCACATATAAATGATTCAGATCTTCAAACACATTTTGATCTCAGCCTAACACAACCTGAGTAAATACAGAAGAAGCCGTAAAAACCTTCCCTGTTGTAGTCAAAAGACCCGGGATTTTTCCTGTGACCCTGTGACATTTGTAATTGCACCACCTTGATCTGTCAAGTAGGTTAATCGCTTTTCGTAAATCATTTCAAAAGAAGCAGGCTGGGGTTTTATCACCAGGCCATCTGTAGAATTGACCAACTTGTACATTTTGAGTGCCCACAAAGGGCTTCAAGTATTTCTGAGAAATCAAGGAACTTCCCAATTCCCATCTGTGATAAACTCAAGTTAATGAGTTTTGCAGTTTCTGCTTGTCTCTGTCATTCACCTGCCAAGTTTAGCCGTGCAACGGCTGCTATTGAACAAACATACGTAAGCCTCTCTGTGGTTTTCTGAAAAACAACTGTAAGGGGGAATGAAAACAAAAAGGGAAGAAATGATTAACCTTTGGGTGTTATTGATTAAAGAAAAACACTCTAAAGTGAGCAAAACATTTAGCTACTTCCTGTATTCATTATTTATCATATCAATGAGATAAAGCTTAAGTGTTGCTAATGATAAATTTCTTTGAAAATTATACAGTTGAAACTTTGATTCACTTCATGTTAAGTTTTTCTGTAGATGATATTTACACAGTAAAGTTGTGTCAAAACAGAAGATTTCTGCTCCGTTGAGCTTATAGAGGAAGAGAATGCAAAATAGTGACATATACAAAAGTACAATCCATACAAGTAAAGACTTAAGGGGCACGTCCATAACTCCTGAACAATTTCATGAGGAGAATTTCTAAAATAACAGAAGCAAACACTGATCAGAGGTATCTGTCTCCAGAGCCAGAAATACCTGCAAAAAACTTTCAGGGGGACAAGAAAGAAGAGAAACATCACAATGCTCCACAATACTCTAAATGCATGTGAATGAAGAGCTGAGAGTGTTGGGACATTTAAATGTGGGCCTATAACAGCTAACTGTGGGAGAAATCAGAGTCACCAGTAGCATGCATCTGCAAATACAATAAAATATGTAAAATAACATAAACGCGGACCAAGACAAATGACAGGTAGTCTGTGTTCCCATTCTACTCAACAAAATATGCTAAGAGTGAGGTTATGTTGATTAGAAAATGAAACAAGGTTTTTCTTTTCTTTTTTTTCCAGATCATTTAATTGAGGGAAATGAAATACAGTGTTATTATACAAAGTGATCAAGTTCAGTTCATTACAACAATTAGAAAATGACCCAATGATTCATTTTACCAATTGAAAGAAGAAATCATCTTCTTTTAACGGGAAGAAACCTCCGGCAGGAATCAGGCTGTGTGTGAGTGATCCCATGTGACGACAGGCGAAGGGTATAGAGGAAAACGAGCACACACAATGGCATGGAAACACTAGGAGGTCCAGGAGGTCAGGCTGTGGACTGGGGGATATTAACGCAAAGCTGCTTATCTGAAGCTGTGCACGTGTTCTCAAATATTGTGTTTTAACATGAGGATGTATTTATACTTGATGAAAAGAAAACCGAGCCAGAAATATTCTGTGTTCTGATGTAACAGAATCTGGAGCCATTTTTATTGGGACAAAAGGAAAGAGGTTTCACCTGGCTTATCTTTGCACCCCTGTAGATGTAGGCTCTTTCATACATAAAGCATACCTGGCACATTCATGATATTGCCACAGAATAGCTGTGAAAGGACCAACTTGGATTACAATCCTGTGGAGGTCAATACGTTTCATTTCACGCTGCAGAATAAATGGAGAAACATGTACACTTCGACACAGTTAATGTAAAACAAGGTCTCTCCCACAGAGTCAGAACAACGCAGCAGTGGTTCACATTACAGTACCTAATTAGATTGCTTTTGTCAGGTCTATTATTGAAACATGACTCAACACTAACCACAAAATTATCAAAGAAGAAAAGAGGATCCACTCTACACAAAAACTCTTACATAATAACGTGAGTGATGTTTCCTTTAGGGTTCGTTCTGCAACACCCAAGAAAAGTCGTAAATAAGATTAAGGGAAATGAACTCACCCTTACAGTCAGCTTAAGCTACTCATTCAGACGTCAAATGACGAAAAGGAAGACATTTTTAAAATACCACTGTTGATGGATCACCAACATTTTTAACACACAATGAATCTGCACATTTTACAGTCATACCCGATCATAAAACCATTCTTGATTACAGTCGCTGCTTTTGAAAAAGCTACTAAGAAAAAATATAACCCCCTTAAGTTTTCCTGAGGTTTTTTCTTTTTTTTTGATGTCACATTTAAACATCTAAGGACTACAATCAAATATTTTAATGTAATACAAAACAAAGACAAACCCTTCAGTGAACACAAGAATCTGTTTGCAAATGATGATTTTTCTTTATGAATCAAATTAAACTATCAGCCTGGCCCTGAAAAGAAAATGTACATGGACCACAAACCTGAGAGCCACAACTTCCTTTAAGGATGTCCAACAACTAGCCGAGGGATTTTTAAAAGGCTGTGAAACAATTTCAGCCCAATCGCATTTGCTGAATTGTGTAATTCATAATTCATAATAATTGTGTAATTGAATTGTCTCCACGCATAAACGATAATGTCACAGCATCTGAGTCCGATTTAAGTCCAGATTCTGACCAGGACACTGAAATATTCATTTTTGTTTCAAGAAAATCGTGTAAAACTGGATTTTCTGTTGCGCTTTTGATAAATGTTCTGCTGCTTAACCTACATATGCTCGACAAACTGATGGCTTTTCTGGTAGAGACCAGAATCTGCAGGTCCTGAAGCAGCAAAGCAGGCCCAGACCATCATTCTGCCACCACCATGTTTGAGTAGCAGTTTGTTTTTCTGAAATGCTCCGTTAGTTTCAAGACAGATGGAAGATTGCCCACATCTTGCTTTTGTCTCCTTAGACCACAGAATATTTTCCCCAGTTTTTGATCTCATCAAGCCGTTTTCATCAAGAAATTTATGACCCAATAGATGAGTCTCCAATGTGTTCTTGGAGTAATTTTGGTAAGAAAGTTCACTTCTGTTCCTTATTTTCCACAATGTCTTTCTGCAAATGCCAACATCTTTGTAGTAGGTTTCTAACCCTTCCAGACTTTGCTTCTCATTGAATATCTTTACTTTAGAGCACAATGTGCTGCTTTTTGAGATCTTTCAACCTAATTCACGTTGAGACAAGTTACGTATATTAACTTAAACCAAGGACCTTATAAAACACTTCCAGCATCCCACAGGGAAATCAGTTACTTGTTTTTGAAAGAAAACCAGCTATAAAATGACTAATGGTGAGAAACTGTAAAAAATAAAATAAAATAAATATTTCATTGCTCAAATAAATCCACAAATTGCTGTTGATCTAAGGATCGGTGTGTTGACTAAACGGTCTGCATAAGGCTTCACTTCAACGAACATTGGGATCATAAGGAAGTATTTTATTGACTCGGTAAAAGAATCTGTAACTGAGAAGCTTCTTAATGTTTACCTTCAACAGAATCTGGAGACATTTGTTTGGAAACGACTGGAAAGAGGAGATCTGTTTGCTTTTTTTAGACCTGGAAGGAATTTGAGCATTCACACTGATTAAAGATTCTTTAATGCACATTTTGAGCGTCATTAAACATTTTAAAACTTTTTTTTTTTTGCCATAAAGGCAACTTTTATTTCAGACAAACAAGAAAAAAAAAAACATAAATAAATCTCTTGTCACATTCTTGGACACAAAAGGAGGGGCCTCGCCCAGGGGGAGTCCAGAAGCGTCACTGTGACATAGTTAATGCAAATGTTTCTCCTACACACTCAACACAATACAGCAGCGTCGCAACATCAGATTTCCACACACCTGAGTCTCTATTCAGCACGGTAGATATACCATGTACCTGAAGCTGTGACACAGCTCGTTTCCGTCTAACTATACCCAGACAGGTGTCTTTAGGTAAGAGGTGGTGACCTTTAAAATACACAAATCAAGAGGTGGGTTCTGAGTTGGAGAAAACTGCTAGACTACAAGGAGAACAAAGCTTCCTTTGTGTTTCTGCATGCAACATCCAGGAAAAGTCATCAATAGGAGAAATGGAATCCACCTTTCAATCAGCTTAAGATGCTTGTAAAGTTATATTTTGAAAAGTGAAATGAGGATCATTTAAAATGCAATGGATTGCTTGTCTATTCATAAACAGAAACATAACATAAATATGTGTTTTGCAGCAGGAAAGGAAACAGCAAATGGAAAACATGATTAACAGGGCAGGTTGCTTTAAATCAAAATCTGTCTGTTCCTTGGCAGCAGTAAGGCTCAATAGAGACAATAAAAATAAAAAAGGTAATCTGAGTGAAAACAAAACGCAGTTTTAAAATTATATTCTGAGTTCTCAATTGGGAAATTAAGCTATTTTAACCAACTTTGCCCCATGTAATTGCTCCCTAAGCCTATTTTCTAGATGCCATTGTGGTAACAAGTGGCATCAACTGGCAATGAGACTTTTGTGTCACTATGAAAGAATTTGGTCCTTCTCAAAGCAGCTAAATTCTTTTTATTGAACCACATAAGGAGATTTTGAAATATGAACAGAACGTTTTTAGGTTGTACCACAGTATCCAGTTCAGATCTTAGCCAAGACTTTGACAAGGTAACTTGTGAGTTTTAAATCAGATGTTCCACTTTGTTTTTTATCTTCAGCCCAAATACTGTTTTTCCAGAAGTCCTGGTGGTCAAGTTAATATCTTTGCAAATGTAAAAAGGTTCTTTGTTCTTATTGGTTTGTGGGGAAAACAATCACCCTTTAAGGAAATGAGTTTTATATGTAGACCATCTTTGTCTAACAATAAAATTTATCTGAAGCACGTAATTGTGACAATAAGGAAAAACAGTGTCCAGAACTTGTAGGGAAGCAAATAATGTTGATCTCAGACACCATTCTACAAGATAAGGTAGATACATTGCTCCTATTCAGCTTTCTTCTTATGCCAGCAGACTTACTTATTGATAGGTAAGGGCAGGAAAGGTACGCGTCTTTTACGTACTTACTGCCGTCACACAGGGTGTGTTAGTTATCAAGAAACTGGTAGCTGACATCATCCAGTTTTATGTATTGGAATTCACCAGTAAATCCTTAAAAACTTGAACTTTACTGGTAACAGAGCAGCAATGAGTTCACCGCAAGTATTGCAGTAACTTGCTGGCACTCCTGTTGTCAGTAGTCCACTTTAGATTTTACAGGGGATTTGTCACAGTGTGACAAATACTAGAGTGGATAACCACTATGACTTTCTTGATAGACCGTTGTCCTGATGGTTATGATGCTTCCAATTCCTCTGATCACTGATGAGTGTCTTGCATTGACTTAGGTTTGCAAAATCTATGAATTTTCTAATGAAAAAGCAGAAAGTTAAAAAATTAAATCATTAACCACATTAAAAAAGAAAAAACAAAGGAAAAAAAGAAAACTTTCCCATAGCAGCATTCATGCAAGTGCAGCCACTGAGCAGGTTAAATGAAATGCAAGGAGAAAAACGAATTGGCGAAGTTAAAATGAAAGTCTGCCATCTAGTGCATAGTGAACGTTTCATGTCTTTCTAGGCCTCCAACGCTGCTTGCAGCTTTAATTGTTATGCAACTTTGACTCAAAACCAAATTTTAGATTACAAGAAAAAATATATAAATATATTAATAAACTATTTACATGAGTATATACCCTTTTTTTAAAAAATATAATACACGAGTTGACAGCTTTTAGGACAATACAGTACGGTACAGTACAGTGTGCTGAAAAACAGCAGAATGAACTCCAATGCTTCTTAAAAAAAAGAAAAAAGAAACGTGTGTAAATTCAGTTCAAAACACTGATTTTATATTTCAATAAATGGGCTAGGAGCTCATGGAAATGACTCAAAACAAAGAAATTTTGCAATGAAATGAAATTTTGGAGCATTTAGCAGCATTTGAAATAGCATAATGATGAACTAGCAGTTGTTGTTCAGAAGTCTTGTGTGAGAAATAAAATAATCAACATAACAAGATTGGACAGTCTGTTTCATTCCTTAAGTGCCTCTCGGATCTAATCACCATCAGGCCTATATTTAGACTGATAGTTGGTGCAATTTTCAAATTTATAATATTTAACTAACTTAGCATCTGGTTTACAGCATATATATATATATATATATATATATATATATATATATATATATATATATATATATATATATATATATATATATATATATATATATATATATATATATATATGGTATTATGAGATATAAATCCAGGTTTTATGGGGTTATTGGTGTTTTATTGTACCATTATTACATATTACAGGGCTAAAACATTGAGAGGAAATATTTAAATATAAACTTATAAACTGCAAACCTGTGTTTTGGCTTCTTAGAAAATCAAAATTGAAAACAGTGATGGCCATGAGGTCATGAAAATAATGATCCATGTGCTGCAGTTATTGCCACATGGGCATTATTCAGCACAGACTTCACAATCTTTAGACCCTTTTAACTTGTTTGAACTTAAATGATTTAATCACGTTTGTAAGATTTTTCATATTAATTAACTGATATTTCTATCCATATTTTGTCCAATAAAGGCAGAAATCTCTTAACAGGGATGTAGAATATATAATAAGGACACTTTTAGATCTTTACCTAAGAAATGAAAAGAGACTAATAAAAAAAGATGTAATAATAAATCCTCCAATAAATCCCTCCTTTAGAAAACAGAACAACTCCTTTAGATACTAACTCTGAAGCATAAAACACACCCACAAGATTACTCTGATATTTATCAAGAAATGAAACAAGTTACTGGCAGGCTTGTTAATGAGGCCTTTGTTAGCCACTATTGGATTGGTAACTCTGTCCAAGTGTTTGATATAGACCTAAAAAGACTTGTATGGACATAATTAAACAGATTTATCATTGAAACCGCATTAAAAGTGAGAGGACACTGTTTCACACCCAGTTCTGACACCAAACTACACACTGAGATCAAAAAGAGGCTTGAAGAAGAAGCAACGCTGAACCACAAAACCTGAGCTGCAAAAAGGGAATCTGGTAGATAATTGTGCAAAAGGAGCATATTCATTCATATCTGCACCAATATTTAGAAACAAAGTAAAGGAGAACATTTGGGAAGAGCGTTGCTTCATTCCTCTAAAAGAGAAACCAGTGTAATAGACTGAATGCCATTTTGTTGGACAAAAAGTTTGCGACTTAAACATATTTAAAATGCTCACACAGTGGTGCAGAAATTTGTTTTATCCACAGATTAGTATGGGACTGATAAAGACCAACACAAGGCTTCGTTTTAAGAAAGTTTCCAGTTGATTATCCCTTTAATGAGGGGTTTTATCACAAGGAAGTCTAAAAAGAAAAAAAAACAGAGTAGCGGAAAATGCCATGTCTTAAATGAACCCAAAGCCACTGTTATTTTGTTAAACAATAACGTAGACATGAATGATCTCATTTTCTCCTTAACCCCCTAACATGCTGAGAAACATAAATGAGTATCCATGTGTCTCCACCGCAGTGGAGTTTCCACAGAACGATGGCATATCAAGTTGTCTTCATTTTCTGTCTGAAGCCAGAAAACTGAGTACAGCATTATGTGACACACATGTTTCAGAGCAGGGTTAACAATAGGTTAGATCAAGGAAGTATCACATTTTATTCACCCATCTTTACTTTATTCAGTTTTTTTTTTACTTTAAATGTCAAAGCTAAAAGCAATCAGAACATTTATGTTTAATTTAACGTAGACTTGCTCAACAACAATTGAGTGGGAAAGTCTTTGGTTACATGCTGTATTTGGCTGTATTTATTGTTTGTGATTGATTAAAAAAAAAGTTTGGTGGTGGTAAAATTTTCAGATGACGGTAACAAGAAGAAAATAGCAAAAAATAAATAAATAAATAAATAAAAAAAAATAGACAGATCTGTAACTTTTGGTTAATCACAGAACATTCAAATTTAGCAGCAGTGAAATGTCTGATGTTGTAGGACCATTCTCTGAATCCTAAATGTTTGTTGATGTGTTTGAATTTGCATAACTTGATCAGATTCACGAAATTTGTAAATAGTAATAGTAATAATAATAATAATAATAATTTAATCTTAACTATTAATACTATTATAAACCAAATGGTACTTTCATAAATTTCTCCAGAAACTGTTAAACGAGTACGAGCTGCAGAGGAAACTATAACATCACAATGACACAAGGGGAAATGGAATATGAGATAAAGACACTTTTATCTCTTGAATTACTAAGTAAAAAGTCTAGTCTAGTCTCAAGAAAATATTTGATAAGGAAATAGTGGCACAGAGAAATGCCACAATAAATCCCTCCTTCAGAAAACAGAGCAACTCCTTTAGATACCAACTCTGAAACATAAAACAAAGAGACTGATTGTCATCCTGCTGGGCATGAGGGTTGATGTCTTACGCACGATTAAAGTTGGATTTTCCTTCAGTGTCATCAGAATGGAAAAATGCTGAGTCAAGGATCAATCACTATAATAAAACAGTAGGAGTGACTCTGTTATTTCCCATTACAGCAAAACCAGGAAGCATTTAACACAACAAAAGTTTCTTTGACACAGTCAGGACAATACAGCAGTGACGTATCATAAATACTTGTAGTGAACGCTCTGATACACAGACGGAGATTTTATGTCTCAATACCTGCACAGGTTTGCTGTGTCACAGGAAACAGGTTTCCCTTTTTGAGAGAGAGAGAAACCTGAGCCCAAGTATTTCTACACAACCAAATTATCTTTTGGCATCTGAGCGGGTGGAATAACTAACAGGATCAGCAGTGTCTCGATTCTGACAGGTGAACAAAACACAAACAAGACAACAGGTTGAGTGGGTGAAAACTAGAAAACAATGAGAGGGAAGTTTCATTAGTTTCTTTTCTTGCAGCATCTCAAAAAAGTTATGAATAAGGAAACCAAACCGATCCTCGTTTGAATAATGCTTTTGGTTACTGCCAGTGGTTTTGTATCTAATAATAAATCATTTAATGAGAGACTCAATCTATCTTTGTAAAGGCTGATATTGTAGTAGCTAGTTTTACTTTATGGTCTTCAAGAGAAAACCAACCATGGGATGTCTTTAGATGGAAAACAATAGTATAAAGAGCTAAGGAAATTGGTTTTATCCATAGATAAGCGTAAAGATCAACACAAGGATGCATTTTAAATAACTTTTCTGTTGTCTATTCCTTTAATGTTGGTGTTTTACAACAAAGAAGTCAGTTTTCTGATGAAAAGAAAACCCAGACAGCAAGAACCTGATGCCACTATTATTTTGTTAAACAATAACCAAGAGGGGGATGAATGGTTTCATTTCCTCCTTAACTAAATGACATGTTGACAAAGAGAAGCAGATATTAGCCTCGCTGCATCTGTAGCTGTGTCACTACTGGAGTTTATACAAAACAACAACAGATCATTGTTTTGTTTTTATTGCCTGTCTGAAGCCAGAAAACTGAGAACAACACACACCGTGTCACTCACAAGTTTCCGAGTGGGTTAAACAACGGGTCAGTTCAAGGAAGTATCATGTTTTATTGACGGAGGATATTGCTGTAAAAATAGAGCATCACCTTAACAAAATTTGTCTTTAAGAAAATATGCTTCAAGACGCCTGATATTAGGAAATATTGTCATAAATTGGTAAGTGAACAAACAAATTCACTCAATGCATGAGAAGAAAGTCTATGGATTAGAATGTAGACATTTAAATAGCATTTCAAACAACACAAGTAGGAGTCTGGCAGGTTCCTCTTCAATTTCCACCAGCCTAACCTGCCTAAGAGAGATTAGATAAGCTTGGCTCTACTAAATAAGCGTTAAACTTTTGATCCAGACTCTACATTACATCTCGCATGCAGGAGCCAAAAACTCCTCAGGATACGAACAGAAGCTGAGTTAAATGAGAATCCAAGCCTGCCCTCTGGTGGATGACTTCCCTGCTTCGAGTCTACTGACCATCCAAAAGTGAAATGAAAATCTAAGAATAATTTACTATAGGGAGTTATTTTGTATTAAATATTAACAATTGGAAAGTTAGTTGGGTTTTTTTTCAGCTAAAGTAAAACAACTGAAAACATCAAGACACGTTTCACTCACAGATATCTGTAACCTTCAGGTTCATCTGGCATTTCTGGCACTTACAAGTTTCTCACATTAAGGCGATAGTTTGATAATGCAGAACAACAGAGAACATACAACTTAAGCAAAGCTTCTGATGTTTTAAGTCATATTTTAACTTTGCATTTTGTCAGTGAGAATAATATATGGTAAATGTATTTGTTTGTCCATGCTACAGACACGTTAAATGAAAAATGTCCCTCATCTGTCCACTGTGATTACAGAAACTTGTAGTGTGTGTGGCAAGATACTAAAACTATTGCTGTACAGAAGATCTGCAGGGATCCACAGCTCAGGTGGATGAATCTGTTTACAGAACATCTGCAAGAAGTGAAATTTACACAGACACACACAGAGAAAGAAAGAGAGAGAGTGAGAGAGAGAGAGAGAGAGAGAGAGAGAGATAAATTAATATTTTTATATCTGGTGTGTTATGCTCCTGGTTATAACAGAACAACCAATAGAGCAAAATCTACAGCTGATTTTGAAAGTGTTAACTTTTTGACGTTTTAATCAAGCAGTTTGTTCACAAAACACACCCCCTTCTGGAAGTCCCTGAGACGTTCAGCTACACATGGCTTAATGTGCCAACATTACAGAACCTCTGCTGTCCCTCACATTAACATCATTATGTTCCGTTCTGAGCATAAGAGCGTAATGACAAAACTTTAAAAAGTACCGACATCAGCACAGGAAGTCTATAAACTCATATGAGGTTAAACCCAAAACAAGATGCATACAAGAAGAGTTCTGTTCAAGACGTTTAATCTCGGTGTAACTCGACTCCAACTCTGACGAACTGACATTTCAAAAATATAGCATCATGTCGCTGAGCGCTGATGGAGGAGAACCGGGTCCTGATGGATGAGTTGCAGGATGCCGCATGTCATCAAAGTCCAAGCAGAGAGTCTGGAAGCAAAAAGACTTTATTCATTAGATGCTGATAAATCAGAAAGCAGTTTATAGCTCAGTTGACTCAGATCACCTGTTTACAGTCTTAGTAAAGTGCGTCTTTGTCTGGGCCTGGTGTGTTTAAAACGAAAAGGAAAATTACTTAAACTGCTTCCCGAAGAAACAAGCTTGATGTTCAGGTGGCTTCTCTGGTAGCAGATGCACTCATGGAAATATTTAGGGCGAGGTGGCTTGTTTTGATTTTTGTAAACCAGCCGTGTTGCTCGAGGAGCCAGACTGCAGGAACAGCTGAGTAAAAGCAGTTCCTGTAACCAGAGACCAAACTCGGTCCAGGTCCTCATACTCACCGCCACTCCGTTGACGAAAGCAGCCAGGGTTGGGGAAAGCCGGACGTCGCTGCGGCCGTACACAGAGCTGATGAAATCAGGTGCATACATGTGCTGTAATGAAAAGACTTTAGTAAATGAGCAATTCTTGACCAAAACATTTTCAATAGCCAGAGATCTTTTACTCCTTTGATCATTTATCTCCACACTGAATCTCCCCAGACTCAGCATTTCTGATTGTACAGAGTCACTGATTTGTACGTTGTTAATAGAGACTTTGATTTACCTGGCAGTGCTGCAGGGCCAGATCAAAGACATCTGTTGTGCTTCCAATGAGGCCGACCCCGATGCTGTCCAGCACCATCCTTTTGCTGCGCTGGAGGACAACGGGGGACAAATGCTGGGGCTTGATTTCACTGATGAACTGTCCAAAACTGGCTGTGACCGTGTCCACCGGAGCTGGATGCAGCGTGGCTCACAGGTTGAGAGAAGCCTAGACCACTGAAGATCTTCTACGCCAAGCTTGTAGGGCTCACACGATTAATCATGACAAATTGATTACTGAAATAATTGTTGGTTGCTTTGCACACTGCTGCAGTCACATTGTGACAGGAAGGAGCCATCCCTAAACTGTTCCCACAAAGTTGGGAGCGGAAAAATGCCCAAACTGCCTTGGTATTGTGGATCCCTTATCATCATGCTCCCTTGAGCTCTCATGTGCTTAGAAATGCATGTTTTTATGTCAAATAAAAAATTTCCAGAGGTTTCAAAAGCTACACTTAATATCAGATAAAAAGCAAGAATAAGGGAGATTTAATCTCATTGTATTTTTTTTTATCCTCTTTTTGGTCAGCACTGTTTCTCACCATGGAATTCTTTCTTATTTTTTAATCAAAAATCATTTTTTCATGACTCATATTCGTTTCAATAAATAAAAAGGCTGCCTGTCTGATGTGCCATTACACCAGGGGTGTCAAACTCAATTTCACCGAGGGCCACTTCAGCATATTGGCCACCCTCAACGGGCCACATTGACAGTACAAATCAGGAGTGCCCAGGTCCAGTTCTCCAGACTGCAACTTTTAGATGCATCCCTGCTAAAACACCCCAGACAAAAGATTGACTTTCCTCATTAGCGGCAACTCAGTTTTGTAGAGGCTTATAATGAGTCAATGATCCAGGTGTGTTAGAGAAGGAACACATCTAAAGTTTCAGATGGTAGCTCTGGAAAACTAGACTTGGGCAGCCCTAGCATAAATGTATGAAAATACAATGTTAAAAATAAATTAAACAACACCTCATTGTTAAATAATGCTTTGGAGCGTCTGGTTAGGAAGCGCATTTAAAACCTTTGGTTGAAATGGCGCGTTAAATTCAAGTCTTCATTACAGACCAGAGAAAACTAAAGAGAATGCAATGTTGTGTTAATCTATTTGAGGAGCCGGCAGTTTATCTTGAGGAAATAAATGACGACGCAGAAGTTAATTAGACTGTAACATGCGCATTGCGCAGCTGAACCACTGCAGAAGCAGCTCGGCCGCTGCAAAGAATTAAAAACCGCTGGCAGTAACTCATCCAGAAGATTTAACAAATGGACCCTTCTTGGTGCATGTTAACCAGGAGGGCGGCGTTCTGGAGGAGCGCTGCAGACGTAACATCTGTCCGTTTCGGAGAAAAGAAACCACGCAAAAAAAATAAATAAAAAATCTGGTAAAAGCCCACACCGGACCGCGCACAGGGTAAAACACTCACAGAGTTCAATTGATCTGACAGGTCAAACTGACTGATGAATTAGCGCAGATTTTTCTGCAGATGGGGACCAGGAGGAAGTGCGTTCAGACCCCAGCGGGTGAAGTGATGCTAATTTAAGTGAAGCCGCTTAATTTAATTTATTATAAGTTATTGGGGCCACAGTCAGTGGTTTTTGTCACTACGGAGAAACATGTAGATGCATTTATCTGCTTAATTTGTGATGGGATCTGGATTCACGGTGAATAAAATCACATGTGGCCCGCGGGCCTTGAGTTTGACACATGTGCATTACACCATTACACTTTCTGTAACTCCATCTGCCCAGCAGCTGTTTTCCTAATTTGTTCCGACTGTCGTTATTCAGAGAAACCCAGAATGTTTATCTGAAATGAATGACTCCAGTGGGTTTATTTTTCACTCCTCACAAACAGAGAAGGTGCTGTACTGTTTCTGCTCAACTGTAACAGGGATTCAACAACTCCTGGAAACAGAAAGAGGACGGGGACGACGAGACAAGACGGCCTCATGATGACGGTTTGGTCAAACTTCTCACTCATTTCTTATATTACAAACATTTAAAAAAACACAAAAAAACAAAGGGTTGAACTATGTAAACAGTGTGAAAAGACAGAACAAATCAAGAGAGCACCAAACACAAATAAAAGTCTGGACAGGAATATAAAGAGACTGAGTGAGACAACAGTTCAGCCTTAGCACCAGCGCACATCCCCGCTGTCAGTCTGGAGACGAGAAGGCAATGCTGTACCACAGTGAAGGCAGTGCTGCGTTCAAGTAGGTACCAAAATATGGAACTCCTTCAGTCTAGCCAGCGCGTGGGGGAGCTCCTGCTCAGCGTTACAGACGGAGTCACTTCTCATTGTCCTCCAGCCTCCCCCAGTCCTCCATGTCTTCATCATCAGCATCGTCGTCCACGTAGCCGCCCCACGTCTCGCACACGTCCCCTCCTTCCTCGTTCTCCTCCTCCTCCTCCTCTTCATCTTCTAGTGCGTCGCTTCCATAAGGCGGCTCCTCTTCTTCCTCCTCCTCCTCCTCCACCTCCACAACCTCCATCTCCTCAGTCTCATTGTCCTCGTCGTCGTCTTCGTCCTCCTCCTCGTCGTCCTCCTCCGTGTCTAACCCGTACACCTCGCCGTCCTCCACCTCTCCGTCCTCTCCCTCGCGGGCGCCGCCGGTTTTCAGTTCAGTTCTGTCAGTGAGGTAGGAGGTGCTGGAGGGGACGAAGCTGGAGGTAGCAGTCTTTGTGTTGATGTAGAGGCGAGGGGGAGGCTCTCGGCCGGATGGAGCAGCCTCGGGGGGAGCGGAGGAGAGGGAAGCAGCAGAAGAAGACAAAGGAGGAGTTGCTCCTGCGGCGGCCGGAAGCGCGTCGGGAGGGATGGGCACAGCCATGTTCCCGGGCCTCATGGAGGCCATGTTGGGCACGTATTCCCGTACCTCCCCGGGTTCCAGCGGCTCGGGTCCGCACGGGTCGTGGTCGCTGCAGGACAACTTTCCGTCCAGCTTGGAGATGAAGAGCTTGCCTTCTCGGTGATCTTTACAGTACGAGTTGGGGCACATCACGCAGAACGAAGCTGCTTCTTTACCGCAAACGTCACACTGATGCCACGGACACTCCCATCGCCCTGGAGACAAAATCATTCATCACTTCAGCCATGTAGAAATGTGGAAAAATACTGAAACAATTAGTGTGAGCGCAACATGTTTTAAATATTTAAATATTGTCTTCCTCTCATGTTTAACTTTAAAAACATTTCAGTTTGGAACACCTCCTTACTTCAAGTATAAATTTTAATTTGAAATGATTATCACTTGTAGGTCTGCTAACCTGCAGGCCGCTTTGCCAAGTTGAGGCAGTCAGCGTGATAGACTTTGGGACATCCCGGCTTTTTACAGGACACTATCTGGCCTCCGTCGCCGCAGCTGAAGCATTCGTCTTCCCTCTCCTTCGTTACTTGTTGCTTGGTCTTCTTCTTCATGCCGCCCTTCCTCTTCCCTTCCTTCAGTTTCATTTTCTCGGCTGGTGGCTGGTTCTGAGTAAAGATGGGGAACGGGACGGTTTGCAAAGCAGGAACCAAGTGAAGGTTAATCCGTGGTGAGTGTTATTTTAGAGTGATATTGTGATCAGAGGCACAACGGGTTGAATATACAGTTTTACCTTTGGTCGGACCCCCAGGAAACTGCTACAGTTGGGAGCTCCGCATTTACAAGCAGTCTTCCCGTTTCCACGACACTCCAGGTTGTAGTTGAAGGTCAGCTCAACCCCTAAAGTGAAAATCATATTGATGCTTTAATTGTCGAAAACAATTTCTACACATAAAGAGCAAAAATCACATATCAAAAGTCAGAAAACTTAGGAATCTTCTAAGAATTAAACATTAATAAGGGCTTCTCTGTGGAACCTGATTACACTCTGACGAGTCAATTTCTACATTTGATTCAGATGCGAACTCATAAGGACAATGGCCATGAAAGACTGGAGTTTGGTAACTCTGATTTTAGAGAAAAACAGCATCAAAATGTAAGAAAATGCTGTTTTCAAAACGTTTTAATAGTGCGGCTAAAGCCTCTGTCTAAAAATGTGTAGAACATTTTCAGCTGCTTCCTTTCACTGCCGGAGAACAAAATTACATCAACCTGTCTTTATTTTAGTTTGCAGGACTAAAATTTTTGTCACAATTGTTTATTTTAAAGGCAGGCTGAGTTCAACATGGAGCACTATTAAAATACATGGTGAAGGTGCCAAACTGTACGGTCTACAAGCTAAAACTTTCAAAGAAACATTTCATGTGACTTCCTCCTCTTAACTGAACAAATCATCATAGAAATCTTTAGCATTAAATAAATGCAATTATTTGGAGCGACAAGTCAAACCACAATTGAAAAGTTGTAAAAACTATTAACTTTAGGAAGGCAAAAAAAAAATAAAAATCCATTCAATCAGTGAAACCTTTTGGGATGTCCTGCAGAGCGAACAGCCCAACCCTGGTGTCCCCGTTCACAGTCCACTTCTGAGTCTCACAGTTTGGTTGGCAGCTATGGTTCATGAAGCGTGCCTGGTTCCCTTTGGGTCCAGCATCGATGACCCGATCCTAAATTAACAATAAAAATAACAAGCTTAGTCCTCTAATCTTCTTCGGTGTGTTTGATCATTTATCCCAGCTCCATGCTCCATTGACAGCTATTCGTTCCAGAATCACCTTGTCCAGGGTCAGCATGTAGAAGTTGCAGATGTCGTTCTCCTGAGCGTGTCTGATTCTGGCGCGACATTCTTCCTCGTCGATCACCTCCCCAACATATTCACTCACAAAAGCACCCTGAAGTAAAAATAAATAATAATAATAATCAAAGAACAAAATGAGAAATAAGTAAAAATGTGTCAAAATCTCTCAAAAGAATTCCGGTGTGTATTTTTCCCCAATTTACCTTTTTGATATCAGAGACCGCGCGTAAACCCCACCCACAGGACAGCGTCCTGAAAATCTCCACAGTGGTGTACTGTCGCTTTGTAAAAGTCTGGTTCTGACATCGCTCCCCGGCTGCACACACTTGCGGGTGGCACTCGTACATCAGCATGCGATTTATGCACTCCGAGTCCATGCCGCACGGGTTTTCGTCGTACGCCTTGCAGTTGCAGCGGGGGATTTCAGACAGGTCAGCAGTGATGATCTGCACCTTCCCAATGGGTCGGTTCACCTAAAGAAGCAAAGTGCCATTCACCAGGTGTTCAGTTCATCGCAGTCAGCTGGTACTACGTCCAAGCCGGGTCAGGTCAGCGTACCTTGATGTGCTTGTACGGAGGCGGTTTCTTGTCGTTCTTTCTGTCCTCCTGAAGCTGCTTCATTTCTCTCTCGGTCTGTAGCTCTTTGAAACGCTCTGCGGCCTCAGACAAGGCTTCAAGGACACAAACGCAATCTCAGCTGATGTCATTTATGTGCAGAATTAAAACACCAGCGAGAACACGTACCTTTCTTGTACACCGCGTCGGAGCCTTTCCCCATTTTTTCGATGTTGTGAGTGTCACCCTCCATGTAGGGGAAGACTCTGGCTTGGTACGTCCACACGAAATCTTTGGAGCCAAAGAACTGCACCGGGAACTCCCCCACTTCATGTTTCATCCTCAAGATGTTGTTTGGGACGTCTTTGGTCAGACACACTTCAGCGGGCCACCACCTGAAGCATCGGGCCGGGTTTCAGATACCTTTCCTGCTGCGTTGAGCTGTTGTGCGGAGAAGAAATGTTGCGCCCTTACCTGTATCGCCCCCATTTGACCCAAAGGATGTCCTTCATGCGAGGTTTCTTTCCGGCTTTGCAGTCGTTGCAGAACCAGCTACCTTGAGGCATCTCTATATTCAAACATTCCCGATGGAAAGCAGCAGGACAGGATTCACAGCACAGCAGACTGCCCCCTGTACAGTCGGGAAAATACGAGTTCTTCAGTACAAAGAGGGGATGCTGTCCAAGTCCTGTGGATGCAACATCAACCATCGGCCCTCTGGCCTTGTACTTAACAGCTGTTTGTTCTGATATGCTGAGTTTTGTCTGAAAATATCACTTTGCTTTACGCCCAGTCATATTTACTTTATCCTCATCTGTTCAAAGAACATTTTTTCAGAAGATCTGCAGCTGATTTAGATGAAACTCTGCAAACTTACAAAACAACAAAGCTTTGCACTATCCAGAGCAGGAAGCTGTCAAAACCTCTGCTTGTTGATGATCTGTTAATACTGGTTGTGATGCCTTTTCTGGTCAACTTATTCTTACGAAATAAAACAGACTATGAGACATAATCACACCACAGTAACTGCAATTGACATCTTGCTGGGCATGTAGCATTTTTCTTATGGAAGACTGTAAGTATAAAATAGAAAATCACTTTAAATCATCACTAATCGAAGTAGGTCTAAAATATTTCCCGAGCCAGTAAGATTTGTTGAATGATCAGTATGAAACCCCCTAAAAAAGTACAGCTACTAAATCAGCTACTTTCTCTCTTAAATGCAGGCAACAAGGGTTTATTTTAAATTTGGCTTCATTTGTATTTGAAAGTTAGAAATCTGCTGGCTTTTTGTAGACTCGAGGTGAGATTTTGTCTAAATTTACGCCCCGGTTGCGCATGAAACCCTACAACTGAGTTTGTAGTTTCTTTTTACCAAGACCGGAAGCTAAAAATTGAGACCCGAGCCCAGACTGACCTTCGGAGCAGACAAAGCACCAGCTAACGTTTATGTGTTCATGGTTCTTGCAGCCTTTGCGAGGAGTGAAGTGGTTGGGACACAGGAAGCTGTTGTTGGACAACACCAGGCTGCCTGCTGCCATGCAGTTGTCGTTGGGGTGATAAGCTACGGGACAGCGGACGCATCGAGCCAGTCGACCTGAGAAACGAAACACACAGAATGGCTTCATCCACGTGCAGAAACTCACCTGTAGCCCAAGTTCAAGTTTAACACAGCTGACACTGTTGTATGGGTTTAAATGCTTTAAATGAATTTACTATTTCACAGAAACATAAAATTGTCGGGACACTGAGTGACATAACAGCACTAAATACTGAGTAAGCAACTGAAAAAGAAGCACAGACGTTTAGACACGGAAAAAAAAATATATATTTTTAACAAATCATAATTATCTAAAAATGCTGAAAACACTGTAGAACTCTATCTATGCACTTATTTTTCCGCTAAAGGGTTTTAAATTTGTAAGAAGAAAGAAAAAATACTAGAACTTGCTCAAGGTGATTATTGGTAAGGAAGAAAAGTTATCAAATGCTTTAGGACTTTATTTAAAAATCAGCAGAATTTTAAAACTATGCATTTAAGACCTTGAAGATTATGCAATCTCTACCCTTATCCAACGTTAATTATTGAATTTAACTCGACCTTATTTTTAAAGCGACGATTCACAACACACAACAATTCAATCCAGTCACGCAGAAAGATTCAAAGACATTAATTGATATTATTTATGAAACAATCTGGTCAAGCTCAGTTTATTACTCAAATTGGTTAAACGAATGTGTTTTCTGATTTGGATGATAACTTTATTTAGAGATGTCTATAATTAGCATGTAAAACCAGCAATTGACTGGTTTACCAGGAGGTGGCAGCAGAGTCAAAGAGCCACTTCACAAGTTGTGCAGTTTCAACACTTTCCAAGCCAGGAACTTAAATCTTTTATTTATTCTAGTTCAGGTGTCTAGAGTCAACTCTTTACTGTTAAGAAAGTTATCTAAAATACAACTAATTTACTATCTTAACCGTAAAACCTGATAATTTATCAAATGTGATGTTGCTGCCAAAAATAAGAGCTTCTATCTTTGAAGGCAGCCAGCCATGTTGCTCCTCTACAGATGCGGTTTGATTGAAATGCAGAGGGGTGCGGGGGGGTCTACCTTTGGTGCTGCAGGCGTTGAGAGGGTTGGTGATGTGGCATGACAGGCAGACATGCAGAGGGCAGCGGAAGCCCTTGTTATGTGGCTGGGTGGGCGAATACGCCATGATGCAGTCCGAGTGGTAAAACTTCCCACAAAGGGGGATGATGCAGCGCTTCACGCCGTTATCAGACTTCTTGCACACAAAGCAGTTATGAACACCTGAAACAAAATGAAGTCGATGAGAATCTGAAGACTTGTCGCGCTTCAGGACAAACCGCTCGCGGTAGGTCGCGGGGTTTTTAGGTCCTTTGTGAGTCACAAACCGAGACCCACCGGTTTTACATTCCTGACAGAGGAATTTTCCTTTGGGGGCCGCAGACAAGCCGATGCACTGCAGGTGAAAGGCGCCGAAACACGGACCGTCGCACACCAGAAGGTCTCCCGTCTTCTCACACACCTGTAAAAACACACACGCACACAAGAGGCACACTGATAATAAACCTGCCACTAACGCAGAAGGTGAAAATAATCACGTCACAGTCAGCGTGAAGGTCATTTCACCTGGCAGACGCTCTCCTTCAAAGACGCGGCTCCTATTTTTCCCTTAACATCACCCTGGGACGAGAGACTGTCATTCAAACCCGCCGGCATGACCTAAAGGAGATGAATATCGTCTAATGTTACTGAAGCAGTCAGAACAGATGGAAACTTAAATTTGATTCTACATTTTCCTTGAAGAAAACACGGCAGGGGCACCTCAGGTTTAGGAGTTAGTGTTCCAGTGTGTTCCTCTTGCTTCTCCTCGGTGCTGCAGGGCTCCGTCTCAGCCTCCTGCTTCGGGGTCTTACACCGCTGAGGGCTCGGGGACCTGCTCTCTGGACGCTTGGCGGCTTCAGCAGGGACGGACAATGCGCAGGGGGAAGATTTCTCTTTCGTCACGGATGCAACCTATCCGGCAAAACACAAGGATTAGAATAACTAAACAGAACTTCAGCACGTTTTGGTAAATGTTTGGCGATTTCATGAATACCTGTGTTTTCTTGACCACCACTTTTGCGTCAGGGGAAATGCCGAGTTGGCGCTTAGATTCCTATAACAAAATATCAATATTCAGGGTCCTGGAGTACAGAGCCGTACTCATTACAATTTTGTGAAGTTACAGTAAATCTCAATGTATTTTATTAAGATTTTATGATAATAAAAAAAAACACCATACAATTGAGCACATTTTTTAAATGGAAGAAAAATGATACACAGGTATCAAAAGGTTTTTTAAAAATTAACATGAAAAAAAAATTGCATTTGTATTCAGCTCTAATGATTCAGTAATTTTAGGCCCAAAATTATTCATAATTTTTTTTCAAATGAGAAGTTTTTGTCTGATTGGAAAGATACTTAAACACTTTAAAAGGAGGAAGACATAATAAAAACTGCTAATCAAAATGTATAACCTTCACCATGATCAAAAAACAATATATTGGCATTGAAGCAAAATACCAGTGCTTCCACTGGTATTTTGACAATTGTTTGCAATGAGCTCCAAGCCAACTGAGGGCTCCTTGCCATCACCCTAATCTTTATCTTTCTCCACTTCAAACCTAAATGTTCCAGTGATAAGAATCATTTTAAGCATTCCTGTAAAAACCCAGTAAAATACATTGAGGTTTACGGTTGTTAAAGTGACAAGAGAAGAAGCTCAGAGTGTGAATACCTTTGCAAGGCAGTGTAGTTTTAGATTTCATAGACATACCTTTTTCTTTGAGGAACCTGCTGACACTTTTTCTATGCTACACTCCTTCGCCTTGTGTGAGAGCTTTCTGGGCCTCTTCCTTTCTTGAAGAGATGTTCCCGAGTCTGACATTAAAAACGATTCAGGTAAGTCTCAAGTATTCACATGCAGAAACTGACATTCAAAGACAGACGACATGGCAAATACAGTAAAAACGATGGACTTTTGAGATGTAAAAACCCGAGACGAGTACATAAATAATTTCAGAATTTTTTCTAAGTACCATATATGATGAAAAAGGACAACTCCCAAGGTTTTGGTCTGCAGTACCTATATCAAGCCAGTAGGTGGCAATAACATCAAATCTCCTCAATAATCACTTTATATTTTAACTGTTTACTTTTTTCCTCTAAATTAGAAGGTTAATTGAAAAAAAGTGTGGCGGGAGGGGGACATAAAAATGGCCCCATTGTTGTGGGTTTGAGCTCAAAAAGCAATAGTGATCATATGGGAAGGCTCATCTCCATCACCACTCTACTAATCTCCTGATATCCAGTTCAAATGGGAACACCACAAACAGACCTAAGAAAACTCGAGTTGCATGTGGATGAGCGGTGAAAACCTGATGAGAACAGGTGGAGAGTAAGACTCACCACACTCAAAAGACAGATCCGTTTCCTCTGCTGCGTCTGCGTCAAAGCGGGGTGGTGCTGTGACAGGAGACAAAGGTGGTGCTGGAGGAGAAAACTCTTCCTGAGACGGACTCGGATCCATCTTTACCCGAGCCTCTCCTGGCTCCGCTAAAGACGACGTTGAGGTATCCATGGCTTCTGTAGCACTGAGATCATGGAGTGCCGAAATCCCTGAAGTGTCCTGCACACAGAAACATACGACGCAAAACACAAGTGGATAGTAAAGGTATTCACACTCCTTGAGCCTTCGGCATATTTAATTACCTTACAACAGCAAACTTGCTGTGATTTTATGTGACAGACCAAAACAAAGTAGTGCCGAATTCTGATTTAAAAATCTGAATTAAGCCCCTTTTTACTCTGATAACCCTAAACAAAATCAAGTGGCTACATAAAATACACTACTCACATTTTAGTTTTAGTTTTAACTTTCACATTTTAGAAAGTTAAAAACCATGTAATCTTTTCATTCTACATCACAATTACCTGTGTCTCTAATAAAATACGCTGAAGTTTGTGATCACAAATTGTGAAAAACGTCTACATAAATGTACAAGTTTTGTACAGTTTTATAATTTACTTATGGTTTTGGGCTTTTCTTTGATAGCTGAAACTAATTATTTATTGAAAAATCCCCAATCTTTTGTTACTTTTTTTTTTTTATCTGTGCTGTAGGAAACCACAACCTCAAAAACTTTCCTCACCAGTTTGGAACAATCTGCCGTGTGTTTCTTTGACCTCTTTTTTGTGGAAAATATTTGTTCATACTCCTCGGTGGACTCCAAGAGCCTCTTGGTTGGCTTCCGGAGGCGTTTGTTCTCAGATTGTCCTGTGTGCAAAAAAACAAACACTTTGATATTTCAAAAAGTATCATCCCAGTAAAAAAAAACGTTTAAAAAAAACCTATAAAGCACTTTGCTCGAGCCTTACCGGCTGTGCTGCTCGCATCTGAAGAGTGCGACTCATTCTCTGTGTGCGCCTCGAGATCTGGAGAAGCTCTCATTGTCGGAGAACCCTTCATCTCGGCAGGTGCCTCAGTCTCAGCGGACCTCTCGCTCCCAGCTGCCTCGGTCTCAGCAGCTTCCTCAACCAGCTGCCAGCGCTTCTTTGGAGCCACAGCTATTTCCGAGGACTTCTCCAGGTAGCTGGCAGAGGAATCGGGGCCAAATGGGTCCACTACAGGCTCCGTCGAGCCAGACTGGACGCTGATGAAGTCTCTCTCGAGTACATCCAAATGCAGGTCAGGCGTTGCGAGCTTCAGTTTAGACGGAAGCCTTTGTTTTCTGCGCTGCTTCTCCGAACCCCCGACCTCAGCGTGAGGAGGAAAGTCTTCACAGTGATGGGTGTCGGCCGAGGCGCCCGCTTTAGTGCAGAGCTTGGTTTTTATCGGCGTGCTTTGGCTCAGCAGGGGTTTCTCCGACTGCCCGTTCTCTAATTTGATCTGAAGAGGTAGACCTTCGCAGGAGCCTCTCAGCGGACCACCTTCTGCTGCGGTGGGGATCACCAGGGGTTCCTCCTTTATCAAGGTAGCCGACGGCGGCAGCACCAGCGGTTTGCCTTCTTTTTCTCGAGTGTCGTGCATGTCCTTTAACAGCATCAGAATAGTGCTAAATTTGTAATTGGAGTCAGGCCGAAAGACACTCACCTCAGAGTCACTGTTGTTCTCCATCGTTAGCGATTTGAACCTTAATTCTTTACTATCCTGAAAGGTGTCCATTGGAGACAGAGACAGAGAGGAGGAGGTAGATAGATCTGACGGACTGTTTTCTGCCTTGATTTTGACCGGCTGTTGCGCGGGCCGAGTCATCCCCTCGCACTTTGACCTGACCACCGAGCCATTGTGAACTGTTTTCTTATTCAGCTTCCTCGCGCGGCGTTTCGGAGAGCTGTGGTTAACAAAGGAACAGGTTTTGCTGGGGTATTTCCGATTTGGAGACAGTTCAGCTTTGACGGCAGCATCAGTAGGAGTTTTGCCGAAGCAATCTTCAGGAGGAGCTTCTGCTGGGACTCGGCTTGTGGCTGGTCCATCTTTGTGATTGGTCTCTTCTGCTGCTTTCAGAGCCTTTGTTATCAGACGGCTGCTGGCAGAAAGAGCCCCAGAGTGCTTTTCACTGGAACCCTGGGACAATTTGCCCGGCCTCTGCTCAGGGTCTTTAGAGGTTGCTTTGTTATGAAAAATACAGGACGACTCAGACGGATCTGAGCAAAGGTTTAGTTTTTTAGATGTCTTTTTCACTTTTACTGAAGAGTGCTCCTTTCTGCCCGTGGCGTCGGCGTCGTATATTGGAGAAAGAGCTGTGCGTTTGGGTCGATTCAACATCGGAACTGAGTCCAAATCGGCATAAGGCGAGTCCTTCGGCTCCTCTTTCAGTGCACGTGTTGTTGCATGAAGCTGACCAGCCTTGTTGGCTGTTTCCTTTCCACCAACAATATGACCAAATATGTCAGACAAACATTTCTTCTTCTTTTTGAAAGCTTTGCTCTTATTGCCATGTGCTGTGGAGTTTTTGAAGAGATGGTGACCATTCCCGTTGGTCGCCGGACCAGGTGAGGTGGGTCGATTTGGGACAATGGAGGCAGAGGGGGCCTCCAGCGGCTCTTCAGATGGAGGAAGGCTGGTCGGATGTTCTTCTCCATTGACAGGTAGTGAAAGTGTACTCTCACTGTTCCTCTGTCGACCAGGGAGCAGATACTCGGCTTCGGCCACACTGACCTTCCACGCGGTCAGCAAACTTTTTGGAATCTGCCCACATCAGAATTTATGCTTAGATAAGTTTTCACAATAAGAGAATAAGAGGTACAGTTGTGGAGAAAAAGAAACACAGTTCTTTGAAATTCTGAAGTTTCACATATCAGGAGTCAGGAAAGAATTTATTAGGGGGAGGGCGTTTAACAGCTTTAATGTTATTTAAATGTACTGTACATGTACTAAAACATGGAATAGATTGCACATTTGTATTTATTAAACAAATGTGAACCAAAACTGGAAAAGCGCTCTCTGAGAAACTATGTACAGCCCTTCCAGCTTAAAAACAGATTTAAGAGGGAGAGTAGCAGCCAGGTTTTGATAGTTAAATGAACTTGATTTACTTATGAACTACAAGTCTATGAAAGTGATAGTTTTGGCCATTTGCTCACCTGGAGCATACAGGTGTAGGTTACACAAAGCCAAGACGAAAACACATCAGCCATGACGTGAAAGAATCAACTGTTGTTGGCAATCAATCCTGGAAGAGTTATTACGTCTTTCCCAAGCAAGTCAAGCAGTAGTGGAAAATTTGAGACATTTTCCAGTCTTTTCAGAAGAACATATTCCATCAATTTCAGACCACAAAGGGCTCAGGCAAATTGCATCTCAAGCTTTATTCAGGCATAAATAAAAGTAAAATTATAAAAAAGACTGAATAAGTGTGGTTTGTTTGGAAAGGCTGCCAGGAGAAAGGTTTTTATCTAAAAAAAAATGGTTGCACCATCAGCACTGGTTGTGTTAATACTTTGCTAAACTTATAGAGCTGTCATAATATGCATCAGGACAGTTAATGAAACAAAAAAAAAAGATGTCCATCAAAAATAGAGACTGATGCACAACAAACATTTTTTCTGTTTTCAGTGCAGAAAAAGACTGCTTTAAGACTGACTGATTATATGATCAATCAATAATCTCAAATGTTTTGACCATAAAAAAAATGTAAAAAAAAAAAAACATTTGATGGAGCCTTTTACAGTCCGTTTTCTCCTCCAGTCAAGTTGAGATCAGAAAGCAGAGTTAGTAATGGTTGTGTGAAAGAAAGCACCCAAAAAACCCCTGAGAAGTTTCAACTTGATACTAAGAAAAATACTTGACACTTGCTGTGTACAGACATAATGCTCGCTCACTCACTCACACATAGACACAATGACGGATCGTAAAATAAGTCAGCAGAGAAAGTCATTTCGAAGGCAGGAGAAATTCTGAGCAAAAAAAAAAACAGACTGAAAGAGAAAACTGTAAAAATGTCTCTGCTCCTAAACAAAAACATGTGAATGGGAAAGTTTCAAAGATGGATGCCGTTGTTGCCGTTTCATTCACATCTCCAGGATTTTCAAATTAACATGTCGTGGTCATGTCAATTGGGGTGCATGCTTTTATTTTATAGTAGTTCTTAATTAAACAGTGATTTATTTTAGTAGGGTTATTTACTTTTCTAACTGTCTTTTTCTTTCCATTTTCACATATGTTGTATGATTAAAATAGCTTGTCTATAAAAAACAAGGCTCCTACCTCAATGTAGTTCGGAATTTAAAATAAATGAGTGATGCCTTGTGTTCTCATTGAAGCAAATTTTAGAATTAATACACTTTTTTTTATTTACCAGAGAGATTAGTTATTTTTGCACAAAGTATCTGTATTTGTTCAGTATCCGTTCGGTATCGCCGATACCAGCTTGAATTTTACTAAGTATTGGATCGGACAGAAAATCGATGGTATCGAACATCACTAGTGAGAGGAGGGAGGAGTCGCTGCTGCTGAAACCAGTGCAACAATTTGGGCCACTACTATTAAGTAGCTGGTCTAAAAGTGTCATTTTCTTATCATTTTGGAAGTCACATAATACGCAGTGGTTGAAAATTAACACTGCGCCTCACCTTGTATATGCCCTCCCCAATGTAAAACATTGGTTAAACATTGCCCTCCCCAATGTTTAACCAATGTAAAACATTGGGGAGGGCATGTCAGTATGATGGTGATCATGATCACCATCAGTATGATGGTGATCATCAGTATGATGGTGATCATACTATAATTATGCATTTTTTTCAGTAGGTACAAACAAACTGGTCAGAGTTGATGGATGAAGCTAGAAATAGGGGGAACCTGGATGAGAACCTATTGGAGATTGCAAAAGACTAGAGAGTGGGTTCAACTACCAGCAGGACAACAAACCTGAACAAGAGCAATGTTGCAATAGTCAGATCAAAGCATATTCAGGTCTCAGAATAACCCAAAGTCCAGCTTAATTGAGATTCTGAGGTGAGATTTGAAAAAAAAACAAATAAAAAACTTTCACAGATGCTCTCTTTTTGATTGGACTAAAATTGATCTCTTTTGCAGAAAACTGTCAAAAATGTCTGTCTCTAGATGCACCAAGCTGGTGGAGATCAATCACCGAAGACTTGCAGCTGTAGATGCTACAGAAATATGATTCTGTAAAAGGCACTGACTCAGATGGACTGAACATAAATGCATGACACACTTTTTAAATTTTGCTTTGTAGAGAATTTTTGAAACTATGGATCATTCTCCTCCTTCCACTTCACAGCCATGAGTTTACTGTGCTGCTCGCTTAATATCCATCCATCCATCCATTTTCTTCCGCTTATCCGTGGTTGGGTTGCAGGGGCAGCAGCTTCAGAAGGGAGGCCCAGACTTCCCTCTCCCCAGCCACTTCTTCCAGCTCCTCCGGGGGAATCCCTAGGCGTTCCGAGGCCAGCCGAGAGACATAGTCCCTCCAGCGTGTCCTGGGTCTTCCCCGAGGCCTCCTCCCGGTGGGACGTGCCCGGAACACCTCACCAAGGAGGCGTCCAGGAGGTATCCTGACCAGATGCCCGAGCCACCTCAACTTGCTCCTCTTGACGTGGAGGAGCAGCGGCTCTACTCTGAGTCCCTCCCGGATGACCGAGCTTCTCACCCTATCTCTAAGGGAGAGCCCAGCCACCCTGCGGAGGAAACCCATTTCGGCCGCTTGTACCCGTGATCTCGTTCTTTCGGTCATGACCCAAAGCTCATGACCATAGATGAGGGTGGGAACGTAGATCGACCGGTAAATCGAGAGCTTCGCTTTTTGACTCAGCTCTCTCTTTACCACGACGGACTGTTACAGCGCCCGCTTAATATTCAAATCATATACGTTGGAATTTGTGGTTGTAACCTAACAAATATGAAAAAGAGCTATAAACACTATTGAAAAGCTCTGTACGTTCTAACATTCCCTCTGTCCTGGTAGACAGGCTCTAAAGCCTGCTTTGGACCCATGTGGGTCCAAAGCAGGGTCAGACTGTGGCTGCGTGGTTAGAGAAGTCGTCTTGCGATCAGAAGGTTGTAGGTTTGATTCCAGTCTCCTCCTGGCACATGCACTTAAACCCAAATTGCCTCCTCCCGATCTGCGTATGAGTGTGAATGGGTGAATGTGTAAAGTGCTTTGAGTGGTCAAAATGACTGGAAAAGTGCTTGTACAAGTTCAGTCCATTTACAGATTTACTAACTGTTAATCACACATTGCACACACAGCTATTTCATGTTGTTCAATAAATTTGTTCAATAAATCTTTACTCTGTGGAACCTGTATGTAAAGATCAGATTATTTTTCAAAGGTCCTGATAGGTCAAATTCTACAATTCAAAGATGCTGTACTTTCTTTTGACCGTGACTGTAAATGTACTTATTTACCGTATACTTGTAGTCCTTCTCTTTCTGCTTTCCCCTCCGTCTAAGAACAGGCAGCTCATCGAACTGATGTCCCCCTTCAAATGGTAGAATGACGCTCCCTGGGACCCAGGTGCACTCAGTGACCTCGCCGACCGTCTCCAGGAAATACATCCGACAAGGACGATTACTTGGTACTGAAGGGGTAAAAAAAAAAAGAGAGAGAGGAAGAGAAATGAACAGCGGATTAGTTGCGTTACACACAGACAATAAAACTGATTTAGTGCCAATTAGCCAGTGAGATCAAATGTTTCACAGAGATGGCTAAGGCTGCATATCATTAAATCTGAATATCAAATTTTACTTTTGTGAAAAAAAGTGAAATTTCTTCATTATGTCGATTACTACCATCAGTGCTAAATTTGTTCCTTTTAATCTTTACAATAAAATACTTCCAGCTAATGAAAACTCCATATTCAGTTTCCATATATATATATAGAAGGTTCTGGGTTCGATTCCCGGCCCCGGTCTTTCTGCATGGAGTTTGCACGTTCTCCCTGTGCATGCGTGGGTTTTCTCCGGGTACTCCGGTTTCCTCCCACAGTCCAAAAACATGACTGTCAGGTTAATTGGTCTCTCTAAGTTGAGTGTGTGTGTGTGCATGGTTGTGTGTCTCTGTGTTGCCCTGCGACAGACTGGCGACCTGTCCACGGTGTACCCCGCCTCTCGCCCGTAACGCTAGCTGGAGATGGGCACCAGCAACCCTCCCGAGCCCATTAAGGGACAAAGGGTGTATAGAAAATGGATGGATGGATGGATATTACACCAGTAAAAATATATACTTTCACTGCAGAAATATGATCATGTGTGGCCAACACAATCACAGAGAAGACTGTTGTTCAAAAGACATACACTCATTTCCTCCACAAGGAAGGTAAATCTCAAAAGGTTATTTCTGTATACAAACATTAATAGAAAGTTAACTGGAAGGATAAATGTGGTTAAAAAGGGAGTACCAACAGCAGTTATAACCAATTTTGTTTAAAATTTATCTTTGTCATGCTTTTCAGATTTAATCTTCAGATCCTCTATTATATTATTATATAAGAATTGATGGTTATTAAGTAGTTACGTCTTATTTTAACGGCATATCTGTCCACAGAACATAAAAATACAAAAAAGTAATCAGAACTCACCTTTCATTTTTGTGTGGACCCCTAGGTTTGGGTCACAGACGACCTGGCAGGGCCACCAAGGTCGTCTGTTGAATTTTGCCCACACCAGGTCTCCTTCCAAGTACTTCACAACAGGGAGAAGTTTTTTCTTTGGGCTGTTGGACTAAAATCAGCACAAGGAAAACAATTTGATGTGAGACAAAGGCTAAAATGACAGGTCATCTTGTTTCAAATCAAATCAAAACAGTGACAGGGAAAGCACATGTAGTAGCTACTCTTTCAGGGTTAGATTTCATCAAGATACATTTAATCTAAAAGTTGAAATTTGAAAAAATAAATCCAGTTTCTTTTTGGTCAAAAACAACGTGTGATTTTCTTTAAAGACCTAATTTCTAATTTTGAGCGATTAAGATTACGTTTCTAGACACTACAAGAGAGAAAGGAATGCAGTGATCTTAGATAACTTCTGACTCTATTAGAAAACAAAGACTCTTCTCATTTTTACATTAAAGCATATGCCACTGAACTATATCTGAGTTTTGCAAAGTTAAAAATGGTTTTGCTTTATTTGAGGAACAGGGGAAATACTTCATATTTTTCTGTATTTATTACCTAATCAGAGCAGATTCTTATCTTTGGCTGACTGATTGGTGCGTCACTATAAGATATATTTCAAGTGCTACCTTTAACAGAGTCTTCCTCTCGTGGATGAGATTTCTCCACTCTAATACATAGCCAACACAAACAAATGTCCTTTTGGTTGCACAAACAATGCAAAACAAATTCCCCACGTGTGTCCAACTCACGTTAGAGTTGGTGCCAGCTGGTGAGACAAGCCCAGGGTCAACAGGAGAGGTGAGTTCGACTTCACTGTCCGACTCCTCGCCCACATTCCACCCGTCTCTCATAGTGATTTCTGGCAGTGCACTGGGGCTTAGTGTGGGGTTAAGTTCAGAAATAGTTTTGGACATCAAATTAAAGACTGTGGGTTTGTATGCTCTTCTCTCTGCCACTGAATTGCGTGTGCTTTTGCTCCCAGTGACGCTTCTGTCCTGGGTCGTGTTTGAGGCGAGCTGAAAAGGCTTGAGGTCCTGAACGCCGCCGTGCCCCTCCTCCTCTTCCTTGATGTCACTGCTGTCAAACAGCATGGACCCAAAATGCAAGCCCCGATGCTCCCAAAACGCGATGGGAGCGTCGGGGATGCGCTCGAAGCTGTCTGGACTGCGAGGGGAGAAGCCGTTCCTGCTCCCGTTCTGCAGGCTTTCAAAGGGGTCCATGTCGTCTGTGCCAGGGGACGAAGGTAGCTGGATGGGCGGTGGCTCAAACCCCTCATCTTCATCAGTGATCGAACTTGCACAGTGCAAGTTGCTCCTGGGGTGAAAGTCTTTGCTGTTGAGTGAGGCGTTCATGCGCTGCGGTCTCCTCTGTGGGCTGTAACCTGCATGCAGAGTCTCGAATGGCTCCATGTTGTCAGTGCCAGGGGATGGAGGCAGTTGGACTGCTGGTGGCTGAAACTGGTCGTCGTCATCATCAGTGATTGGACTTGCACAACGCAAGCTGCTCCTGTCCTGGGGGTCAGCATTCAGGCGCTGTGGTCTCCTCTGTGGACTGTAGCAGCGAAAACGCTCCAGCTGATTGTATCCCAGGAAAGCAGACTGTGGCAGCTGGCCCGGTCCACGAGTCACAGTGCCACATTGGTTCCTATAAGAAGTGCTCAGGGGGCCGTTTCGGGCCCTCAGATCTGGCTGGCTGGGGCCAAACACTGATTCGACCCTAGGACCCGGTCTGTATGACTGATTCATGTTGTCATCCTTATATCCTGTTAAGCAGAAACAGACTCTTGTTAGGTAAGGGAGGTGTGACGTTTAATTCTACCACAACAAACATAAATCCGAGCAAAACGACAGCCTATACAGCCTGCAAAGAAACTTATAAAGCGAAGACTGTGCGCACACACACCATGATAGCATGGCCTCCATTGTAAAAGGCCAGCTCAAGACAAAACCCTTAAACACGTCCACCGGTGAGCTCCGTCTACACGTTTCTGTTTGCGAGTTATTAGAAAAATAGCGCCGCTTTGTCGGCTAATTGTGGGTCATGGCGATCACCGAGACTGTAGTGAAGGTGGTGACACTGAGCCATCACAGGGGGAAAAAAAACACACAAGAGCGGCTCACACAAACAAGCTACGACCGATCATAGGAAGCTACTGTTAACTCACACATTGTCAACACGTGGAAAAAAGGGCGAAAAACCCACCATTTGGAGGTCGGTCACCGTCAAACCAACAGCGGATCTTTGTTGGAGTGACACAAAGCGACTGCTTTCCTCGGCTTTGCCTGCACAATCCCAGCTGCAGCAGCTCTGATAGTAGTAGTAGGCCCAGGCACAGCTCTCATTCTCGGCACTTCATCGCCTCATCAGCAGCAGCGGCGACGGCAGCAGCGACGGCCCTCCTCTTAGAAACTGTCAGCTTTACAGTGAAGAACAAGATTAAATCTGCTGTTACACCTTTAGAGCCACAACCGGTGTCTCCCTCTGCCACAGCAGATTATTTACTACATGTTTTATCTTCGTGCTAGTCGAAGTGCCCCCGGTTATGTTAAAACAAGCCCAGGCTGACTGTGTTGGTGAGCAGCAGCCAATCGGCTACCCAGCTACCCAACCCCCCGTCTCCGCAGAGGGCCGTGACACTCGCTCACTACCGCACACACTCATGTAAATACGGGCGAAAGCGCAAGCGCGCGCGTTAGGACGTCCAGGTGAAGTTACTAAAACTATAAAGTAGCAGTAATAACAAACTCTGAGGAGTTCACAAAAGAATGAGGCGCCTCGGTGTTTTTTAAAGCAGACTCTGGGTGTGTTGTTTTGTGACCGAGCAGAACGGTTTCCATGCCACTTTCAGAGCCGCACACACGGCCTCCCCGGTCAGACCTCACTCTGTGCGCCATGTTGTCTTCCCGCACAGAGGACTGGCAGGAGGAAGCAGGCCGACAGGCAGGCGCAAAGGAAAATAAAAGATAAAGACAAGCGGCGAGAGCCGCTGCGCCGTGAAAAGTTATTGTTTTCTGTTTGCTTTTAAACAGCGATTTATCTCTTAACGAGATCACACAAGCATGTCCTGTTACGCAGACTGGAATTATTCACAGATTCAAAAGCGCAAGTACATGTAAAAGAGCGCAGAGTAGGCACGAGTCCTCTTTAAAGATCACACAAAAACCCCGTGATTGCTTCATGCAGCTTATCCACGCATTTTTAAATCTTACCCTATTTAAACGTCCGAAATGTTTCTGGAAATATCCGGTATATTACAGGGGGTAATATCTATCAATTTAAACACGATTTACACAACAACATGGCCCGGTTTTATTATGAACCAGCTCCTCCTTTATACATCCCTGTAAAACGCTGTATAATAGTGTCATAATCGCATCCGTGATTTAACTTGATTAACTGTAAATATGAGGATTTATTACAAAGTAATTGTTATTGTCAGAAAGGCGAAAGCCCCCTAGTGGTTACATAGGAGCATTGAATACTTTTGCAATGGGTGGTTAGAAGGGGCTTTTTATTATGCCAAAAATAAATAAAAGCCATACTAGAATTTTATGAGTTGAAGTATATTGCTGTAGTCAGAAAATAAATCTTCATTCCTTTAAGGATTTTAATAAAAAACAAAACAATTGAGTATGAGATTGTTTCAGTAGCACAATAAACCTAACTTGCATGTTTTTGGACTGTAGAAGGAATAAAGAGAAAGGTTATCCATCCACATGGACACCCTGCAAAGCTGCAAGGTAACAGAGCTAACTACTGATGAGTACTATATGGTAGCCAGAGTGGTCGAAATTCTAATAAATAGGTTCAAAAAGGCAGTGCAAATTGGCAAAGGGGTGAACTGAGCTGGAGCCACATACTTGAAAAGATTTTTATTATGGTTTCACATACAGCACATTAGGATTTATTATATAATCCACAATGCATATTTCTGATTTTCAATAGTGACAAGTATAACTACATAAAAATGGAAGTGCTTATGATAAGTCCAATAACAAATAGGAAAGACATCTATATTTACAAAGTGCAGAAAGAATAAATACTGTGCTCAAAAATTAGTAAGTTATAGCAGTTGAAGCCAATTAAAAATTTAAACACAAATTGTTTAAAGAGATGCACCAATCAATTTGCCACAGATGGTAATTTTCTTTTCTGTTGTTGTAGAACCAAAACTAGTAACTCCCACCATTTTCAGCCTCTAAATGTATTACTGTATGTATGCACTATGTAGCCTCAACAGAAATCACACAAATTTAGGGACAAATGCTTTGATACTGGTGACAGGTGACTCTGATAATGGTGACAATCTGTTTATAAAATAACCTGGAGCCATTTTTGTCCTCAAGCAAGAAAATCTGAATCGGTCAAAACTGAAGCTGGTAGGTTAACCCTAACTGCTTAGCTTTGGTGCTGGGTTGTAAAACAAAAATAAAACACATACTGTACAAGTATAGACTAGTTTGAAAACATTTTCTGTCAAAGAAGTGAGCTGGTTGATCTGTCTCAGAAAGCAAAACTAGAACAAAAACACAAGCCATAACAAAATTAAAAAAAAAAAATGTTCTGGAGCCAGGGCCGGCTCAAGGATTCATGAGGCCTGAAGCAGAGTTTCATTTGGGGGCCCACCTTCAATTCATCATAATATCCATGATTGGCTGTTTGGACAGTCTTACCTCCTGCCTTCAATTAGCTTGTATTTCAGTCGACTAGTGAACAAACATTAATTCATTTAAAAAAAACAAAAACTTTTTTTTTTTTTAAAGAATTTAACATGGTCACTATGTTGTGTAAATTTAATTTGGGTTCCTAAGAAGATTCAATGTTGACTTATACCTTGAGCTGGCCCAGACTGAAGGAACAAACAACTCTGACATAAACTTTAAATTGCTACTTATGACTTTTTTTTTTGCTTTTTCCTGATGATTGTTTTTTTTTTCTTCTTCTTCTTTTTTGCATGCATTCATGAATTAGTGCATCTGTAATTACACTTTAATTCACTTATTAGATGTGAGTGATGGGTGATACAGTTTCTTTATTTAAAAAACAAAAAGTTTTCTGACGCATGCTCATGCAACCAAATAACAGAGACGTCTGTTGAGCTATTCGCTGGGTTCGTCCACTTTGCTGCTGGCGTCACAGAGATCTCTACTTTCCATGATGGCGTACGGAAAAGGCGGAACATCACTGCCAGGGAAGTCCAGTTTCTTGGGAATGCTGCAGTTGCTCAAGTCAAGTGTTTTCGGAGCATCACAGCCAAACTCCAGCTTTTTGAGACGAGCTAGACTCTTGATGCTGCCGGGCGGCCTGCCTGGGCTGACTTTATATCCCGCTGCCTTGGTGGTCCCCAGGGGTCTCCCTGGGCTGGTTTTGAATCCGGCCGCTCTGGTCGTCCCAAGTGGGCGTCCGGTACTTGTGCGGTACCCAGCCAACTTTGTAGTCCCCGAAGGCCTCCCTCTCCGCCCTGATTTAACAGTACCTTTCTTTTTCTTGGGGCCATCAGGCGTCAGGACCTCACTGGCCCCGATTCTCACCGCCTGTGGTTGGAAGTCACCTTGGTTCTCCTGCAGCTGGCATGTCATGGCTTTGTGTATTCCCTGCGGCAAGGGGGTAAGACTGGCGAGGGACAGCTGCAAACCAGGGTTTGCCGGAGAGGCATAAAACTTGTTGGAGTGGGTGCTGCATAAATCAAAGTGGCTGGCTGGGTGGCAGTCCTCTGCCAGCCCACTGATACAGAAGTCACTTGTGCTGCTGCTCAATCGGTGCATCATTTTTCTGTCGGGGAGAAGAGAAGTGGAAATAATGAGGAGAACATGTGTACACTGGCAAGTACAAACTGAAGCAGCTTACTTTGATGAAGCACACGGGCCTTTTTTTTTTTTCAGGTTGCAACACAGAACATTAAGGATGAAAAACAAAAAGGAAAGCCAGAGTTTCTAAAACTATAACTTGCTCCAAATCAAATAATCACTGAAATCAAAGCTTAGCCACTAATAACACATAAACGGATCAGCTCGTACCTCATTTATTGTTGGGTGTTGTGTTGGAACGGGTTAATTCTGTCTCGTAAAGGTTTTGTTCCCTCTGGAAGCAGCAGCATCATCTTTGTGCGGGCGCTGCACACCCTACGCCCCCGGTGCTCTGACCAGAGCTCCGTCCGGAAACAACCCCGCTCTTTGCAGTTTATTTATGGCCTGGTTAATCCTTGCTGAGGAGGGTTAGATGGGACCGGCAGCCATTTTTGACCCGAAAAAAAAAAAAATTAATAAAACAGCATTAACCGAGTACGCATGCGCAAAGGCGGGTCTACAAGACGTAGAGGGGATCAGAGTGACGTAGCGAGGCTCAGATCAAATATAACCAAGACCTTTCTGACTGTTGCAGAGCAGCTACATCACTATTAGATACTCTGAAGCTTTTGTCTAAATACTGATATCAACCTCATGACCATTTTCATATGTCATATTAACAAAAAGCTAAGTGTATTTTATTGCAAATTCAAACAAATTTGCATTAAATTGTTTAGTGGCTGCTTGGACAGTCTTAATATAAACATGTTGAAAACATATTTATATATATATGTGTGTGTGTGTGTGTTCTGTTAACTAGAGACAGAAATTTTGGGCTACGCTTCTTTCAAACTAGTTCAAGTTTATGACAAGAATCTGTGAACAAAAATTTTATATAGGTCCCGACTGTGATAGCTCTGGTTTCTTGTTTTGCGCTGGAAGGTGAACTTCTTCCGAGTCATTTAGTCTTTTGAAAACTAATCGACCACATTTCAAGATTATCCTACATTTGTTGTCCATCTTTCGTTTAGTTTATCCCCTCCTTGATACTACTCGCTAAAAGCCAAATTTGTGGAATGCAGAACTAATAGATGTGTTCATACTCTCACTAAAGACTGCTCCTCTAGTTACAAAGGCCCTTAGTTTGTCTCTGTGATTAGATGACAGTTTAGCTAGGCAGCCATCTTTGGGTTGAACAGTGCCATATTAAAACCTTGGAGAAACTGTTTAATTCCTCAACTGTGATTTAAACGTCACTTTACCCCCGACCTGTTCACAGAAAAGTTGCATTCACATCTGGATTTATCTACTGATCTATTACATTTGTGTTTCAGACTAAAGAGACCTTGATTAAATATGCCAGACAATTTTCAGATTTCCATTAGCAAACGCTTATATTCAAGTATTGTTTTGTATTTTTCTGTCACATAAAATCAGAATAAAATATATCAACGCTTGTGGTTCTAACAAATTTCAAGTCCGAGCCGAGGTGAATACTTTCGCAAGGTTCTGTCCATCCAAGTAGGGCAAAGACAAAAGTCAGTTTTTTGTAGTTTTTATTAACATCTATAAGAATTTAAGCACAGGCACATTGGTTTTAAAGAGTAACCGCAGTGCTAGGACAAGTAGCAATATTTATGTTAGGGTTTGCAAAATTAAGTCCACAGGACTTAAGTGTCCCTGATGAGCTGGGTCAGTTTCTGGACCTTTGTCTTAGTGGACATGTCCACATATTTGTCTCCAATGCTGACAATCATGCCTCCCAGGATCGAAGGATCTGACTGTAAGTAGAAAATGAGTTAAAAATTACAGACAACTCAAAAATATTGATACAGCTTGATATGTTTTCCCACCCTGGCTAATTGCTTTAATGCATGTTTAACAACAACAAAAAATTGTACCTTGGTTTCCAGCTTGATAGTTTCCCCCTTCTGAAGAAAGCCATTGAGGGCCACTTTCAGTTCAGCAAGACTAGATTTATCCAAAGGCTGAAACAAAAATGGGTTATGGTGTCATTTATCAAAGACCACATATACAAAACTAAGAGTACCGGTGATTAATAAAGTCACTAGGTCTCTGTAGAAGCAGCACATTTCCTACCTGAGCAGTGGTGACGGAGCAGATGACCTCTCCACGGTGTGCACTCATCATTTTCTCAAACGCAGAGATAACATCACCGGTCAGAGTGAGACGACCATTATCAGATAAGACATCTACAAGAAATAAACAAAACATCCACGATCAGAGTTTACTCAGAAACAAAATGCGCAGAATTCATACAATATTATATGTAGTTTAAGCTTATTGTGTTTTATAACTGGTTACACTGTCGATTACACGCTTCTCTGCATTTTCGTTAAAGACCTGGTTATACTTCTCTTATGTCAACGACAGACAAGGTTGAGTTATAATGCAGAGGAAACTATGATGAGAGACTAACAAAAGAAATGCATCATGTATTCCACTAACATGTTTCAACACACAAGACAAAAATACAGGCAAGGCAATAATAAGTACCAACAGAAATAAGTGGTCTCACTATGTGGGTCCGAAATGAACACATTCATCCTCTGATTAACTTCAGAGGAAGATTCAAATGCATCTTTAAATGATTTTCATGAGCACAATGGATCAGTTATGACCTCTGAGGTTAAATGTTCTCATCTTAACTGATCAAATAGTGGAATCTGTAATCTCAAGACAAAAGATGAAAAACAAAAAAACATTTTATTTTCAACCATTAAATAAGACACAGCAAACAGAATCCTTATGAGCATGCAGAGATTTATTTAGTCTGAATGCTCAAGACTAGCTTCTTCACATTTTCCTTTCTTTTGATCTCCAACAGAGTAGACACAGGGTCTTCAAATCCAGGTCCTGTGGGACGGTGTTTTGCAACTTTTAGATGCATCCCTGGTCCTACACACCTGAATCTCCTCAGTTTGCAGTCAAGTTCTCTACAGTCCTGCTAATGACCTGACCAGCACCCCAGCCCTCAAGGCCTGGATTTGAAGACCCCTTTCTGGTGTATTATTTACTAATGGTGCACATGTGTTTTTCATATTACTGTTTAGTCTAACTAATCTCAATGTTGCATAAAAAAAAATTTAATTGCACAAACTCGTCAAAGTAATTGATGACGTAAACAGTAATTATAATTGACAATATTTTTGTTTACACACATTTTTTCAGTTCAATTTAAATTTATCAAACTTTTGACTGTTCTTCTCCAAGTTGCTGTGTGTATTTATGTATATAAAATTACAGAAGTTTTTTTTTTTTTTTTATAAATTAGATTAGGGCAAGTAGCAGCCCTAATCTGAGGCTTAAGTCAACTTTGAACGTAGCCTTACACATCTAACATTCTTGTCAATTGTCAAATTTACTCTCTCGCAGCTCAGTTAAAAGTTTTAAAGACCACCGTGGTCTAATGAGCAAACTTAAACTACTGCAGTGACAACATGGTGGTTGAAACAAGAGCTCTGTACTCACTGATGAGGTTGACAGTGATTGGGGAAACATTGGCCTTTGCAAGGGCATCGTGGAAAGCCTTCTGCTTGATGCTGCGCTTGACATGAGGATTCATTACAATACCAGACATCTTGGGGTCCTTGATCAGGGCCTAAGAAAACAAGGCAGAAAAAAAAGAATAATGTTGAGGTTGTATTGGATTGTTAACAATGATAAATAGGCAGTACTTTAGTTTATTTTATTTTTATGAAGTAATTTCACACTAAACCATTGGTGTTAGGCAACAGTTTTGTAATTTCGGTCCAATTTAAAAAAAGAAAAAGTTGATCAGATTTTAAAAACATTTAAAAAGTAGTTCTACATTTACTTACTGCTACTTACTTACAGAAAACAAAAAAACACCTACGGAACTCTCTTCTGGCTTTGGGCATGAATAAATTGAGATGCGATCACCGGCAGATGCATCATTTACAAGAGCTGTGATTTTAAGAATCCTGCTTTATAAGGATTCTTAACAAAGCAGGAACACCGGAAGAACTCGGCTAACTTTGATGTAATTTTTGTTGTTGTTTATGGGCAAGAAATTATGAAAAATATAGAGGGTTCCAGTTGGAACAGTGAATTGAGTCAGGATATTTTAGGCAGTGAGCTAATAATATGATTTAAATATCATTCATCTATTTGATCTGAGCTTAGAACTAATTCTTGCTAAGAATGAACTGAACACTACACAACTTACAGAAACTTTCCCCAGCTCCTGCTCCACTTGGTCCAGTTTGTTCTGCTTACTGGCCGCAGAGAACAGAGCTGTGGCGTAGCGGCCCTCCACTCCATAGACTTGGATGGGAGGCTAGAAATAAAGATATAGTGTACAATAAACAATTCCAATGTCCAGCTGTCCGCCGATTATAATAATGATGGCGATTGTGTTAATGATCGATCGGCGCAAGTCTAATTCATTTACCTTCACCAGTTTAGCTGCTGGTCTGATAACAGACGTGCTGAACCGGCGAGCCTGGTGGGGAAAAATAATCACTGAGCCGTTACGTTAACAAAATGAAATGAGCACAGAGCAAGCTAAATCGGATTTTGAAGCCTTCTACGCCGTTTACGTTACAGACAGTTAGCTGCAAAGCTAACACATTAGCAGTCATTCAAGTGCATTAACTCGTAACCATTTTCCGAGTATTTAGTGAACCGGAAACATATATAATGTACAGGGCATGCAGTTAAGCTTGATTAATATCGCTTGGGACTAAGGTAAAATCCTGCAGATGACGAAAAAAGTGTCAATGTCTTACCTGCTGTCCTAGCATGTGTGCTGCCATTTTCTCCTACAGCTGTCCAGAGTAGAACGAGCTACTGCGCATGTGTAGCTGAGAAGGAGCTGTCTTCCTATTCTTCTTCTTCTTCTTTTGCTTCTTCTTCTTCTTCTTTTGCTTCTTCTTTTTTTGTTTTCTGGCAGCTGGCAGACCAACTGTCATGGTGCATTACCGCCACCAACTGAACTGGAATGTGGACAAGCGATAAGCAGGAAGAAAAACTAATGCCAAAATCAACTTAATCATTCAACTTCTTATTAATAAACTAAATAATCTCTTTAAGTTATTTTTTAGAATAAAAAAAACACTTAATTAGACCTTTTATTACTTTACTGATATCACAACTAAAAATGTTATCAATTATAAATTTTATATTGATTTATTTATTTTTGGAACTACCTTCTTTCTGATTTATAAGCATCAGTATATTAATAAAAAATATACTGAATCATTTCAGGAAAAGTACATTTAGGAGCGTTGTTTCAATAAGAAATAGTTTCTGACAGATTGGGATGGTCAAAGTCAAGCAAAAATGTTCTAAAACATATAATTTTGGAAATGACACTGCCCAAACATTATTATTATTATTATTATTATTATTATTATTATTATTATTATTATTATTATTATTATTATAGGTTTAATTACATACAATGTTTGAACAAATATTAACAATGCTTTATAACTATTATATCAAGCAAACAAACTTGATGCTGTCTGATATAAGGAAACCATGTAATAATTTATTGCTGCATATTGTTACTGGTGAAGAGGATATTGGTTAGAACAATATTACATTTTTCTTCTCCATACTTTTCATGCATCAAGGACAGTGAAACTCCACCCAAATACTCAAGGATCCAATAAGGAAGGAATAATATTTGTGTTTTTCAGTTTTAAGAATGTTACTGGATATATGTTGTAAGTAGATTGATCACATTTCTCAGTCTCCAAGGGAAAATTTGCAGTGAAAGCCCTATATCTGTCAAACCTCAAATGCAGGTGGCACTAATAAAAAGAAGTAAAACCTGACTAACAACATGACATTAGATTAAAAAAAAGTATATATCATGATGATTCAATCTAAAAAAAAGTCCAGAAACTAAAGTCATTGAAATATTTCATTGTATAAGTTTTTACAGTAATTTCTAAGGTTTTGGAACTTCATTGACCTACAGTGAGCACCAACATTAAAAATGAAGAGAACAAGGAACAGTAGGAGTCCTTTCCACGAGTGTCTAACCTACCGAAATGACTCCAAGAGCACATCAACCACTCATCCAGGTGGCTACAGGTAAATCTGGGCCAAGAACTAAAGCACTGTGCCTCACAGGCCTCAGTTAAGGGCAAGGTTCATGCCTCAACAATAAGACCGAGACTGGCCAAAAATGACATTTTTAGGAAAGCTCCAATTTCAGTGCTGATAAAAACAACACCCCTTCTTTCACTCGCCCACCCCTAAAAGAAAGGAAAAAAAGAAAACAAACAGCAACACAACAATAACAACAAAAACAAAAAACACCTTAATGACCCCCAAGTTACACAAGCCTCCGCAGAGTGACAAAAGAAAATCTTTATAAGCCATTTACAGAAAAAAATCTAAATACCGTCCAATATTTTAACTTCACAATATTTGACCGTTTCCCCCTCCCCGGCGTGTAAATGGTGCGGACCCACATGTACTGCGTGACCTGTAATGTCTATTGAGGTTTACATGATAAAGTATCAATTTTTATCCTTCAAACAGAGAATATAGTTCAGAGGGTAATTTAATAGAGCTATTTACACCTTTAACATTATTATTATTTTTTTTATTATTAAACTAAGACACTGATTTGATCCACGCTGGGCGCGGTGACATCATTAAAAATAATACGCGTTGATCTGCAGTGTCGCTTTCCGATCAAGGTAAGCAAAGGTGAGCTTCTTGGTTATTTTTCTCTGATAACAACGAACAGCACTACTAGTGCATGCAAACATCACAACATCTGTATTAACCAGCTGCAGGAACGGGGCAACCACTCCCATCCCAATCCTCATCCACCACCACCACCACCTGCTGGGAGACGCAGAGCAGTCACAACATACCTACCGGGTTTCCTGCGGGCTTAAAAGCTGGTCGGCTTGCAGGCTGACAAGCATGGATGACAAATCGTTCACCAAGGAGGTGGATGGCTGGATCGAACAGCTGAATGAATGCAAACAGCTAACAGAGAACCAGGTTAAACTCCTGTGTGAGAAGGTAAATGCTGCTAATGTTTATAGGCTGATTTAATGGCTAGCGGGCAGCTAGCTGGCACGTCTTCTGAATATCTGACTTGGAAGGGGATATTTTCCGCAACAACAGAAACCATTTGACTGCAGCCTCCATATTCGAGAGATGCTACTCGAATATGGAGAAATGCCTTCAATTTGTTTTGCATACTGGTACCTTCACAAAACGCTCTGGCATACTCAGGAATAACCTGCTGCACGATCCGAAAGATCACAACAGCTATTGTTTTCTCCATATCTTGTTCATAATACCTATAATGCCACCGCTGGTGAATTTTGATGTGGGCCATAGACAATTGCCCAGGGCAGCATTAAATGGGGAAGCATGAGCACGAAATATATAAAAAAACAACCAACAAACAAAATCAGTTGCACCTTGAACAAGTTTTCTATTGCTTTTATGTACATGCAAACAGTGGGGAGATGGTACCGCTTGGTGTTTCGGGAAGCAAGGTAAATTCTTTTTGCCAGGCTGTAAAGGCGTCATGCTCCAGATTCTTAGATAATTTCCTACATTTTAAAAGAGTCTGGAAGGCAGCAGAAGGAGGGGCTTGTCCAAGGTGCATGTTATGCGATAATCTTGCTAAACAGGAGACCTGTCGCCTGGATAATTAAAATGACTAAGATTAAAAAATAATTACCAGTATAGTTTTGTTGGAGTTTTCACATAAACGTCTTTGATTTAAAGAACGTTGCACTCGTTTACTGTGACTTAAAACAAGTCATTTCTGTCCATTTTTTTTCTCAATTAAAATATTTCTGAACTGCCAATTTTCTCTTTCTCTCTCATCTTCTGTCTCAAGTAAGGTCACAAGTCTTTTGTTCTTTGTCACTGCCTGCTTTCCACGTGTAAAGTAAATCGCCGGTTTCTGTGGAGGCACCCGTATGATCTTGAGTTTTTCTCGGCTCTTTATTCCAGGCCAAAGAAATTCTTACCAAGGAGTCCAATGTACAGGAGGTGAGATGCCCAGTGACCGTCTGTGGAGATGTCCATGGGCAGTTTCATGACCTCATGGAGCTGTTCAAGATAGGAGGGAAGTCTCCAGACACCAACTACCTCTTCATGGGAGACTATGTTGACAGAGGCTACTACTCTGTGGAGACGGTGACACTGCTGGTTTCTTTAAAGGTTAAACTTCTAACATTAATGCATATTTAAAGCCTAGTTGGCTATAAAAATATTTTTTCTTTTCTACAATTGTGAGCCTTCATGTTCAACATTTTAATGTTATTGGAGAAACTGGTTCTGAACGCTGGGAATATGAGTCTGCAAATTAATCTTGACATAAATGTCTATGAACCCTTTGAAAGTGCATTATTTTCTGTTTGAATAGGTACGATTCCCTGAAAGAATCACAATTCTCAGAGGGAACCATGAGAGCAGACAGATCACACAAGTGTATGGTTTCTATGATGAGTGCCTGAGGAAGTATGGAAACGCTAATGTCTGGAAATACTTCACAGACCTTTTTGACTATCTGCCCCTCACTGCACTAGTAGATAACCAGGTAAGGGTGTGTATATGGAGCACCGTAGAGGAGAGTACTTAGAGTTATGTAAAAACCAAAAACAAAGACTCATGTATTTACATTCCTGTCTTTAAGATTTTCTGCCTTCATGGAGGATTGTCCCCCTCCATAGACACGCTGGAGCACATCAGAGCGCTGGATCGGTTACAGGAGGTTCCTCATGAGGTACGATCACCCCATCTCAATTTAAACCATCGGCTGCAATAACGTGATTTCTATATCAGCCGTATTTGTAAAGACAAATGCCAGGAAAGGAACAAATTCAGATGTGCATGTAGCATTGGCACTTGGCTAGGGGATGTGTTGAAATGGCCGTCTCTGCTGATCCAGAATTATATAGACTTTGTTTTGGAGTACGCATTGGACGCATATTGCCTCCGAGTTATCTCAGAGGAAAAGTTTGCCAACCACTAATCAGCCTTCCTTGACTATTTCAGTCCTCAGACTTAAATCCCGAAGAAATCCTGAGGAGTTGAAGGAGAAAAAGCTAAAGAGAGAACTCAGCCTTCTGGTCCATCTAACGCTCTAAAATCCACTTCCAATTGTTAATAGTCATTGTCTTGCTAATTGAAATGGATGAATTACATTGTCAGCATGTCATCAACGTCTGCAAAGGTTTCATAAAAGAAAAATTAATTTGATACAAATGTATTCAAGTAGTGAAACATCCAAAAAGAGGACAGCACTGCTCTGGGGAGAGTATGCAGAGAGGAGTAGTGTTTCTGTAGGTTCAAGGTTAAAGAGTAGAGGGTGATTTATATGTATGTATAAAGTGAGGGATGCTCCACCAACACTGACACTTTGCTCCATGTCTTAGGGTCCTATGTGTGACCTGTTATGGTCTGACCCAGATGACCGTGGTGGCTGGGGAATCTCACCCCGTGGTGCCGGCTACACATTCGGCCAGGATATATCTGAGACTTTCAACCACGCAAACGGCTTAACTTTAGTTTCAAGAGCCCACCAGCTGGTGATGGAGGTACTGTGACTTTCACTGCTCACTGAATAATAATAAATGGGTTCTAAATGGCTAATGCTGTGTTTTTTTTTTTAGACATCATGACCACGAGATTCTCTTCATACAACATGTGCATTAATCTAAAATTTAACCCTAACTTGTTAAGCAGGCCTTTGCATTCGGTTTATTGGGAAACATAAATATGTGTGAATAGTTCTTACCTCCTGTCATGTTCCAGATGCTTTCAGATAATCATGCCCATGTTTAAACAACCATGGAAACAGGATTTGCATCTTAAACACCATTCATGGCCCCAACAGTTAGTAACACTTAGCGTATCTCTTGATCCAGGGTTTTAATTGGTGCCACGACCGCAACGTAGTGACAATTTTCAGTGCACCAAATTACTGTTATCGCTGTGGAAACCAGGCGGCAATCATGGAGCTCGATGATACCCTGAAATACTCCTTGTAAGTGCAGTCTCTCTTCTAAATCCAAATATTCTAGTGGAACTCTGCTGTTTTGTAAATGCAAAATACATTTACAAGTAACGATTAGCTCTGATGTCTCCTTTAGTCTCCAGTTTGACCCTGCGCCTCGCAGAGGAGAGCCCCATGTGACGAGGCGCACACCAGACTACTTCCTGTAAAACAACACAATGAGAGGCTGCACAGAGGCTGAAGAAATGGAGACCGTGGTGGTACACAGGCTTTGTGCCATGATATTGACTTTCACAAACAACTTCTTCTTGATTTTTACCTGTCTGTGCATGAATTAAGTGCTTGGAATGATTGCCACTCTTTACTGTACTGTTACACTACCTGCTGGTATGTCAGGAAATTAAAAAAAATATTACCGATGACGAGTTAGACTGTTGGACCAAATAAGGTCTTTAAACTGCATCCCGTATTTGGCATGACCTTATATCCAAGAAAGCAGTGAAAGCATTATAGGTTTTATTTTGTAGCCAAAGTACAACAGCGTATTCTGGAAGTAGAATAATAAGGTTAAAAGCCAGAATTGTGTATGATCTACTTACACTTTTGTATTTGCTTTTTTTTCTTCTTTTTGCTGCATTGCATTGGGAGAATGTTCTTTTTATACCATTTCAAGTAGTTCTGCTTCTGTTATCACAATGTATTTATTTAAACCTGCATTACTGCTGCAAATGATCTTACTTGTGTAGTATAACTTAATGTTTTTCAGCCAGAACTATCTAAAATAAAGACGTTGGCATTCCCTCTCTCCCTCGACAGTTACGGTGCCTTCGCTTTCTGTTTGGAGGTCAGATTATTCAAGTTCACAGTCGTGAAACTCAACAACGGAGGTCTCAGTATCAAGTATAGCTGCTGGACATACAGTAAAAGATATATTGAAAGTTGCACATGTAATTATTTATAAACACTTCAAGCATTTTTTTCATTAGACAAAACAGACATATAACTTTATGACACCCAAATGTGAACATGTTCTTTTGATGTTTGAACACATGAAATTGAGATAAATTAATCATTGTTTTGTATTCCTAATTAGCAGACTACTTACTACAACTTGTAACAAATTTCACTGGCTTTCAAACCTGCTATTGGAACCTACAACTTTGTGTAAGGTTGATGTTTTATGCTTGTTAAAAGAAACATTTGAATTACTCTGATCTACAAGTTGATGTGGAATAATAGTCTCAATGTAAGTCTACCTAAATATTTCAGAATTGTAGAGTTCATAGATTTTTCTTGAGGGTAACGGCATTTTTCAGACTGAGAAAAATTGCAATGTTGGGTTCCTTCCTGTTCAATTGAATGTATTCAACTGAGACATTTTTATCCTAATTTAGGTTTACATCAAAGATAATACATCAAAATATTAAAAAAATTACAACTGTTTATTTGCAATCAAACATGATAAATTAGAAAATATGTATATTTGTAAGTCCATCTGCTGTTTCTACTCGTTCTCGACGTGTGCCCAGAGAAATCTCAGACGAAATGAGTCACCACCTCAGAGTCACCACTAGATGGAGACAGAGTTCTTATTGTAACTCACCGATGACCATGAGATCATCGCGTTGATACCCAGAGTGTAAGACAAGCTAATTGATTTTATTTATTTTTACAACATATTTTGTCTATCTTTTGTACTTTGCATAAACTCACATTAATATTTTGATTGTAATTATGTGTATCGTTTCCATTATTTTAATTGAACTGTTATTTATGTTCTGAACTAAAATGGCTTTTGTTTTAGGACGTATCACCTTAGCACTGGTGTTCGCATATTTCCGCAATTTTCTCGCACAAGTGTGTGGATTTTCTAAAGTTTTAACGCATTAACGATTTACTGCCTTGAAAATAAATTTCGCAGCGATGCTGCAGCTTTAGCGGAGGTTAACGTCTACAAAATAAAAGCTTGGTATCAAAAACGAAATGGGCTGAGGCATTCTTGGTCGCATAATATTTTCCCTAAATATCGCATTTCATTTAATAGAAGAGGACGTTCGTGCCCTTTCTTCAAAACGCCTGTTTTTTTTGTTGTTTTTTTTAGCATACATAAGTGTGTTTTCCAGTGTTGCACGGAGGCAGGACTTTTATTTTCCCGTGTAGTGTTTCCGGGCTGTGGGGAACGCTCCGTGTTGTCTGCTGTACTGACGCTGCTGCATGTAAAATTAGCTGGCTGCAGCCAGTTAGGGCCACCCTCTCTCTCTCACACACATACACAGACTCCCGGAGCCCACAGTGCAGTAAGTAACCTGTGCATTTATCTGATTTGGATCCGCAGAGAGGAACCCCGTTTCCTCCGATGGGGAGGGGACACAAATCAGATGTCGTGGCTCTTCAAAAACGCCAGCTGATACTAGTTGAATCTGGAGCGTCTCACAGCTGGATAATAGCTGGCGTCTGACAGATGTGGTTCCTTATTATTCTGCTAGAAACGAGGAAGCTCTGGGTCTGATTGATTAGAAGAGGCTTTGTGCTTGTTGTTCTTCCAGATGTTCTTGCAGCTCCAGCTGCAGTCCAGATCTGACTGGTCTGTGTCAGGTTGGAAGTTGGCATCCGATTCGAAGCTTCCTATACGGCACTTTGACTAAAGGGCAATTCTGCTAATTTAACGTCATCCGCTCTATTTCTAAATCTGAATTATTTAGAAGTGTCAAATTTAACTTGAATTCATTTGGATTTCGGTTCATTATTGTTGTTGGGCTATTTTGCATTTTTTAAATATTCTGTAAAACATTTATTTTTGGAATCAATTTGTGAAAACTCAAAAATGAGCAGTTTCGTGCTTTTTTTTGGTCTTCACGAGTTTTCATGGAGTTGATCTTTTACCATACAAGTTACAAAATACAAAGATCAAAATTATGCAGAGTTTGTAAAATAGTTTGTGATTTCACCAATCATTATTTGACTTATGAAAACTCCAAAAGAGAAATGTTATGGCTTTTTGTGCCTGTAGAAGTTTATCTCAGATAAAATCTAGCTTGAAAGGTACACCTCTACACTAATGACAAAATCTATAAAGTACAGTTCTTTAGTCAAATTGTAACGAGTCAAAGAATTGTGATTTTACTTTCTTGTTTATTAATCACACTTTCAGGTTTGCCATTTTTAAAGAATAACAGATTAAACCTTTTTCAGAGTTAATTATAGAGTGATTGCAGATTCCGTAGTATGTAGTTTGGTGTTTGTAAAACTATTTTTCAATTTGAGAAAATGACTTATTTATCTCAACACCATGTCACGATTGGTCCAGATTCAGTTATTTTACACTGATGACAGATTCAATAAAGCAATATTTGTAATTTTAGTGTTTTAAGACACATTTTGGTTTCACGTCATTTTATATTGAGTTCAGCTTACAAAATACAACTTTTCTGAGTTGTTCAATATTGTTGGATTCTATTAAATGCTTTTCAAAACTTTTATTCCATTTGCATAAACTCCCTCTAGAAAACTGTGAGTTAATTGACCCTGAGACCACTTTGCAAAGTTTGAAAAGAACTACACTTCAGATCAGAAAGTGACAAAAATTGTTTTATACATAACAGATTCTATATAACAGTGCTTGATTTAAAAAAACAAAAAAAAGCAAAAACAATAAGCGGTTTTCATAAAATCTAAAATAGGTTTCATAGACCCAGGCAATTCAAGTTTAAATCAATCAATCAAGTGTATTTATATAACACTTCAGCAACAGGGCAGTTCAAAGTGCTTTATATCAGAAAAACATCATAAACACACAATTAAGTCACCAAAATATGTAATATTTCCAACTATAGAGAGTCACATCTACTCTTGACAGGTTGTATGTAGCGGAATAGCCCTTTAATGAAGAGCGGAATCCGACACTTCTAATCAGACGCCAACTTCAGCATCGTTGGGCATTGAGTGCATCCAACGTGTTTACCCTGCGATCACTGACAGAAAGCTGCAGCGTGTAAACAGTATAAAGTCGCCCTTATAGCATCTCCTGTGATGCTGCTTGTGTTCATTATGTGATTAATGTATCTCGAGTTGCTGTGAATTTCAGGTTAATGGGTAGCCACGAAGGCCCCCTGTGATTGGCTGAGAGTGAGGGCAGAAGCAGCTCGGGGTCTGCAGATTAAAGGCGGACGGTGAACAAAGTTCAGTCCTCTCGTGTCACATTAATCTGTCTCTCTCAGCGTCAGATTAATGCTATTAATATATTAATCAATGTTTGTACTACATAAAGTGAAGAGTTCCGCAACCGCTGTCCAGAACACCGATTTAAAGTTCTAAACCTTTAATTGAGTCGGCTTGCCTTCTGCACAGCACAGCATGGCACAACTTTATGAAGCAGTTAAATACTTAAATTCTTGCAGCTGACTGTCATGATGCTGGATTCCTCTCCTCTTTCATCACGTGTGTGGTCCAAATGATGTAATACCTCACCGGGGTTTCATGCTGGCGCACAGAAAAAAATAATTTTAATACACTAATACCCAGAAATGGTAGGGAAATATACCAAATCATTAGAACTTTGCTATTTTAACGCTGGCACCACATGTCACTGAGAAACTTAACTAATATGAAACTAAAAACTGCTGACGCTGCACTAACGGTGGTGATGAAATGCCTAAATGCACAACTTGTACCCCCATCTTTAGCAGCAGGAACTTTAAGTAGCTTTAGAACATCATGTCCATTTAATGAGATTGTCATGTTGTTTTATCCAAAACTCTCTTAAGGTCAAGACTGGGCTTTGACTTGGTCATTGTTAACACTTTGTTCCGTTCCTTTGCAGCCATCCTGACGTAGATTTGTTGTATTGGGTTGTTTTCCCCCTTGCTGTAGGTGCTAATTAGCTATACATCACGTTTAATTTGGGCAATCTTTCCCTTTCAAAATAATTAGAACCTAATTTAATTCAAGTACAAGTAAGGACAATTCAAATATCGACAATAGTTTGAGAATCATAATGTGGTGTTTGAAATGAATATTTATTCCTGTAAAGTAAAATACTTCAAATAGTCTGGAAGAAGTATGATAACCCTCCTCAGATTGATGAGATGCAATAAGTCCCTGAAATATTTGCTGATATGTTTCCCCCTGAACGTATAAACACATGTATGTTCAGAGCGTCAAAAAGGACAACCTCCCACTTTCATAGATCTGTGTTACTCAGATGGGTCAACATCTGCCTGCTTATTTTGCCTTTAAGTCCCTTGGAAGCAGCAAAGATGAATTTTGTCTTCCCGCAACTCTTGCTGCCTAGTTGGTTGCCAAATCGTCCGCAAAACTCAGTCAAATAACTTCTATGGTGTTTTAACTTCCTGTAGCAGCTTGTTTGCAGTGCAGCAACATCATCAGAATTACTCGGTGTCCTTGCTTACAAAGAGTTTGAAAGTTTTTCCTCGTCGCTTTGGCCCTACTCATATAGCAACCTTTACTCAGAATAATGAGCATCCTGCTTTGCACATTTATAATAATTATCTTCTCTGACTTTGCAGCCTTATTTGCTTTCATATTGTGAAAGAACTTTTTCTTTAATAAAATGCAAAGTTACGTGACTAAAAGCACACTTTCTACACTCAGGCTCTGGTTTACTGATTTAAATCCTCCAATCCCTTTAAGACTTTCTGCAAACTGCTGTTGAGTTACAGTTTGAGATTTACCCTTTTGCTGCACTCATGGCCGGGTGCCTATAGTCCTCGTGCCAAGTCTGGCCATTGCCATGGCAACATTATACTGAACTGAAAGGAGCATTGTATCTCTCTAGTACTACTTCTCTGACTTCTTTCCCCCCAAATACAAGTCATTTGTACTGGAGGGACGCCCAGCACTCACTAACACCTCTCATCCTTTTACCATTTCTCTCTGTAAGATAAATATGGCAGCCGAGCTATCAACCTCCATAAACATCAAGGAGCCCCGGTGGGACCAGAGCACATTTGTTGGTCGAGCCAAACATTTCTTCACCGTCACAGACCCGAGGAACATCCTCCTGACCAATGAACAACTCTCACATGCACATTCAATCATCACTGACTACAGGTAAAGCAGTTCAGCAGGAACAGGGAGTGACTTTGGAAAGAGGGTTTTGCTCACACGTTCTCGATCTTGCAGAAAAGGCATCGTCTCGCCGGGTCTGACGGAAGACGAACTGTGGAGGGCCAAGTATGTTTTCGACTCGGCCTTTCATCCCGACACCGAGGAGAAGATGATTCTGATCGGCCGCATGTCGGCTCAGGTTCCCATGAACATGACCATCACTGGGTGTATGATGACGTTTTATAAGTAAGATCTGCACACACACACACACACACACACCTTGTGACTTGGTGAACTTTGCTGGGACGTTTTCTGACACTTTATTCAGTGCCTTGCAGAGCTATTCATACCACTTAATCTTTTTTTTTTCCGCATTTTGCTACATTACAGCACATTAGTGAACAAACGGCGTCATAAAGACCGAGGAATGCAGCAGACAGGTCAGAGATAAATGGAGACGTTATACAACACCTAAGAATGGACTGTTCTGAATATTTTATAAATATGAGAAGAATAGGGCAACACTTAAAATCTACCTTTAGGAGATCATTGATTAGAAAATCAGGCAACAGACCACTAGTCTACTGCCTAACCCACGACTCAGGTAGAATAATCAAGAGAAACATCCTCTGTGCACTCTACAAATCTGGCTTTCATGGAAGAGTGGCATGAAGAAAGCAATTCTTGAAAGGACAGAAATAGTGTTTTTTATAGTTTGCCACTAGCCAGGGTTTAAGATTGAGCATCAGTCCAGGCAACGATCCTCAACATACATCCAGGGATGCAATGCCTTAGATCAAAGCATATTAATTGGTTAAGAATGGCCCAGTCAAAGTTTAGACCAAATTCCATTTGAGATTCTGCTGCAAAACTTGACCAGATTCTCTTCTTTCAGTCTGACTGAAAATGAAGTATTTGCAAAAAAAGAAAGTTTTTTTTAAGCTGGTAGAAACATAACCCAAAACACTTGCAAGTGTATATAATAAGAAGGGCAGTTCATATCCAAAAGTATTAACTCAGAGAGGCTAGATGAAAAGATCCTGCAATTTTCTAGTTCTAATTGATCAAATCCTAATACTTTATAACAATCTGCTTTTTTTTCCTCCTACTGATTCATCACATATAGTCCTGATACTATAATATGTATTGAGATTTAAAAAATTAACACATTGCAAGGCTCTATAAATCACCTTATGGATCATATTATAACACCAGTAAGTGCTGATTTGATTGTATTGTACTTGTGCTCTTCTCACAGGACAACTCCTGCCGTGCTGTTCTGGCAGTGGATCAATCAGTCCTTCAATGCAATAGTGAACTACACCAACAGGAGCGGCGACGCTCCGATCACAGTCAGGTAGGAGACAGCAGCCGCAGCTCGGACTCAGCCACGTACGGATTAACCCTTTAATTCAACCGCTCCTGTGCGGACCGCTTTGGTTTAATGCGAACTTTTCTGTTTGCAGTCAGCTTGGCACAGCTTATGTCTCTGCTACCACAGGGGCAGTCGCCACCGCTCTAGGACTAAATGCACTAACAAAGGTACCACCTCATCTAACCCCCGTAACGCATCCCATTATAATGGCAGCTCTTGTGTTGACTCTTTGACGGACGTGCTGCTGTTTGACGGGGAAAGCTTCAAGTCCAGCCTCAGAGACGAAGCAGTCAGACGAATCTGTTTGTTGCTCTCCCGCAGCACGTGTCTCCGCTGATTGGACGGTTCGTGCCGTTTGCTGCTGTAGCGGCTGCTAACTGTATCAACATCCCGCTGATGAGACAAAGGTAAAGGAGGGGTGGTGAACGGGGAATATGCTCACTTAGCCTTGCTGTTGTAGAACAGCGTCACTTCCAAGCGCCTGGTTGGGATGTACTCGATAGAGAAGTGTGTGTGTGTCCCGATGAGGCCCGTTTGTCAGATTAGCTTTTGAAAATGACAATGTCTCAGCAGTTATAACGCAAGCTCTAATTTCTGAAGTAAGACGCTTTTATTGGTCTGATGTAATGTTCTAATCTTTCATGTTTTCATGAGCTGGAAGCTGAAAATCACTACAAATAGCAGAAATTAATGCTTGGAAACCTCAAAGAAGTCTCTGTGGTATTCATACGGTGTTCAACTTAGTGAATTAAATTTGTGAATTTTCAGTAATACTCTTAATTTATTGAATATGACTACAGATAGAGCCATATCCTACTAATGGAGATATGGTGGCCACAAAATGCTACTTTTTGTTTAATTAAGATAAGATTAAGATAATTCTCCTGCCTTCTTTGCCACCCTCCTCACTGTGCGTCTTTGGTCAGGTTTATTTCTGACCAGAAATCAAAGTGTCTAGAAACTCTAATCAACTTGAGAATCATTTTCTATCACAACGTTTAATGAAAGGTGCTGCATAAACGAAGCTTGACTGGTTGATTTGTCTTCAGAGAACTTCAACATGGGATTCCCATAACAGACGAAAATGACAACAGGTTAGGAGAGTCAACAAAAGCTGCTCAGCAGGCCATCTCTCAGGTCGTGGTCTCCAGGATCCTCATGGCTTCTCCAGGAATGGGTATGAGTCCCTCCGTTTGGTCAGACTTTATATTAACAATCTGAGTTGCACGCTCTGCGAAGTCACGCCTCGTTGGTCTCTTTCCAGCCATCCCTCCGTTTTTAATGAATCACCTGGAAAAGAAGGCTTTCCTGAAGGTAAGCGTGAGCTGCACTCTTCAAGACAAAAAGCGGCGCTCCCGTGAAGCTAGGCAGTCGGTTGAAGTTGGCCCCCTTTCAGCCTCGACCCGACAGAGGAATGAAAAGAGCTGAGACCATACCGCTCTTGTATGGGAGTTCCCCGCCGCCTTTGTGTGCCTCGGTCATTTTTCTGCCTTGTCTTTTCAGAGGTTTCCATGGATGAGTGCACCCATTCAAGTCAGCCTGGTGGGATTCTGGTGAGTGGTCAGAGATGGCCCACCTGATAAGCTCTCATGAGAGTCCTCTCAAATATCAGCCTAATTTCTCACAGCGGAGACATTTGATCACCATAATCCCAGGGTTGAAGCGGCAAACTGAGGCCTTCAGGTCACAGCGAAGGAGTTTAGAGGAAATGCTTTGTTTCCTCTTCTGAAAAATTATTCATCTGCTGTACACCTCTCTTCAGAGGTTCAAGTTAAAGCTACGGCCAGCATTTTGTTCCGATACGATGATGGTCATTAGCAGCGCTCACTGCAGTATAACAAACCAGTGAAAAAGAAAGCACGCCCCATTTAAAGTTTAAGGGGTTTTTTTTCCCCCGTAAGATGTAAAAATGATAAAAACGCACAACAAAACTGGAAAACCTGTGTATCAATAACTAAGTACATGGCTGAGCTTTCATCTAAGTATTAGCCGTGAGACAGAAGACCTCGCGAAGACCACAAAACAAACCCGAATCATCACACCTCTACCACCGTGCTTTACAGTTAGCATGAACGTTAGCGTGAACGTGTTTTTTGTTGAGGATTGTTATGGTCAAACATACTTAGTTTAGCTTCAGCTGTTCAAAGCACTTTGTTCAAGAAGTCCTGCGGTTCATTCAGATGAAGTTTTGCAATCGTAAGTTGTGTTGCCGTGTTGTTGGTAAGACGAGGCTTTTGACTCAAAGAAGCTGTGGAGAATGTGCTAAGATGCCCACTGCGTTTTCCTCGAGAGTAATTTTTCTCACGTTAGAATAGTGGCAACTACTTTGCCTCATAAATCCTATGGAAGCAGTAACAGCATCCTTACATTTTTGAGTAGACTCAGTTGAATGTTTTGGACCAAATCATTAATATAAGTCCTGGTATGTAAATCCTTCATGCTGAAAGAGGGTGTACTTTCTTTCTTATCAGGACTGCGAGCGCAAATCTTCGTGCCCTATATGCTACACTTGTGTAACAGCTCACTCTGATAGCACAAGCACATTTATTGTCTTTGTCGTTTCTTGCTCAGCCTGGTGTTTGCCACTCCTTTGTGCTGCGCATTGTTCCCTCAGAAGAGGTGAGTGAGTTTATAACTCTGCTCCGATAAAAACTCAACCTGAGCCACGTTAACTCTTCCCTCCCCGTCCGATCCAGCTCCATGTCCGTCAGCCGCCTGGAGCCGGAGCTGCAGGAGAAAATCCGGGCCAGCCACCCGGGAGTGGAGCGGGTCTACTTCAACAAAGGGCTATGAGCGCGCATCCAAACTCTGCCATAGGTCAGCTGTAGACTCGGCCCTCACCGCTCTGACTACCCTCCTCATTTAGTGTGCCAAAGTTAGGTTTTCTTGTCTTATTTCCAACGTTCACGTCCACATCTGAGGTCTCCCTCTCACAGTCAGTCTCTGTTAAAAAATAAATAAATAAATAAATCAGGGCCAAATATTTGCTTTTATCAATGTGATTGTTTTTTTGCTTTTTTTGCAAAAGGATTCTTGCACAGGGCTAGATGAAATGATTTAAAGGGGTAGTATTACGCCATTTCAAAGAATAAGAAAGCAACTGTCACCTTAAGTTGTTTTAGAAATGCTGTTTAAATCCATCATGACTTAAAAGAAATTTGACATTACAACATAATGCCTTGAAATTGGGCCTGTGTCTCTTTAAGAAGCTCCTGCTCTTGCTCCGCCTTCAGGAAGTCGTTACAACATTTTTCCATTAAGCCTTTAACAACATTTCTTGCCAGATTTGCACTGCGAAGTAGGTCTTATGTTGAGCTCAGTAGATGCACAGTCCCACCAGGTGTTTTCTAATTGCTGCTGCTGCTAGTCTGAAGGGATGAGTGTGGGAGTCGTGGAGAAGGGATGCTGTGTGATGCGGAAGCTCGGCTTGCAGACTGCAGCTGGAGGCGCTTTGTGGAAAAGACGTCACTCTGTGAGAGCAAGTGCCTCTGTTCCTGAGATTAAAGGATTTCTCAAACATGCATGAAAGAATCAAGGCAACACTCAAAAGTATGTTGTTGAGAAGGGAATGACACTAGAACATGCCGACTTTACTTAGTACTGCCCCTTTAACGTTCCTCCCAGCGGGTTTGTTGTTACCTGTGTGAACTTGTTTGAAGTGAACATTTCTTCTGTGCAGTGTTTAGTTTTAGTTTGGTGACTCGTTGCTCGTTTGATCCCATGAATCACCGTACTTCAGGTTGGCAGACAGTTTTTAACCTGCTTACATTACAACTGGTTCAAAACACGCAGGGTTTTTCCCTCTTTTTTTTTGTTCTTTTTTTTTTGCCAAATTGGTACTGATGCTTTTTAAAAGAAAATCTATCGACAATTGCCACCTCTTGACCTGAGTTCCTTTGGGAAAGTGATTACTTTAAAACAAGCTTCTCGACATCTAACTGTGGATCTTAAGCTGATTCTCAAGGGATCTGCCCTGTAAAAATGTGATGTAGCGACGGTTGCTGCCAGTGACGGGCCAACATGGTGCTATTTGATGTCTTAATAATCAGTGTTTATCATATTATTTATTCTGCTTGCCAGACACACACGAACAAACCACTGCTCATGTGAAAATGATGAAAAAGACCTTTCGGTTCTCCTCAGCCTCATCCTAACATTTACTGAGAGTTGCATAATTTCTGTTGAACTTTTGCAAATCTGGGGACGTTTAACCACACGAAACAAATGTATGCGTAGAGGAGCAGACGGTCGCATAAACGTTTCCTCTCGTTGACGCCGCAAACTTTTGTGTGCCTCATTCTAAGTAGCACATAATTGAGAAGTGGAAGAAAAGAAATGATGCATGGTTTTTAAAATTCTTTCGCAAATAAAAATCTGGAGAGCTCAAGCTCACTGGGATTAGGTCGAGACATTTCTAAGCATCAATTTTCAAGTTTTGCCATAGATTCTCAGTTGGCTACAGGTCTGGACTTTGGACCATTCCGACGCATGACTGGACTTTGATCCAAATCGTTTCTCTGTCGCTCTGGCCGAATGTTTAGATTAGACAATGCTCTAGGAAATGTTTTCTAACTTAAAGTTTATTTAAACATCTCCAAAACTTGGCTTGTCTGCTGGGATTTTGTTCTTTCTGATGCTGTTGGTAAACATTGGCACTGTGTTTTGTAATTAAGTGACTCCTTCAGATTTTATTCAAGGGTATCGGAATAAAGAGGGCTAAATACAAACACATGGCTCTGTTTTTGGAGTTCTTGTTCATTAAAAATGTTCCAGGCCATGCATCGTTTTCCTTCCACTTTACGTTTATGTTCTACTTAGTGCTGCTCTATCAGAGTCTCAATAAAAAAAAAAAATATTGAAGCTGATTGAAAACTAGTGTGACTTTTCACACATGCATTTGGGAGTTTATACCTACTGCTTTCAGGTATAAAACTGGAGAAAAGATGCATGAAAGAAGGATTAATGAAATCTGAGATTTCTTTCCAAGACTTTGTGGACATTTGAACTCGTCAGTGACATTTTATCCTGCTGAGTCTGAGGAATGTGGAAACTGTGCAGCTACAGTCTCCTGCTCAGCGTTTTGTCTTTTGTCCAGGCTAACAGATAAAACACCAACTCTACTGTTACTTGAGCTCATAGTATATCTTTGACCTCTTTTTTTTTTTCCCTCCCTAAAAAAATGCTATTGTCATCAGTGAGCTATTCATATAGAATATTCATCGTTAAGCATTATTAAAATCAGGGATAAGAGACAAATAAAAGATTAACTTGACACCAGAAAACTTAACATGCAATGTTTATCCAAACAAATCCAACTTTTGGACTTTAAAATAAACCTTTAACTATATTTCTGAGGACCAGGCATGCAGTGAGATTGTGCTCCACTTACCACAGACGTTTACATTCCTCAATGACCATCGATTCAGTCCTTGTGCAGCCCTTCCCCTTCATGGTGTTTTAATGTTTTCTGTGACCTTCCTCACGTAAGTTGTTGTGTGAGTAACTTCACTTTAGACCGTGGGTGTTTTTAGGAGCTGTTCCTGGCTGATTTGAAGTGAAGGTTATTCTTGTCTTCAAGGTAACTGAATGTAGTCCCAGGTGTTAAAAGACGTGTTGGTTTAGAAAAGCACAAACAAGCGACAAAATGCAGCACATTTTTAAAAACTTGTTCATCTTTGATTAGTGAATGACAAAGTTTTAAAAAAAAACAAACTCCTTTATTTGAAATGGATTAAAGCTGCACCTCATCTGATGGCTCTTTTTAAGTGTTGGAAGTTTAACCCTTAAATTTCAGCATCGCAACCAAAGTGATTCAAATGGACATGAGGGTAAAAAGTCATTAACTGTTTCATGTGACAAAAACCGTGATTGTTCTGCAGTAACATGGGGTGATGTGATGTTAACAGTATCTGGGTGAAATAAAGGTAATTTAATCCGTTTTGTGTCGTTTGTTCATTTTAAGTAGATGGCTCCACCTTTTGGTCACGGGCACAGGAGCATAATAAAAATGCAGGAATAATCTGAAAGTTTATTTCAGAAATTCTTAAAAAAAAAATCCTCATTACACTCACAGTAAAACATAGCTTATTTCTGTTTCTTTAATTTCTTGCAACTACTGAAAACGAAATTTCCTGAAAGATGTATCTTTCAGAAAACCAGTTGTTTTACAGAAATGTTATATTATGATCATGTGTTACTATCAAGGGGAAGACTTGATGTCCAGCTGACAAGATTAGCCATGAAAGGTGGATAGTAAAGAAGCTGGTTGGTCAAGCTGTAGTTCCTGCTTAATACGGGAAAGTTAGTGGATGGGAAAAAACCTAGACCAAGCACTAGGTTTATACACATCCTGTATATAAACTCTTTCATACAAACTGTTTTTATTAGTCTTACGCAATATTTTACATTGTTGGAAATGTAAAATATTACATTTACATCAAGGCAAAACTAGATTTTGCCTTGATTTTGTCAAAATTAACAGAATTAAACTTACTATGTATAATGAATCAATACAACAAATGTAAACTATGATTTTGAATTACTTTCATAGCTTAACTTTTCTATGATTATTTGTACTGAGATGTACAACAGGGCTGCGTTACAAAAGCGTTTTATTCAAAGGCACAATGTTTGGAAGAACCACAGAGGATAAATGGGCAGACTGCAAACACACCTCAAACCTTATGAACATTTTCACAAAAAGATTGCACAAATACAACAGATTGGCATAAATGGACCCACAAATAAATTCAAGATTGGTCTGCAGAAGAAAACAGCATTACTGGATGAACCTGGTGGCTCTTTAGCTTAGGAAGAAAGCAATACAAAAATAAAGTGTAGTTGAGCAACTTTCTACAGATTTTACCAGATAACTGCAAATAAAATACTGCAAAAACAAACAATGACAGTTTTATGGTCTGCAAAATGAGACCCTTCTAATCTCATTTGATTGTACAAAGTGGTTCAGTAAAACAAGCTACTTAGTGAGTTTTACCTGTTTGGTCGACTTGATTGGAAACCACTGATGCTGTGGGACGAACGTCGTTTCGTTCATCAAGTGCTCTAACATGAATCCATCATAAAAGCAAAAAAGTGACAGATTGGTATTACATAAATCCGTAGAAAACAGTAACACTGTACTTTATGAGTTGTAACCAGAAGCTGGATGCGAACATGTTTAGTGTTTGGCCTTTGTGAGGCCAGGCATGTCTGCAGCAGGCAACTGAAGCAATCCAAGCACAAAGGGACTCGCGTAACAACTTCTGCTCAGTTCTAAACGAGTAGAAACACATTCCCTTTCACATTGACGGAAAGGTGCAAAAAAAACCCAGATCCTTTAGCGCGTGCCGACTATAAACATGTAACCTTTGCTCACACATTGTGGACATAAAGTCCAAGAAAACGGGTGAAGATTGCCATCTTTGGAATGTGTTGGACTTTGCAAAGGTAGCGTTTGAGCTGGCACTTGGGTAACGTTTACAGCTCGCTCCCCTGCGATCGACTTTCTGCTTGTTTCAAGGCTGCTTAGTTAGAGTTATCATTATGTGATTATTAAAAATCAAACTTGGCATTTGGACTCAACAACTTCATTCTCCACATAAGAGGACACAATGACAAAAAGTAGATAAATAATAATATAAATAGAATAATCACACAACAGAGTTCAAATTTTCCTCCTTTGTAGTGTCCAGGGGAACCAAAGTTTAAATGTCTTTGGGTCGATCTCGAAGATTGTAAAGGCAAAGGAAGATCATCTTTCTGGCCCGCCACAGACGGTCTTGTGAGCTAACTTCAAGTATGGATGGACCGGTTTTCAAAGAAACCTTTTGGTCTCAGCGTAGTTCAGCCTCTAATAACTGAAGTGTCTGTCTAAGCAGGCCGCTTGGGACGCACGCGCTCAGCAGATCTCCTCCTCGCACAGCGGCCCCCCCACCAGCAGCGAGTGTTTATCGGGCTCGCTCAGCACCAAGCTGTTGAGCGAGTGCTTGTCGGAGCGCAGCGAGTTGATGGAGGCCCGGCTGTAGTTCACGATGCGGTCCAGCAGGCTGAGTTTGGGGGAGGGACGGCGCAGCTCGCCCATGCCGATGTGAACGCTGACGTCAGACAGGCTGCCCTGCCGCCTGCTGCTGCCGAGTTTGGCTTCCAGCATCTCGGCGCTGGGTTTCGTGTAACTGAGCGACGACACACAAAGAGAGCGGTGAGGGGCAAAAAAACAACAACAACAAAAAAACTAACGGGAGAACACGAGCCAAAAATATCTCATTACCATTTAAGTAGAAGGGAGGACAAAACCACAGACACAGATGACAGCGCCATGGCAGCAGAACCCATCCATGGCTGTAGCACCAGGCCAATGGGCAGGAACACACCTGGAGGAGAAACAGAGTCTCAGTACCGACAGGCTTGAAAATTATTTAAGTGATATGAGTCATGGTAGAAACATAAACAAACCAGGGTTCCTGTTTCATTTTCAGATCGAAATTTGTGCAATTCTCAAGTCAAAATTCCAAACTTTTCCACAAAAGTTTGAGAAAGATTTCTTTTTCACAAGGAAATGGTTAAGTGGACAGACAGTTATGGACCCAATAGGAAATGTATCAGTCTTGAAATTCAAACACCTTTCCATTACTTTTCACACTTTGTTCCGACCTGGAAAATCCCCCAGTTTTCCGAACAGGAATCCAGATAAACCTTTCGGATATTTTCACAGTGCCTACCAGCAGCGATGGGAATGCCAACCAGGTTGTAAATCAGAGCAAAGACGAAGTTGATCCTGATCCTCTTGACCGTCTTCTTGGAGAGGTCGATGCTGCCGACGACGTCCAGCAGGTCGTTCTGTGAGCAGAGAGCAGATCTTGTGTTTAAAACCGAAAATGTCGACAATAAATGTTCACTCTTTACAAAAAGTTGAAAAACCTGTGTGATAATAGAAAAAAGCTTCACTTTTTTATTAATCACTGCTCAAAATGTTAAGCATTTAATAACTTGACCAACAATGTTTTATATTCCTATGTGATTCAACAACTTGACAATTTCCAGTTCTTACCCTGATCAACACCACATCGGCTGCCTCGATGGCAACATCTGTCCCGGTTCCTATGGCGATGCCGACGTCAGCCATTGCCAGAGCGGGCGAGTCGTTAACCCCATCTCCCACCATGGCAACTCTCTTCCCGGCCTGCTGCAGCTGCTCCACTTTGGCCACCTTGTGGGAGGGCAGCACCTCGGCAAACACTTTCCTGATGCCCACCTTTTGGGAAATAGTTAAAAAAATAAAGAGTTGCAACCAGCTGTGGCTCGCAAAAGTATTCATACCCGTTTAACTTTTTCAAATTTTGCAGCAACAACAAACCAACTAGAAACCAACAAACACAATGGTCATCCATTAAAAAAGAAGGAGCAAGCAAGGAGAGCATTAATCAGCTGCAGAGATCCACAGCTGACAGGATAACCATGAGGGCTGCACTCCATAAATCCAGTCTTTAAAGAGTTAGTGCCACTTTTTCTCCTTTCAATCTCAGCTTGAGCTAGACTCCAAAGAAAAGACCACAAATTTCAGGATCCAGATGTGGAAGGCTGACAGAGAGTGTATTTGCATCCTGTATTCTTTTCCTTCCATTTCACAATTATGCTTCAAGTACGTTAAGGTTTTTGGTGACAATGTGAGAAAATGGAGAAAAGTTCAAGAGGTACGAATGTTTTCCTGTTCCTTCCTTCCTTCCTCACCTGGGAGGCGATGGCGCGCGCTGTCTTACTGTTGTCTCCGGTCATCAGCACCACCTCCAGACCCATGTTTGTCAGCGTGTGGACGGCCAGCTCCGCCTCAGGTTTCACAGTGTCGGCTATGGCTATCATTGCACACAGCTCGTCTACAAGCAAAATGTACATTTTTACAAGTTACTGTTTTGTTTTTGTTTTTTTAAAGAGAGCGTATTTATAGCTGAACAATCACTCACTGTCCACAGCGACCAGCACAGCAGTGCGTCCTCTGCGCTCATGCTCCATCATGGCTTCATCGATGTCTGGTCCGACCTGAAGGCAGTTTCTTCTCATCCATTCCCTGTTGCCGATCAGGACAACGTAGACGGCTGTCTGGACCAGACCTGCGGAAAATATTATTCAAATTCTCTTAAACTCACCCTTCAAAAAAGTGAACCATTACAGTTTGGCTTCTCCACGTACTCAGAGGCTGTGGATCCATTGTGAGCGGGTGGGAGCTGGCCGGCGTACGAGTGTCGCTGATCTGGACGAGGATGCTGCTGCGCTGGTTGTTGTCCTCGCTGTCGCTGTCTGCCTGCTTCAGCAGAGACTCCGTGTTGCTGACCCGACATCGGACGCCGCAGCCCGGCACGGCCTGAAAGTCGGTGCAGGTGCCGAGAGACTCCGTACCGAGCTCCTTCGCGCCACAAAACAGGGAAACGCAAACATTTGGTGTTTTATAACCATTTCAGCGAAGGGAAGCGTGGGCTGATGGATTACATCTGAGAGAGAAAACCAACCTGCTTGCAGTATTTGGTAATAGCGGCTCCCAGTGGGTGTTCACTGTTGTTTTCTGCTGTGCCCACAATGGCCAGCAGGCGGGAGCGAGGCATCGTGTTTCCTTCCACCACCATCTTGACTTGGACGACCTTCGGAGCGCCATATGTGATCGTCCCGGTCTTGTCGAATACGACAGACTGGACCTGAAATAACCAGGTGGGTAAAAAGTAAGACTGAGAACATTTGGATGACTTTACAATAAATCTTTTGATAACTTTTGTTCAGACTAAAATGGATGAATGGAAAGTCAAATATTTGAACAATTTCTCCGTCCTTTTTGTCTCTTTTTCTATATTTATACAGTCATTGAAAGAATTTCAAAGGAATTTGAGACTTTTCCTCGCTGTAGGAAATCTGTAAATCGATTATCGCCAGAGAATCGCTACAAACGCACCTTATGAGCCATCTCTAGGGGCTCTCCTCCTTTTATCAGGATGCCATTTTGGGCTCCAACCCCAGTTCCCACCATGACAGCTGTCGGGGTTGCCAGACCAAGAGAACAGGGGCAGGCGATGCACAGCACTGTTATGGAGGCCTGGAAGGCAAACCGAATCACTGCCTCGGTCCTGGAAATGCTTCGATCATAACCCTGCAGTGGAAAGAAGGGACAAGAAAAAGTATATACATATATTACAGATAGTGAGAAAGCAATTCTCTACATTTAATTATGGAAATAAAAATTTAACATTTTCCTGCCACTCTAAGGTGAACAAACAATAAACTCACAGGAAAGAAATGCTCCACCAGAGAAAAGTCCAAAAACCCAATGATGATCCAGGCAATCAGTGTGAGCAACGATATTACAACGATGAAGGGAACAAAGTAGCCACTGATCTTATCTGCATACTGCTGGATAGGAGCCTGCAAAACAACATTAAAATAAGTAATAGACTTACAGGAGGTTTTTTTCCTAAATATGGTCGATTTAACACAGATTTTAACTCACCTTTGAGGTCTGCGCCTCCTCCACCAGCTTAACAATCTGAGACAGCGTGGTGTCCATCCCAACGTGAGTAGCGCTGACCAGCAGAGAGCCGTTCTGGTTTATGGAGCCGGCGATCACTGAGCTCCCGGGCTTTTTTGTCACCGGCATGGCCTCCCCTGGAATCACATTGCAGCTACTGATCAGAAATGCAGCACAAGTTAAGAATATGTGCATGTTTCTGTTCTCTGACTATTATTTTTTACTTTTTATAATCACAAACTTTAACACATTTGGGGGAGATTTTGTATTACAGAACACAAAGTAGTGCATTATATAGTGGCGGGGAATGAAAATTGTCAACTTTATGTATGCTGTGGATTTGTATGCATCCCACTGACTCACTGCAAGTCGCTTTGGGATATTGTCTTTAGCAGCTTTATTTAGAAACTAAAGGTTTGCCTATTCTTCTTTGAAAAATAGCTCAAGCTCATTCAGATAAAGGAGAGAGCATTACTCAACGTCAGAGTTCTTGGTTGGATTCCGGACAAGACTTTGACTAGACCAGATATTCTACAATCAAACTGTTATAGGTGTTTTAAGGTTGTTCTCCTGTTTCCGGTTCTTTAAGTGCACTCTGCATGTTTTAGATGTTTCTCTGGTTTAAAACACCAGAATCAAAGGTTCTTCTGCAGATCTTGCGCCATCTACCATGTTTCACAGTTCAGGGTGATGTGAACTGTAAAACAGTGCTGAAAGTTTTGGTCTTATCTGACCAGAACACTTGCTTCCACATGTTTGTGCAAATTGCAAGTTCTGTGGCAAAACTGGAAGAAGGACTTTCTCTTTCAACATACAAAGTGTTGTACTTTAATGGGAATTGGGAAAGCATTGTAAAAATTGTTTTCCTAAAAAAATACAAAAAAAAACAGAAGCAATCACCTTCTGATGATTGCTTTTAACCGTACTCAGGAATTATGAACCCCGTTCTTAACTCCAAACAGACACAAATGCAACCAACCTGTGATAAGAGACTCGTCTGCCATCGAATGTCCCTCAATGACCCTCCCATCAACCGGAAACTTCCCACCGGGCACGACTTTGACCACGTCGCCTCTCTGCACCAGCTCAACGTCCACCTGTTCCTCACTAAAACAAAAATCAAATAATCTGACTGTTATTCAAGTTAGTGTATTCATTTGATCAAAAATCTGAATTTTTTTTTCTGTTCCGGTGTTTACATATGATTGTAATCGGTAAACATCCAAAGATGTAAACAAATAGACGAAGAAAACAACGAGAACCTGAGAACGCAGTTGTCGCTGCTGAGGTTCACAACGGTGGCTTCTGTAGCTTGTAACGACATCAGCTTGGATAAAGCCTCAGAGGTTTTGCTCTGGAAGGAACGCACAAAAAAAATAAATGTTTATTCGCTTGTAAAAAAAAACAACAAAAAAAAAATTTAAAAGGCTTTCTCCAAATTCAAACAATCAACAATCACAAGGGAACTAGACCTTCGCGATCTGTTCCAGCCAGCGTCCCAGCGAGATGAAGACAAAGAGCATGGGAGGCGTGTCAAAGAATGTGATGGGGTTGACTTTCGCTTTCTCCACCATGGCAACGATTAGGACGATCAGAGAGTAGCTGAAGGCGATGGTGGTGGCCAGAACGATGAGCACGTCCATGTTGGCAGACTTGTGCTTCACCGCTTTGTAGGCTTGGATGTAGAAGTAACGACCTCCAATAAACTGACCATTAACAAAATGACAACAAACAGAGAATACTCACTGCCCTACATTGAATCTGTCAGATTAACCAGCTGGAAATCTAAAAATCGTCAGTGTAACTCACCTGCACAGGCACACAGAACATAAAGGAGAGGAGGTTCATGATGGAGAGGCCGGGGAGCAGCTGCCTCTCCAAGAACATGGTGGAGTGGTAACGGTTGCGGTCCTCAATCGTGGCGTTGTGATGGTGCGTAGCGTTCATCTTGTGGTCCATATAAATCATGTAGACCATCATGCCCATCACAGGCACGCAGAAAACCAAGCTCACCAGGAAGGACTTCCTCCACCTGAACGAGTGAACGCGTCTTAGTTAGAGAATTTTTATTTATGATCAAATTTTACTGGTGGGAGAAAAAAAGCGTAGCTATAAAACTGGAACCACTGAAGAAAAAGAAAAAGGATGATGCTCACTGTCGTATCTCTTTGCTGTGGTCCAGGTGACTGGCTGTACGGTCCCTCTTCACTAAAGATGCCTCAAATCCCATATTCTGCAAACAAACGATTGTTTACCATTGATATTGTTGAGCGAAACTCAGATACAATGAATGGAGTCGTCGTTTCACAGTCATTACGCTTTATCAGGATAGTCTGAACATCCGAGAGCAACGGAAATATTTTCTACATCTGCACCTCAATCAGCTTGATGATGTCTCGCGGCCCAATAACTTCTGCGTCATACTTCACATGTGCTTTGTTGGTCGCCAAGGCAACGGAGGCATATATAATCCCCTTCTCTCTGACGAGGGTTGATTCGATTTTATGAACACATGAGGCGCACGTCATTCCCCTGACCTGGTGGACGGCGGGGGAACCAAACAGAGATGAGCACACGAGCGTCACACTGCAGGCTGAAAATGTTGCATAAAAAAACCAAACATGTAAACGAAAAAGCTGACGCTTGTGACCAACTCACCACCAGCTCTAGGTTTCCATCGGATCCCTCGTAGTTCTCCATCACGGAGGCGGTGAAGCCCAGCTCCTTCACACACTCCGCTATCGTCTGCGGATCAGTGACCTCGGGGTTGTAACGGACCTCCGCTTTGCTCGCCATGAGAGCCACCAGAACGGAGTAGATCCCTGAAAGACATTTGAGATTTCCTCTGTAGCATTCATCACCAGAAAGGTTCACGCAGACGAATCCCACTGTTGTTTTGCGCACCAGCTTCGTTTTTGAGGTTGCGCTCGATGTTTGACACGCACGAGGCGCACGTCATCCCTCCGATCTGGATGTAGCATTTGGAGGGCGTGGATCCCAGCAGGGTTTCGTTGTGGAGCTCGCTGTCGAAGTTCTTCTTCTGGACACGCGGAGACCTCGGTAGTACGGGATCCGATGCAGGCAGCAGAGAATTGGTTTCTGTTGTTGAGATAAAGAGTTTACAGATTACTCCCAAAATCAAATCACCACACTTTTGTGCAAACAAAACCACTCCTTTTTACACACTGTGCTTCAATGTGGTCAGACATTCTTGCAATTATTTTCACAGCGTCTTCATCAACAGTTCTTCAGGCCTTTTCAAACTCTTTTAGTGTTTTTCTACAGGAGACGAACGTGTATAAAAGTAAACCTTCAGACGCACAAAGAGGAAGGAAAGATGTATCATCCTTCAGTTGAAGTTGCTGGTTACAAAAAACCCAAAAAACTCCAACTAAACCCAGGTTAGGTTGTCAGTCATGTACATGACCAACATGTGAAATGTCAGCAGAATATACAACTTTAGGGATAAAAAAAATTATATATATTATTTATGAGCTGGTCTAGTGGAATTTTCATTCACCACGATCTCTCAGGTTTACACAGAATGATCAGAAAAAGAGAAAATATCTACTCAGCAACCGTTATGAGGATGAATGCGATGTTGATAATACATCAATGGTCAGAATGTTCAAGGTGAATAAAAAGCAGCAGCAGAAAATTAGTCAAGAGGAAGAAAAAGCCACCTGGGTGTAACACATGCCGCCCACTCTTACCAGGTAAAAATGCATCAAAGCCCATGTCTTCTATGGCTTCCTTCAGCTCCTCTGGTGTGGTGAGAAGAGGGTCATACTCAAAGACTCCCTGGTGGTCAGTCAGAGACACCTGAGCCGACCTCACCCCCTTCCTCTGGGAGATCATTCCTTCGATAGACTGCACACAGGAGTTGCAGGTCATGCCTTCGATGTGAATATGAACAGCAGACACCAGCGGCTGGGTGAAGCACGGCTGTGAAGCAGCAGGTCTGGGCTGTAGTGCTGAGATGGTGAGCGCCGGTGACGTGGATGCGGGACTGAGAGTGTGGGAGAAGTCCAGGGGTTCGGTCTTAAAGTTTCCCGGAGGAAGGGTATCGATGGCTTGCTGCAGCTGAGTCACTGTGACCTTCAGAGGGTCGTAGCAGATGGAGGCCTGCTCCTTCTCCAGAGAGACCTCCACAGAGGAAACGCCAGGCAGCCTGGAGATGTTGTCCTCAATGTTGACCACACAAGAACGGCAGTGCATGCCTTTCACCCTGAGCCTGGCGCACGCCGTGTCTACGAAGACCTCCGTCTCCTCGGACGTCTCGGGCGGAGAAGCCGATGCTTTTTGAGAGTCGATGAAACGTTCGATGTCTCTGTTGGAGAGCTGCAGGGGGCGGGGCTTGGATTTGACGAAGGCTTTGAAGCCAGCCACGCTAATCTGTTCGATGATGGTCTGGATGGTGGTGAGGTAAGGCAGGTAGACGACTGTAGCTTCCTGAGAGTCCAGAACAACTGCAGAGAGAACAGGAGTGAGTTAATATGCAGAGTGAAGCACAAGATGCGCAAAGATACAGATGTTTACATAAAGGAAATATATACATAAGGAATGCACAATGTTAGTTAAACTAACTGCAATAGTATTATTGATTAGTGCAATGATGTTAATAATTATATTTTTATCCAAATTTTCTCCGACATGGCCGTATCCCAACACTTCCAGTGAATTTAAACACCTCAGTCACTAAAATCTGAAGGATATCAGGTGTGGGCCGCAAGAATCCTTCCAATGTAATGCATCTTCAAATAAAATAACCTTCTAAATGATGCATTCAAGCAATACATGTTCTGATAATGGAATAATGACTGTAATTCAATATATTTTGGAGTTTAAATCTAAATAATTAAAGACTTAATTTACCAAAGGCTTTTTCTTAAAAACTGATTAGCTTAAATCATTTTTTAAGTCTTTCGTGGAGTTTAATTCTTGCCTTAAAACAAAACAAAAAAATAAAACCAGACAGGACTGGAACACAAAAAGTGTCTGACTTTATAAGCAACAATCAATAGTTTTTGTTTTTTTTAGAATAGCAATTTTTAATCACTCTATTCAAGTAAAATATTAAGAATTACTCTTCTTCCTAATAGTTGCCTAAATTTTCCCTCTAATAAATAAAGTAATAATTTTCCAGGATTCCAGATGTTATATTTTCATATTTCGTCCACCAGGGGGCAGCGCAACACAACCGGATCGAACATGTCTTCAGTGTTTCTGTTCCGAATGTTTTTGTTCCCATCGGCTTAATAAGGAATATTAATATGAAGAGCCTCAAAATGCCTAAATGTAATTTATCTGGTAAAGTAATTTAAATACTAGTTTAAATTTTTTCTGATAGCTAAAACATTATGCCAATATTATTTATACTGGTTTAGTCTTGCTTATCATCTACATTTAAGGATTGTTTTATTTTATTTTTGTCATTTTCGTGAGTTATTTTGCAAGAAATGGGACTGCAACCCATTTTATTGTGCTTGTACAATGACAGCAGACAACCTATTCTGGAAAGAACAACTCGAAACACTTAAACCAGGGCAGCAAATTGGTGAGAAGGGTCATAAACCATTTTCCATCGTTATTATATAGCAGTTATTTAATTATTTGCTCTGTGTAAGATTATCTAAAAGCTTATATTCAGCGGAAAAAAAACTTTTAGTGCAATAGCCCCATCAATGGTAAAAAAAATTTATTTAACAGACAGCTACTGTTCATTTTAAAGGGAAATGTTTTTGAAATATAAACTTATTTGAAATAATTAAATTGAACAATCTGTTATAAAACATAAAATAAATTATAAAATAAGCTAAACTTTTTTGTGCTGCAGCTATTTATACAATAGCCGCAGCACGGTGTTGAATGTGTTACATGCTTCTACGATGGGACATAAATCTGTCTGCAAACATGTCAGTAAATATAATCCCATCTGTTTACATTTCCTTCCCTGCAACACTTGTGAGAGGATTTCATGAGTCACTCTCAAATCCATAAAGACAATCTCTCAGGTTCATAACGCCCTGACCCTGGCCCCGTGAGACGTGCAGCGCAGCACCTCAGTCAGACGTGACTGCAGGTCTCAGAGCCTGTCGAGAACATCACCTTTGATCTTTTTAATCCCTTTCAGTTTTCCGATCTTCCCTTCAATGGTGGTGGTGCAAGAGTGGCAGGTCATTCCTTCAATGCTGAGCTTCAGAACCGCAGCTTCGCTGGCCGCGGTGTCCGGCTGGGACACGCTCTGGCCTTTCTGCACTGGGCTGCCAGGAGTTTGCTTCTCCTGAGGTGAGACACCTCCCACCACCTCTCTGAGCAGCTGGACGGAGGTCAGCGAAGGAACATAGGTGACAGTCAGGCCCATGCTGGGTGCGCTCTCCTGGACGTCAAGCACCCCTTGAATTTGTGACAGCTTCTCCAAAGCCTCCTGCTGGGCTGCAGGTGTCAGTCCTGACGTGGGGATCAGCTCAGTGTCTGTAAACACCGGAGTGGCAGTGCTGCTCTCTGGTACGCTGGACTCAAAGCCCATGTCCTCGACGGCTTCTGATAGGGACTCAGGGCTCTGTTGACTGGAGTCAAAAATAACCGTGGCACTCTTCTTCTCCAAAGACACCTGGAAAATAAAAAAATAAATAAAATAAAATAAAATGTTAAACAAGGACAATGTGGAGAATTATTGTTCCGATTAAGAATGCACTGATCCACTTTTTTTTTTTTACTTCCGATACCGATACACATATCTAAGGTTTAGTATTGGCTCTTCATTAGTACAGCACATTTAAATACAAAAGCTTCACAAGCTTGGTCAAACGTAAAAACAACACAACATAGTTTTTGTTTTTTTTTTTAGTCAGTACAATTAGTATAACAGTCATTGTACAATAAACAATAAAGAAACTGGGTAACACTTTGTTTGAAAGGGTGTGCATAAGAGTGGCATGACACACTGTCATAAACATGACATAACACTTGACATGAACATGCATGAGTCTTCATAAATATTTACGACTGTTGTCATAAAGTGTCAATCGGTAACTAATGACACTTTTAGTGCAAAGCTGCACTAAAAGTTGAATTAAAAGTCCATTAAAAGTGTTAACTTTGCATTAAAAATGTCATTATTTACCAAATGACACTTCATGGCAACAGTCGTAAACAGTCATGAAAACTCCTTCATGTTCCTGACAGGTGTTGTGTCATGCTTATGACACCGTCATGTCAGTCTGCACACACCACTTCAAATAAAGTGTTATCAGAAAGGTAAACTGACTAAAACAATAGGTTGACTAAACTAAATAATAAACCGGTTCTTTCAAATGGTTCAGAGGGTGCGATTAGCAATTCTAAATATAATGTAAAATAAACAACATAATAGCATGACATCACTCAGAGCTCAAAGATTAGAAGTAGACTGAATAGATCTGCCCTTATGGATCGGCCACATTGTCGCGATACCTGATCTTTTAAATATTGAGGCCGATACATTTTTTAATATTGGATCCGTGCATTTCAGATATCAACGTTTTTCCATATAGGCAGAGATATCATTCCAATCCTAGCTGTAATTAGTTTATTTTACAATAAAACATTAAGATTAACGCCTTAATCCTCTTGGGTTTTACTGGTTTTGACTGACTTTGTTCACCGATTTTCATAAACAGAGGAAACCCTGAGGAGGCTTCAAAAGGCTGGAGGCGGGGGCGGAGGTTCCTCTTCATGCAGAGAGCAGCAGCCCCACACCCCACCCCACAACTACAAATAAGTGACTTAGAGCATATTCATGAATAGCTCAAACAAAGCCTAGATCTAGATCCAATAGAGAATCTGCAGCAAGATTTGAAAATTGCTGTGTACAGACACACTCTCCATCCAATTTGACTGAGTGGGAGCAATTTATCAACGCAGAAAGAATTAGGTCTACGAAGCTGGAAGCAAGAAACACCAGAAGTCATGCAACTACTGTCACACAGAAGAGCCCTCTTTTTACTACAATTTCACACAACCTGATAGCCACAGATGTTCAGTGACTTCATTTACCAATTATGTCTTTTTTTTTTCATTTTACCGATTGGTATATTCTGCACTGTGTTATAATTAGCTCTGATTAATTACAAACTGGATTACTTTGTCTTGTAAAGTGCATTTTGATAGCGAATTGGTGCTAAATACTGTTATGCGATGGTTATTAGGGAATAATTGCCGTCTCTAGATTTCTGAAGCAGTAGGAAAACATTCCCCGCCCAAAAAATCTGCTGCTGCAACTGCAGTGGCAACTTATTCAACAACGATTTGACTCACAGGGGGCTCAATAGAGATGTCTGCCACACTTTTAAGATTTCTGCTTACAAAACAGTATGAAAACCGTAATTCATTTAACTTAATTATGGAGTCACCACTATGTGCTGGCATACTACATAAAATACCAATTAAAGCATCTAGACATTTGCGTTTGCGACACAGTTGCTGTGTATGCGCTTATTAAAGCAACTTACACTGAAGTTAGTTCAACGATGGTTTACATAATATTGTTATATGGCCATATTAAGTCACTGCAGCTCTAATTTAATGGCATTTTACAGCCTTCGTTCATGGCCTTTGGTAAGCGTCTGGCACGTTCAGTCAGCATGATGACCCTCAGGTCACCTTCTTAAGCAAGAAGGAGACATGTGATGCTCAGAAGGCATCACCTGATTCAACCACAAGTAAAAAAAAAAAAAAAGGAAGCAGTTTCCAGCTGCTTTAGTGGTAACTTTTTCTTAAAATTGGGGAACAAAGAAAAATACACATTGTTCTTCCAAGAGAAAAATGAAAGACAATTCGCTTTGCTCAGATCACTTATAAACATATAATCCCGGCACTAAATTCTGTTACCCTCAACCATTTCCTGTGGGGGCAGAGGACATATCGACCTGTTGTCGCAGTCCTGCGCAAAGGGCAGGGAATTATTGAGAACACGGTATTACATTATCTTCTCATTCAGCCTTAGCCTGAGGGGTAAACATACAATAAACAAAACAGCAGACCACCACTACTTCAATTAAGCTGTCTAATATGGCTGCACTGATGGAAATCAGACAAGCTGCTCCCTAAGAAACAGAGCTGTACCAAACGATCCACTTCTACCATGAAGAGAATAAAACCCATATAAATGTATATCTAAGTTAACAAGAAGATTCTCTGCTCAAGAGTTACATAGTCAAAACATTAAAAGACCAATCTCGTTTGAAATAAATGCAGAAGTCATCAAATTTAAAGGTCAGCGAGTCAAGATGGAGCATAAAATGCAGAACAGCAGAAAGTATAAAATCAGCCGTTACCTTTATATGTATCACTCCATGAAGAGACCCAATCCGCTGCTCTATGGACTGAACACAAGAGCCACAGGTCATTCCCTCAACTCTGAGGGAAACCGAGCACAGGTTTATCTTTTGCGTCATGACTGCTTTACCTAAAAGCACAGAAGGAAAGATTTAAATGTCAAAACAAGAATACACCAGAAAAAAAGAGAAAAGGTAGAGCTGAGGAGATTGTTTTTCTCAAGAAGAGAGATAAAACCAGGACATTGCAACAACATGACGGTCTTGTTCGAGTTCTATTAAAACGTCAATAAGAATAAGCCCCTGTATATGTATAAAAAATATATGCAGAAAACCTAAAAGAAAAAAAAACATAAACCAATTTGGAATACTGATGATGTTTGCTGAACTTTACCAATTGTTCATTATTCGTGAATTATATAGTTTCATTTTCATTTCTGTTGTATATTTGTTATTTGTTATTATGCAACTTTAACAAACATTACAATCTTATCCACTATATTATTTTGTACTTGCCATTATTTTAGATTTCATTGCAAACATTTTGAATGTTTTACACTAAAATAAATAAAGCATAAGATGAATAAAGTATCTATTTATCTATCTATCTATCCAATTCGTAAATTAATTTGTCTGAAAAAATAAATTCAGAAAGAAACACATAATGAATCTGCTTTTCCGATCTTGTCATTGCAAATGATCTCTATAAAAGCAAACATCTCTCTCTCTCTCTCTCTAAAGGTCCAAGCTTGCTGTCAGAGCACCAATCCCTTTATTATGAGTTCATCTAAAATATTGTGTTTACATGCGTTTAAAACGGTTTTTTCTACATTACTGCAGATCTACTGAGATCTCTTAAAGCCAATCATGTGGACTGTAGGTCCTTTTAGTCTTAACTAAAGTGCAATTAACATATAGAACCACTTCTAAGAACTGAGACACAAGACTTGCATTGTCACTTCAAGGAACAAGGACAAACAAATCAAATATGAAATGTGTTGATGTTTTGCTTTCGTCAACAGGTCGCTTCTACAATAAAAATGCATGCTCTTTTCTAGATCCAGAGTATAAGCCTAATTTATCTCAATTTAAAATAAGACTAAACATGCCTAGTTAAGCACACCAGGAGCTGCATTTACAGCAATAGTTACTAAACCGATTATTTGTCACTTCGTTTCACCAGCAGGAACACAACACAAAATATATTAAGTATATATTAACTTGAGCTTTAGCAAGAGATCCGCATCTATGTCAAGACAAATACGCCGCTAACAGAAGTGACTTTATAAAGTGATAAACTCTTACCTTCAGTAGAGAAAAAGAAAGGTTAGCTACAGGCTACACAGTGTTGACTGTCAGGCTAAGAAGCTAAGCTAACAAGCTAACAGCCTCTTCCCAGCTTTGGTTACAGTGAACCAAGTAGACCCGTCTGGACATGGTGTCGGAAGTGAGGAACTACTGATACTGATAAACTGAGAGTTTCCTTTTCCTTGCTTTCATAAAAACTCTTCTGTTTTTGGTTCCTTCAACTCAAGCAGACGTGACTGATCACTGGGCTGCACTGCGTCATCCCGAGGGGCGGAGCTCCGAAGCAGACGTTCAGTCGTTACGGGTTAATTTTGCCCTCAGTTCGTTCTTAAGGCTGATACTCGCATAGAGGCATTATTTGGGGTATAGCTTAACAATGAATAATCTGATATTCTTAATCGATTTTTACGTTATTTTACATCGAAAGAATTATGATATATAGGCTACGCTAGATATTAGTAAAATGAGTATTTCAGCAATACTTTTGTTTAGCTTCTATATCAGCAGATATAATAAAACAGCAGCTATAATAACACATTAATGTAAAAAAAAAAATGTAAAGAGCTGTGTAGATTGCTACTTCATTTTTATGACAAATTAAACTGAGAGAGTTTAATGTTACTGTGTCATAACAATTGTTTCTACCGTACTATTTTAATAACTAATTCACCGGTTTCCTTGAGAAAAACAACTTTAAATATATGTTTGAGAACTATTTGACAAGTCTACCGATCTTGTCAAATAGTCTTACGATCTTTTACCTTCATAAACCGGACTTCCCTTTTGGTTTGTTTTCAGTATCAACTAGAAGAGAACATTTTTCTTTTACTCATCCAGTTGAACTTGTACCTCTCCACCTCCCAACGACCACAGCAATGCTGAGCATGCAGCAATAGTGAATGTGGATGCTTGCTTTGTGGCACAATGTCAATGCAAAGCTGGTCCTGCTTGCACAAACAGTTGAAACAGGATACTTAAATAAGAAAAACGACACAAACTTTCTATCTCACTTTGCCAAAATCCAGAATAAGGAATAAGAACAACTTTTTATTAGTTTTTTCCAAATTCAAACGTTGACACACATTTCTCTGGCATTTGGTGGAATTTCCTTTTGCAGAATGGCTTTGTTCAGTTGCTTTTCTTATCCTAACACAAGATCATCATCACATCAAATTTGGCCCAGTCTTCCCAACAGAACTGGTGTAAATAAGTCAGATTCGCAATCCACCTTGTTCACACATGTTTTCGTCTCTGGGCAGAAATGACCAATTTGACTGAGATTAGGTTTTTATGGCAGCCTCACCAATGCATCGACTTCATGGCTCCTCCAATATTATACATCTGCTGAAATCTTTATGATTTCAATCACCATGACCTTCCAGGTATCCTGTGTGCCTTTGGGTCCAATAATTTCACCAAATGTCGCATTTGAAGTACATTCTTGAGAAAAAATATTATACTGAAGTTTTCAATCTTCATTCATTGTTTTTATATATCCCTGGAAAATAAATAACATACTTAACAGTCAAACCTAACATTTGTTAGCTCATTAAACATCCATCCATTTTCCTGCACCCTTGTCCCTCGGTGGGGTCGGGAGGGTTGCTGGTGCCCATCTCCGGCTGGTGTGCCGGGTGGGGGGTGGGGTACACCCTGGGCAGGTTGCCAGTCTGTTGCAGGGCAACACAGAGACACACAACCATGCACACACACACTCACACCTAGGGGCAATTTGGAAAGGCCAATTAACCTGACAGTCATGTTTTTTGGACTGTGGGAGGAAACCAGGGTGCCTGGAGAGGACCCATGCATGCACAGGGAGAGCATGCAGACTCCATGCAGAGGGACCGGGGCTGGGAATCGAACCCAGAACCTTCTTGCTGCAAGGCAACAGCTCTACCAACTGCGCCACTGTGCAGCCCCCTCATTAAACATAATAATAAATACTCAGACAATTTTTTAGTGCTTTTACAAATCAATCATTAGTCAACAATATTTGATTTTAAGACTAAAATAATTACAAGAAACTCTTTAATGTCATAAGTGAAAAAATGATTTCCACAAAATAATGACAAATAAAAAAAACCACAAAATAAGTCATTAACATAGACCAGACTTTTGCTTGCCCTCATGTCCTTCTGGAAAACTTTGGTGCACTGTGAGCAAAATTTATAGCCAAGATTCACTCCTGGGAAATCCTGAAGGTGACAGAATAGCCACAGATGTCCTTCTTGCACACAGTCTGATACTTGTTTACAAGATCGCGCGCGCACACACACACACACACGCGCGCACGCACACACACACACACACACACGCACACACGCACGCGCGCGCACGCACGCACGCACACACACACACACACACACGCAGACAAGTGTCCACACTCTGACACACTGACCTACTTTCTCATCGTGCGTTCACACAGTTTAGGGATCAAATCTACGTGCACTCATTCAAACAGAGCGACCGACTGACACGAACTATTAAACCAAACAAGGGGCCGGGCTGACTGTCTTCTGTGAAAGCAAACCTAAACATGTTGATTTCCCACAGATGCAGGTTTAATATTCAGCTGCTGTGTACACAGCAGTGCAGAGATGCGGGTCCATGTTTTCCCGCCCTCACGTGTACCCGCCGCTCCGCGTCAAGCTGTCGCTGAAGAGAGGAGAGCTCATTAGAGGAGCAGCTCCTGCTGTCCCACATCATCATCTTCATCAAGAGCAGCAGCAGCAGCAGCAGCAGCAGCGGCCAGGCTTCCCCCCAGTCACTGAGGGTCAGGGCTCCAGGTGAACGGCGCCTTCTCAACCTCCAGAGCACCAAACTCAGACGGAAATCATGCTTTTAACAACTCAATGTAAGTAATGGCGCATTTTAGTGTTATGATTTTGTTAGGTACGATTGAAAAAAAAAAAAAAAACCCAAACAAAATAAAATAAAAACTGTTTCATTGTCTCTGCATTTGTTAAAATGTGTGTGTGTTTTTGGTTAAAAGAGCTTGGATATCCTGTATAGAAAATGGAGTTTGTAAAGTGATAAAAAGAAAAAAAACAATGAATACATGATTATTTTATATTTTCAGCTTACATGCGGTTTCAGTAAGTAATAAACCTGTTTTGTGGATACAGAGAATAAGCTTGCAGTTCATGGATAGTGTTGCATGTAGAGAATCTGATTAATATTTGACATCAGGTTTAAGTCTTTTGGAGAAAGTTTTGCAGGAACACAGATACACTTACAAACATGCAAGAATTGTGTTTTTCTTCAATTAGTCAACTTTTCTTTAGTTGCTTGGATCTGAAGCCCCCCAGAGAAATGATCTCTTTCATGTTTATTCGGTGGTAAACACAAAAATACAATTTTGTAACAAACCACAAACTTCAGTGTGTTTTATCAAGATTTTCTGTGAAAGATCACACAGTAGTCAACAATTGTAAAGTGGAGAGAAGCCATGAAAAGCCATGACTGGGATTTGAAACATGTCTCACCATCGTCTGAACATTTACTACTTTATGTTGTCTTTTTAACACTTTCCAATCCTTCGACCTCACAGAAACCTCAGTAGTGTCAAAATGAAACGTGGAAGGTCTGCTCTCAACTCCAAACGCCCCATCTTCCCCTAACACGAGAAGCCAGGAAAAAGACACAAGCCCAGCTTTGCGCTGTCTCCACCAACGGACTGGGGCAACCTGGCCTACTGCATCGTTCTGCAGATCTTCCAGCACTTGTCCCTGTTGGACCGGGCTCGAGCCTCATCCGTGTGCCGGTGCTGGAACGACGTGTTTCACACGCCCGACCTGTGGCGACGGTTCGAGTTTGAGCTCAATCAGCCAGCCACTTCTTACCTGCGCTCCACTCACCCCGACCTCATTCAGCAGATCATCAAGAAGCACGCCCAACACCTGCAGTATGTTAGCTTCAAAGTAAGAACCTTCCAGCCCCCTCATGTCCACAATGATCCCAACAGATCAGCTGCTTTAAAAAACATTATGTGCCTTTTCTAATCCAAACCAAATGCTCTGTCACATTGTTTTGGCAGTTCTGTTTTTTTGCTTTACTGATATTTTTGTTATACTTTTATTATTTTTAATAAGTTATGAATCCCTGTTGCTGTTTGAATCAGGTCGACAGTAGCACAGAGTCTGCAGAGGCGGCCTGCGACATTCTCTCTCAGCTGGTGAACTGCACCATCCAAACCTTAGGGTTGATTTCCACAGCGCGGCTCAGCTTCATGGATGTGTCTCAGGTAAGTCCTCTGCCCGTCTTGCTCTTTTTACGCAAAAGGGCTCCTGCAAGGAAAAGGTTCTGTTCTAACTACTAGCTTGTCCTCCGCAGGCCCACTTTGTCTCTGCTCTGACAGTCGTGTTTGTGAACTCCAAGTCCCTGTCGTCCATCAAGATCGATGACACCCCGGTGGATGACCCATCTCTGAAGGTGTTGGTGGCCAACAACAGCGACACCCTGAAGCTTCTGAAGATGAGCAGCTGTCCTCATGTCTCCCCAGCAGGTTGTTATATGACTATACGACTATAGTAATGATGTAGTCTATGGTGCCATTTTCCCCCATTTGGTCACCTTGCAAACACAAATTAGTTTTAATGAGATGTAATGTGATAGGCCCACGTAAGGTGAGACATAATTGTGAACTTGAAGGAATGTAGTAAATATTTCCAATGTTTTTACAAATACAAATCTAAGAAATAGGGCATGGATTTGGGTTAAACCATTGGGAGTCAATATTTTACAAAAAACATTTTACTTTTCCAGTCTAGAGACTGAACACTAGCTTGAACTAAATTAAACAGGGAATGTCTAGTTAACATACATTTTTGTGTGAACAGCCTTGCAGCCAAGGGTACAGGGTGGGCAGTCTATCCAAACGTTATTGACATTGTGATGTGTTGAGACGCTTTACCAAGGTCGAGAAAGAGTCACACGCTGTTAGACAAAGGCCCATAGTAAAAAGTTACATGTTTGATTCTGTTAGACACCAAGGTCCATTTCTCACGAAAAAGAAACGTTTTCCCAGGCCACAGAGACATGGTGTGATTTCAGGGAGTGTCTTCAGTCCATATAATCAGCTGCCCTCCTCTTTCTCCTCAGACGCTACAGACTTTTTAGAAACTCTTCTCGGATGTAATGGTAAAAGCGTCTCCTTTCAGCGCTGAAAGTGAATAAAATAAGTAAAGTCTGAATGCTTTTCTTGGCTGATTTTATGCTCCGTGTGTCAATACAAATTATGATTCATCGATCGGGATTTCCATTCCCAACAGTTGGTAGCAGAGGATGGTTTTGTGTTGACACATGAGCGGAGATTGGACTGGCCGTTCAGGCGCAGGCTTTCCGGAACAGTACTCTGGTGTGGGGCCCACATGAAAGGTAAGGACATTTGTTCCTTAATATACACCATTGTACTGTTTCTCAGGTCTGTATAAATTTCAGTTATCAGCCGTTGTCTGTACTGTTTCCCAGGGTTGTCTAAATTTCATACATTTCTGTTCAAATTCATGTTTAACTGTTCATAGGAGTATAGACAAGAAAAAGTAGATTTAGGTGTGAAGAAACAGTAGTTTTTAGGTATGAAGAAACTAAGTAGTTTTTAGGTGTGAAGAAATAAAGTAGTTTTTAGGTGTGGAGAAACTAAGTAGTTTTTAGGTGTGGAGAAACTAAGTAGTTTTTAGGTGTGAAGAAATAAAGTAGTTTTTAGGTGTGAAGATTTAGGTGTTAAGGATGATTGGCTTGCAGTGGGAACTGGCCGTCCCCCGCTTTTCCTGGACGCGGGAAAAGTTAAGGCTAGGTTTTGTCGGTTTTATCCTCGGGGAGTACTGCCCTCGGAAAAGAACGCGGTAGCCAATCTGGGACTTACTCAAGAGACACAAAAAGTGTTGAGAGGGTCCACCATAGGATAAGAATGAGATAAGGTTGATCGCGATCTGATCCTCTATAGAATAAGAGTTGAAAGAGGACAAAAATAGGAGCTGAAAAGCGTGGATCCATTTCTGTGTAAAGCTGTGTGTGTCTGTCAGCTGTGTGTGTAAGCTTCTGCCGGTGAGCAGCCGCCATGTGTTAAAATGTACTCTTTTATGGTAATGTGTTTTAAAACCATGGTAAACCTTGGGGAACTATAATCAGTGGGAGGTTTTTGATTTTATCTGTGGTTGTTGACAATTCTTTCTGCTGCGTTTGATTTCCTCGCCGCCGTGCGAGCAAAACAACAAAAAAAGAGAGGTGATTTTTGAAACCTAAATTTTGAGCCTAAAAAGATGGAGAGTGAACTTGAAAAGGAAAAAATACGATCCAAAGTGGGGCATCAGGTCATAGATTACACTCTGAGAGCAAATAGAAGCATTAATAACTTATTTGGCAGAGCATGATGAATATCAAAATAAGGGAAAAAGAGAAAAACAAAATAAAAGGGATAGAATACCTGGTGCAGATGAAAGGAGGCGACCTGTTAAACAGACAGCCTTCGGGGTAATACTGGCTGGAAGGAATAAATGACGCTAAGGGAAAACTGATTGGAACTAAACTAATCTGGCACAATTCACTATTTTCACATGTGATAAAATTAACTATATGAAAGATGAATGAAATTACAAAACAGGTCAAATTAAAAACAAAATAAAGTGACATCTAATGTGTTGACGTTTTTGAAACTCAGCTTAGCTGTAGAGGGGTTTAAATTTAAACTTAATGAAACTTGAAAAATTGAGGTTTATAGCAACTTGAACTTTATCATGGACTAAACAATATTTTCTCTCTTATTATCTTATCAAAAACAGGATTTATTTTCATTTGAAACTTGGTCACCTTAAAATACATAAAGAGGGAACTGAATTGGTAAATAAATATGAGTATGTGTTTGAGTCAAAGGGTGATTATGAAACAGCTCTAGATTCAATTAAATTGGTTGCAACATATTCTTGTCTCAAAGACAATTAATGATTCTAAATCTAAATAATTCGGTTACCTCATTTCAAAGTGGGAAATAATACATTTGAAAAGGAGTAATCACATTTCAGCTTTGGTTTAAAACCAGATAGCTTTTATTACGAGACTGTTTCATTTAGTTTGACGTGTTTTATTTTCTTTTCATTTTTATTAATATGATTGTTGTTTTTATATTCTAATAACAAAACTAACTAACTTACTAACTAACTAACTGCTGCTTTTGAAACACACGCGTGTCTTGGTAGAAAGGCACAAATTGGATATGATGAAACTTCTAAAGTGGATATGATTGATTATGTAAAAAGAAACTGATTGGACAACAATGGGCTCACAACACTTGTGTGCCTTAAATTTTGATTGAATTGATGCATAAATTCAAGTCCAACAGAACATTTGATTTGAAACGCAATGACATCTTACAGTACTGCACAATATTTGTCTACATTTTTTTCTCCTCTGCCACAAAAGAAAAATCTGATCAGTTTTTCTTTTGTCAGTTCAAAATAAACATTGACACGGCCTTTTAGGAAAGCAATCCAAATTCTGATCTGAACTCTTTAAAATAATAAAACTTTTGGCCTTTGCAGTACAGTTTCAGTTGGACATTTTAGAAATATGTACAGAAAAAGAATCTCTGAAAAATATTTCTGAGAACAATAGAAATGTTGTTGTCAGAAATGTTTGTTTTCCATTTACATACGAAAACAAAAGGGGGAAATGGTAAAAGATAAACATAAAACTTAATAAAGATAAAACATTTCTGATAAAACTTTACATTTAGAACATCTGATAGTCTACTTTCAATTCTAGATAGATGATTTGGAAAACTTGTGAAACCCTGTAAAATTTTTGTTTTGGAGAAAAGTAAATTCAAAATCGCTTTCAAATTTTTAAATTATATCAACAGGGGGTGGAGAAGAAATAGACTAATTCCTAGTCGGTTTAAAGATACGGTTAATTATGAATGTATTCATTTGACATTGGTATATTGTGAGTTCATTTAATGAGCTCTTATACTGGGCCTTCCTGCATGACTGAAATACAGAGTTATAGAGAAGCTCTTACTAAATTAACAATTGGTTATATAAAATTGAATAGCTTCAATCAATATCTATGCCATGTTTATTTTCAGATTGATGGGTTTCCTGCATCACCTCTAATTTTAATTGTATAAAGTTACAGTTGGATTTAATTGTTATCATTGAGAACATTTTGGTTAAAAGTACTTTAAATTCTACGGAGCCCCAAAGGGGACATGGAGAAAAATTCTGACAAAATATGAACAATTTTTTAATTCTAAAAAGAAAACAATACATAAATACAACACTCAGCAGTTTTGAAAAATATCAGGATAATGGTAATATTTTCATTAATGGAATAAATAATAACTGATTACAGTTTTCTTTTGACCTAAATTATTAAGGAAATTTAACTGGTTGTCTTAAAGTGTGGCAATATCACAAGGATGCTTTTGTGTAAAATTGTACAATATTGAATTAATTATTTTACATATGCATTTGAATAACCAATAGATGAAAAGTGTATGAAGCTGGAAATACTAAATTTTGTCAAAAATGTTTAATAATTTCTTAGTTTGATTTTTGAAAGGAGTTGGGTCTACAACCGGTAAATTCTGAAACATCTGAGGGTGAATCATCTTAAGGCATTTCTATTTGATCTTTTGAGCTCAGACTGAGGCAGTGGACGTTATCTGAGCCGCTCCAGTGACCCTGAGCCTGGCTGAAACAAAAGAAAAGAAACAAAAAAGAGGCAACTCTTCATCTACATCACAAGCTACAGAAAAGACAGTTAATTTATAATTATGTGAGCAAAAGGGGGCACACACTTTTATTTTCTTAATTTACTTTGTTTTTACTCTAGCAGTTCTGCTTCCTGTGGTCTGACGGGGACCATGGGGGCCGGGTTTTGCGGGTTCAGGGCCATGCGAGGAGAAAAGGCATCAGCCCTCTGCTGTTCTTAGCCACGCCGACTTGGACATTTGCACTTTCTACACCTATGAATTGTACCATCTTCTGCTGGACTGCTGTTTGAGGGCAAAGACCTATTGGACGATTCTTACAGCTTCTACAGAGGTCAGTGAGATTGGATTTTTCCTGTTGTCACATGAGGACGAATTGCAGCTTGCAGGATCTCGCATTGGATGTTTGACTGTGATCTCTGAGGACACACCTGGCTACAGGACGAGACCCAGGCGTGATTTGTGAGGCTCTCCTATGGCAGAAAAGACCACTGGATTCTGCCCGACGTGATACGGAGGTTTGAAAACAATGACATGCTGTATCTCTCCGTCCCTCCCTCGCTCTCTCAAGGGGGGGGCCACACACTTTGTCCAGATTTTTCTGCACAGCGGGACTGAATGCTGCCCTGAACAGCTTCTGATGGGGCAAATGGAACATCACATGTAAAGTCATCCTGAGACTCAGAGGCGGTCCTGCTTGTCTGTTGCCATGGTTGGTCCTGGGTTCTACGTCTCTGGTCATGTGGTTTGGGCTCCGGGGCCCCTGGGATTCCACTCAGTCTACAGGTTGGAGACAAAATGGCTGCCAACAAAACTTGGTAGTTTTTAATGGTTTTTCTTGAATTTTTGAATTGTGTGATGCCACTTTTTTTCACCTTAGTTTAATTTACAGCACATTCATGGTCTACTGTCTTTGCATTCTGATCTCTGCTATATGACCCCCAGGATAAGTTTAACGGTACAAGTGAAGGCTCGATGCAGCAGAGTGTTAGGACTCTCTGCAGGTTACAGAAATATTTTGTTTGCCTGAATGATTATAACTCTGATTGTCCAACATCTGGCTAATGTGTTTTTCTCCTCCACCATGACAACGATTGAAAAAGGATAAAAGTACGGTAAAAAATGTTAATTTCCTGATTTACAAAAGCACAACCAGCCACACTTCAAATACAAAAAAGGATAGTCTAAAATCTATTTGGCTCAAATTACAGTGGCTACAAATATGAGGACTAGTATTTCAAGCTTTGATTTAAGTTTATTTGAATCCATTTCAAATCTTAGGAAAATTACTCTTCAGAAAATTACTGAACCAAATGATGGGTTTACTGCACATATTGTCAATCAAATATTCAATTCTTTCACTGAGGTGTAAACACCCTGTTTAAATTAAACCCAACTGTTATAGTTAGCAATGAAAGAAATTTGGGCTAAATGATTTGAGTGGGTTTCTTAGGAGTTTCTGTACCGAAACATTAAACAGTGTTTCAATACAGAAACAGGGGGAGATGCATGGAATGAATCTAATCTACAAATTGTGAGTTAATCTGATCTATTGAGAAATGTTTCAGGCTTCAGCAAAATATAAGAGGTTAAATCAAAATTCACAAATGTTTTAACTATTCGAATGAGTTTCCAAAGTAATACTGAATATTCTGGATTGAATACATTAAAATTAACAATGATGTCATGAGTCAAATAGATTTCTACAAAATAGAGTTGTTTAAAACAGGGAATAAATTGTTTGCTTCTCTCTGGCTATAATTCAAAATAATTTGTTTAACCAAGTCATGCAGAAAGGTCTAACCTGAAAATTATATAATTTAATAAATCTAGTTGTATCAAATTTCTCCCCAAAACTGACAAAAACATTGATAAATATGATAAACACTACAAAAGAGGGTAATTCAGTTAAATAAATATTTTATAGAAGGGTTTCGAAGAACTTTTGGGATTTAAAACCATAAAGTCACTTTAATATGGAGTGACAGGGTTAACTTTATTCTTGTAAAAAAAAACAAGCAAAAAAAAAAACAGGCTAATTACATGAGGTTTTAAAATGAGAAGAAAAATACGAAGATTCAAAGTAAATTGGTCTAAATTGGGATTTACAAATGAGCAATTATGGAACTGCTTAAAGCGGGTCAAACAGATTGACAGAATTAAGATAAAGATCTAGTGCAATATGTAACTATTGATTCAAGGTCTGTCTAAAATGTCTAAACATTTCTCATAATCATAATTTACAGTTTTTGGTTTGAGACAAAACAGGGTTATCTTTTATGACATGAATGGAATATATTACAAAGGATCTTAAATTAACACGTATCATTAACTTTTCACGTTATTGACAATATGTTACAAGCCTTTAGTATAGCGGGTTACTTCTTATTAAAGGAGGACTATTTGATTGAACTTGATTAAAATAACAAAAGCAAAACATTTATGTATGGTTTAAATTTTCTGGTAAAGTTTCTATTAGGGATAATTCAAATACATTTCAAATGATATTTCTTTGATAAAACATTACTGTGGGCAGTTTTTCACATTCATTTTATAATCTGATCTTTGCATGATTTTTTGTTTGGTTTTTGATTTTGTCTGATCCTGTTAATATCCAACATTTAAACAAGCAAAGCTATTTTTGAAGGTTAAAATATGTTACTTAATTTAAGCATTTCTTTAACTATTATTAAGAGGAGAACTTAAATAACAAATGTCATTGATTTATTGATGCTCTATTGGCTTAGTATATATATTTTTAAAAAAACTACCTGATCTTCAGCTTCAAGGAGCAGCCTTTTAAAAAAAAAAGAGAAGAAAGAAAAAACATGATGATGCACAATCTGAAAGAATCGTCCTCCTTGCTCTCCTCATCACCTGTGGATGCTGCTGTTCCCTGCCTGAGGTCCTTGGCTGTTCAGTGCATCACCTCCAACATAGAGAAGAGCAGTGGTACCAATAGAACCCCACCTGCCTATCAGATGGTTTCCCAGAACCGAAAGACGACCGTGGAGCTCCAGCTTTCCAGAGTTTAAGGGCAGTACTAGTATCTAGTGACAAAAATAGATGCTTTCCTTCACTTTAATTTTCTTTATATATTCCATTGATTTCCCTTTTTGTTGTGTTTTCTGTGTTGCAGAATGAAGTCCAATCCTTTCTGGGTGTGCCAGGATGTGAGACTGTGGGCGCCTTCCACGATTGGTGGACCAGTTTACAGCTGAAACGCCCCTGAAGCCTCGCGGGCCTGTCAGGGTTTCCCATCGAGCTGCGCCGGCTCAACATCTGGACACACAGAAACTGATTTGACGTTGATAGGTCTCGCTATAGAGAGACTGATATGATTAAACTTTATTACTATTACATTTTACTTAGAAAGCATTTTTACTTGTTTCCTCATCATAGTTCATTCATACCAGTTTATTTTGACTGTGCTGCCTTGATCCTGATTTATTGGTTTGCTGTTTAGTGTTAGTTGTATGTTCTGTGCCTTTCCATTTTCATTACTTCTAAGCTTTTCTTACCATTTCATTTCATTTAACATTGCATCCTTTCTGTGGTTCATTAACTTTTAAATATTACCTTAAAATTTCAAAGTTTGGTTTATCAACGTACTAATAGATCGCTTTACGCATTATTCCTTATTGCTTCATTGACATTAAAGGATAGTATCTTAACATTTCTAATTTTAAATTTTATTAACGTTTCAGTAATATCTACCTTTTATTCATTTTACCTTTTATTAAATTTGGTTCCTGTTTTAGTTCTTAACTTTTAAAACATATATTAATCTAACATTTTATTGACTTTTTGCATTTTAGTAACTCTTACTCATTTACATTTTATTCATTTGAAAATATTAACCCAACACTTTATCTCTTTTGGCATTTTATTAAGTTTTGAAATACTATCCTGACCCTTCATTCAATTTGCATTGTAGTGCATTCTAACAATTCCCTCAATATAACTTTTAACCATTTCATGTGTCATTAAATTTAACATTCATCTCTTTTAACTTTTATTACTAAAGAAAAAACAGAAAACATTTTCGGATTTTGCTTTTTTACAGTTCTTTAACCTTCTATGGCATAGTGTTGACCTGAGCTAATACCAACCAAAGACAAACAAATCTGGTTTAAAAATAAATAAATAAAAAATCAAAAATGAAATGATAATTTACGGTCTGAAATTAAGATTGATGTGTAATTGAAGGTTACGAAGCTCTGCACAACTGCAAGGCAAAGTTTTTTCCCACCACAAAAAAGAAACAGTAAATGCCATGGAGGGTTGAATTTCCTTTTTCCAATCTTAACCCTAACATCCTTTAACAATTTTATTTCTTTACATGTTCTTTATTAGCTTGTAAGGGGGACATTGTGATTGCGATCCACCGCCTAAGAGGCATAGGGGTGCCCTGTCCGTTTTTACCCCCAAAATTGACATGAAATGAAATGAAATGAATGAAAGACATCAATACTTGAAATGAAGCTATGTATATCAACATCTGCAAAAGCCTCGGGGGATGTTTTCCGGAAGGGACAGTGTCTACTCTAGGGTTTGTCTTCCCTTTTTTGGGCTCTTTTAGAGCCCAACAGGGGGAATGTTGAGACGCTTTACCAAGGTCGAGAAAGAGTCACACGCTGTTAGACAAAGGCCCATAGTAAAAAGTTACATGTTTGATTCTGTTAGACACCAAGGTCCATTTCTCACGAAAAAGAAACGTTTTCCCAGGCCACAGAGACATGGTGTGATTTCAGGGAGTGTCTTCAGTCCATATAATCAGCTGCCCTCCTCTTTCTCCTCAGACGCTAAAGACTTTTTTAGAAACTCTTCTCGGATGTAATGGTAAAAGCGTCTCCTTTCAGCGCTGAAAGTGAATAAAATAAGTAAAGTCTGAATGCTTTTCTTGGCTGATTTTATGCTCCGTGTGTCAATACAAATTATGATTCATCGATCGGGATTTCCATTCCCAACAGATGTCATCTCTTTTTTCTCTTCAGGTATTTTGTGTGTGGCAGATCAGTGCCATGGCCTCCGGGAACTGGCGCTGAACTACCATCTCCTCAGTGACGAGCTCCTGCTTGCCTTGTCCTCTGAAAAGCACGTCCACTTGGAGCATCTCCGCATCGACGTGGTAAGCGAAAACCCTGGCCAGACTCACTTTCACACCATCAAGAGAAGCAGCTGGGAGGCTCTGGTCCGTCACTCCCCCAAAGTCAACATCGTCATGTACTTTTTTCTCTACGAAGAGGAGTTTGGGCCCTTCTTCTGCGTGGAGAACCCGGTCACCCACCTGTACTTTGGCCGGGCGGTGAGCAAAGAGATGCTGGGCCGCATCGGGCTGAACTGCCCCCGGCTGGTGGAGCTGGTGGTGTGCGCCAACGGTCTCAATCCACTGGACGAGGAGCTGATCCGCATCGCAAAGCGCTGCAAAAGCCTGACAGCCATCGGGCTGGGTGAGTGCGAGCGAGGTGACCTGCAGCGGCTTTGTGGAGTTTGTGAAGATGTGCGGGGGCAGGCTGACGCAGCTGTCCATCATGGAGGAGGTTTTGATTCCAGATAACAGCTACAACATGGAGCAGATCCACAGTGAGGTGTCGAAGCACCTGGGCCGCCTGTGGTTCCCTGACATGATGCCCACCTGGTAAAGTGATAGTAAATGGACAACAGCCAGTGACAGCATAACCTATCTGGACATCGAATAAGGAACCTTTTAGATATTATTCAAACAAAAATTGTTTTTCCAAAGCTACGTTGCTATTTCACTTTTTGAAAAGCTCCTTTAAAACACCAAATAATTTCTAGAAATATTGTCATTCTTTTTCTATTTCAGTTTTATTTAAACAGAGACCTAAACAGAGGAATGCAGCATAAAAAAAAACAATGTTACAGAAGCTCTGGTTCTGCCTATAAGTCATCTAGGAAAAGGTTAATTTACAGACCCTGCCCTGATTAGGCTTTAGAAGCCAACCTTTAAAACTAATAACACCAAGAAATATGTAAAACTAACAGTAGAATAAGACTTCATTGCAATCAAGGGGTTCAGCTGTAAAACTATATATATATATATATATATATATATATATATATATATATATATATATATATATATATACAGTGGTGGGAAGTAACGAAGTACAAGTACTTCGTTACTGTACTTAAGTGCAATTTTCGTGTATCTGTACTTTACTTAAGTAGATTTAATAATGGATACTTTCTACTTTTACTCCACTACATTTTACAGTAAGTATCTGTACTTTCTACTTCACTACATTTCTACAAAGTGTCGCGTTACTCGTTACATCCAAGTCACGTTGAGCTTTTTTTCCGTTAAAATGTGAAGTTCAGGGATTTAAGGTGGCGCCGTAAAATCCGAGCAATAACGTGACTTAGTGTCTGTTGTCACCCATCGGCTCCACCTTTACTCGCACGCGGAGCTCCAAGACATGCGCAGTGGTTTCCTCTGAGCGTCAGTAATATAATAGCGCTGCATAAAACATAAGATATGGCGACATGTACAATCAGCAGCGCTTCGCTTTCACAGACGGGACTTCGTCCAATTTTTAACGTCACTTGGAAGGAAAGCTTAAAGAAAGGTAAGCTCCGTGGACGTGATGCTAGCAAAGCTAGCTGTATTTACTGAAACACATGTTGCATCTGCGATGAAAAAAAGTTGTCACTCATGCGCTAAATTATTGTGTGGAGGTGTTGGCTGAGGTGTTGCATATATGGGACAACACTGTGACGTAAGTGCAATATAGTAATATGACATTCATGGACGATCCGATTCTTCTGGACGGATCTTAACCAAGTCCTATAGTGCTGAAGCCTCACTGAGAGCCGTTCTTTGTTCTTGTAATGCTCTGCGTACACTGCAGTAGCTATTTTATTTCATTAAAATATCTTTATATTTAATTGGTGAATAAATAAAACAAGAACGTAGGAATGCAGAGCATGCTCATTGCTCTTTGTTTTCGTCACTTGTCATGGTGGCAGATGTTGCAGCAGGAGGGAGGATGAGAACAGTCACGGTGCTCCTCCTGCTTGGTTACTTCTTGCTTATTGGGCCTTGAACAGTGTTCATAGTTGAGCGTTGTTAATTGCTATGTTTAATGGTGCAATTTCTGACATTGGCAATATGGGCAACCGCCCAGGGTGTTATTTCTTTAGGGATGGCAGGAGACCTCTGTGTATTGTGGCACAGAGATGAAAGCAAAACAGAATGAAGAAGAGTTTGAATTGTCACTGGATAATTTATTTCAGCTCTAAGTGTTTAATATCTAGGTGTTTTTATGGGAAAGTGAATCTTTCAGATCAATTTGAGAAGCAATTTTGATAGGTGCACTTAATTTTATTGTCATGTAGCACGGGGTGCTGGTTTTGATTTGGTCTTGGGTTCAGTGGTCCAGACTACAACTCTGCTATGTGGCTCCTTGGTTCCATGTCCTCCTCTGCCAGTTGGATTTCTTTCAAAATAAATGTGTGGCAAAAAAAGTGAAGTTCATGCTGTTAGGACAGGAGATGAGATGTTTCCATCCCTGAAATTATGATGCATAGAATCACATATCTAAGTCTATACTATGTTACAGAGTAAACTCAATAAAAACATGCTTTATCTGTGGCATTGTTCATTAAAATGGCACATTACTGATGTATTAAAATTAAATACGATTGGTACACTTAATGATATTAGTGATTAGGCAATGCATTCAGCAAGTACTTTTACTTTTAATACTTAAGTATTTTCAAAAACCAGTACTTTTTTACTTTTACTTAAGTAAAATGTTAATGTGGTACTTTGACTTTTACTTGAGTACATTTTTGTCTGTGTATTTGTACTTTTACTTAAGTACCTTTTTTGAGTACTTTCTCCACCACTGTATATATGTCTCTGAGCCATTTTTTTTCACATTAGATGTAAATGTTTTAAGGTTATTTAATTGTTTGATTACTGTTGGCAAGCTGTTTCTAGTCTGGAAGAACCAAACACAAATGGCAAAAACAAATTGTCTGTATGGTTTATCCATAAAGTAATAAAAAGTAAATTAACGTTCCTAGAGTAAAATGTGCTTAAACATACTTATGAATACAATATTAATGTTAATATTAATTTACAAAGTCAACATCAATTACAAAGAAACAAAATGACAAGGCAACAGGAAAACTAACAAGAAATAAATAGGTATTTCAGTTCTATGCAAAACCTTTGGATGGATGGAGAGCACAGTAAAAATGAATAGTTTTTCAAAATCATATGCACATTTTATAATGCATTTCATAAAATGATCTGGAACTTGTAGTTTTATTTTTCACCGTGCACTGAGGATCGATCGCTAATTGATGCATTCTGTAGCTTTGTGAATTTCCCCTGTAAATTTCCACTCAGGCTCTGTAAGAGGTGAGGGTCTGCCATCTAGTGGTTGCTCTAACTTGATGCAACAAACGTCATCAAATAATGCTCTTTATTTTTTATGTTGCATTCCTCTGTTTAAGCTTTTCTTTAGGCTTGGAGTGCTTTTATTTTAATTATCAGCTTCTGCCTTAGCTGGACTGAAGCCAGGAGTGAAAACTTGAGATCAAGAAAGAACAAGTGTTTCCAGTTTATTGTGTCACACCTTAACATAAAAGCACGATGGGTGTATTTGTGGCAGTTTGTTTTTGCTTCTTCTGCACATTTAAAGTTTTAATTAAGTGGTTTTTACATGTTATGTTTTATTTCAGTTTTTTGTCTTTTTATCTAAAAGGACCGAATGTACTCATAACCTGTTAAATGTGGTTGTTTGGTGACTGGCTCTTATCTCTTGGCTTATCCTGAATCAAAACTCATGCTGAGTTTTTGCATGAGGAAGAAATATTGGGGGAATGTGATATCAAGTATCAGTAATCAGCAAATTGGCATTTGGGTTAGATTGTGACAGATTAGAACAAAGTGGGGTTTTGCCAAAATGGAGAAATTTGCTTAAAGGAACAATAATCTTTGTTCTGTTCTGTCCTGTTAAACCTACTCAGTTCCTCTTACCTCCTTTTCCTTAGTTTCGTAAACCAGCTTTTATTAAGCAAGAGTGAATTTCACTCAGAAGCTGGTGTTTTCTTTTGAAATAAATTTGTTGTTGTTGTAGAGCAGAACGGATTTATGCTTCCAGTCTTAAATTTGTCTATGCATGCATCACATCTTAGTTATATATTGACACGAGTTGGCTAAATTAGGAAACAGATTCATATCTGTGTATAAATGTTGTTCGCCTTTATGCTGATTGTTATGGTTTTATTTTTGGAAGTATGTGATCACATAGGAAACATTTGATTAAATGATTGGGCTTTTACACTAAAAACCTTTCAAATAACATTTTTACCATGTTGCCATCCTGAATTTAGGTAATTATAGGGCAGCAGGGGTCTCATGGTGGTCTTAAACGTGATCAGACCTCATTCAGTTTGATTATGCATGTTTAGATTTCAGTGCAGCCATATTGCCGAGGGAATAATGCTGTTGCAATTTATTGAGTGTAATCGGCTCCGAGTATCAAAGTGAATACTGGAATGCAGGTTTTTCCAGAAAAACAAGCAGAGCCGACTCACTCTACCTGTAATCGGATGTGACATCATCATGTCCTTTATGATGTTAATGAACAGGTAGCTCAAGTCATCTATGAAACTGGTAATTATGTTTCTTATTGTTGTTGTTCTTAGAAACACAGTGTCACAGCTCTCGTGTGGCGAATCCAAATCTAAGCAGTCTGAATCCCTGCTTCCCTGTGTCCCGTGTGACCTTCTCACAGCCCTTCATTTTCACCGCTAGAGGGCAGCAGGGATCTAACTGCAGGCGGCGGCGTGTTATATAAGCTGAGCCGCTGCTGTATAATGAAGTATGCCCATGATAACTCAGCCCTTTTTTACAAGTGGATGTGCTTGTGCACACTCCATTTCCATAAAAAGCTCCAGGATTTGCAGCATAGAAACCAATTTTCCACCTGATTCATTTTCGTTTTGGATTTTGCTTGTTTTAATGAAGATGCTCCAACAGCATACGCGCTAAATGTTCACAATCGCTTTATTGGTTTGGCCTGAAACAGGTGAGGGGATAATATTGGAGACATTAGAGGAAGGTGCTTCTTTTTAAGGGTGGGTGGCCACTAACTGGGTTAGCACCGCCTCCTGAAAGCCCACCGGGATTGTAACAGGCTTATGTATTGCTTTGTTATGATGAGAAGAGGAAGACGGGTCTGTGCATGCTTTAATTAAGCAGTTTATTGCAAAATTAACTACAGTCAGAGAGCCACACATGTGCCAGTTAAGATATTTACAGTTTCCTGAATAAATTATCATCACAGCGATTCTCGCCTTCCATCCGGTTGCCTCCGTTTCTCACGTGTGCATAGCCCTCTGACGGCTCTCCGTGATGACGTTCAGGCTAAGATCATCCCCCATGAAATCAGAGTCGGGGAGAAACTCGGGGAAGAAGTCCGCAGGGGTCTCCAGGGTAGGAGAGGGTGGGTCAGAAAGCTCGTAGCGTTTGGCCGGTGCTCCACCCCTGAAGCCCCTCCACTCCTTGATCCACTGGTCCCTGGTAGAAGGGTCCATCCGGTCCAGCTGCCTGCCTTGCAGGAGCGGGGAGGGGGCGACAGAGTTCTTCAGCACATGAAACGTGTACCTGAGGGAAAGAGCGCGGTGATGAGAAAGTAGGCCAGTGAAAAACATATAGGCTTTTGATGTAAATCAGAGCGCTCTCTCTAAAAAATCAGCACTTTCAGAGGAAGCAGGGAGGAAGACGATTAAAGCAGCAGCTGATCCTCGACGTTAATATTAACATGACGCGTTTACAAATCTGCAAATGTAGTTGCAGTATAAGGTTATTGAGCTGAATAAGTCAAAAAGAAATGCAGAAAAATAAAATAGGTATGATCTGATTTACATGTTGAAAACATACTAATACACAGCTTGCAGCTATGCAAATGCTCCAAGTTTTATATTTGTAAAGCAAAGAGAAAGGAAACTTGGAAAAAATATGTCAAGCTATAATCCTTTCTATTTCTTAGCTTCCCATTCGTTGTGCTGACTGACTGTTATAGTGAACTATATGAATGATTATATTAAGTTAAAATGCAGTTAGGAGTGAATTTTTGACCTTCAGCACTCACAAAATAATTTTCCTTGTTCGAACTCATGAAAAATATGTGTCCCTTTCATAAAAAGTGGGACAACGTCTTGATAGCATTCACTACAATTTATCAGTCTTCAGCTATTTTGTAACTAATTCTAAATTTAAGACAACAAATTCTGACATTTTTACTGTGCAATTGTTAATCTCTGTAGGATATTATCTGAGGATTGTTAATTTTTTTTATTCAGTAAGAACTTTTTATTACATTTCAAAGCAAAAATTAAAAAAAAAACTAGAAAAAAATACAATGTTTATATACATTTTTAATTCTTTTTTTTTTTCCAATTTTTATACATTATCAGACAGTTTCTATTACCATTTTGTTTAAGGATGAAAGACAGATTAGAAAAATCCTTTTTTTTTTATTTAGTGCTTTATCAGTATACTAATAAGTGCATTATTTTCAACAGAAAGTGTTGTAAAAATAAATTAGTGCAATAAATCACAGATGCAGAGAGGAGGACTGTACCTGGGCAGCAGAGCCACCACGGTGCAGAGGGTGACGATTAGGTAGAACATGGGGTCGGCCATCTGGTTCTGGAGGATCCAGTAAGGATTGGATGGAGGATTACAGGTAACACAGACGGCGGTGTAGGCCAGCGTCACAATGAAGTACAGCGCCACACTGCCCAGCATGATGACCCAATGGACCAACGTCTAACCATACAATCAGAAACAAAACGAAAGAATTACACAAACTGGCATTAGCAATGTCTGGTTAGTGCAATTTTTATGTAAAAAATTTTATGGAACTTCAGATAGTTGTTGAGTTAAAAGTGGTTTTATGAAATGGTTTAGATCAGCCAGAAGGGAAGAAACTATCATATCACAGCAAGCAATCTGAACAAACCTAAATCTATTCCAAAAACTAAAGTATCGGTTTAAATATCACTTCAGCACTCACCCATGATTTGACTTCGATGCCAAGATGCAGCAGGATAGTAAATAAAGCAGCTGTGTTGAGCGGCGTGCCAAAGGTGAAAAGATCAACGTCTGAATCCTGGTAAGCCTAACGGGAGAATAAAATAAATTGTCAAATGTTTGGCAGAGTGACTAATAGATGAATTACTGCGACTTATAATGACAGATGTGTTTCCTACCAAATATGGAATGAAGAAGCAGACCAGACTTTGATAGAAAGCATCCAATATGGAAATCCAGAAAGTTAAAAAGTTGTATTCCTAAATTTAAAAAAAAAGACACATATTTACATACAGTAGTAAAATCAACAATTGAAAGTCATAGTTACTAAAACTGTTACTTTGAATGTATTTCCTTCACTTACCCCTTTTCCCTGACCAGTCCGGTACAGTTCAGGAACCCCTTGCAGCATCTCTACTGAAACATCTTTGTCAAAGATGCCAAACATGATGGGTGGAGTGGAGGTGAAGAACAGGTTGAAGAAGATCATCAGCCAGTAGTCGATCATTGTTGTGGCAGTGAATCCACAGAAGAACTGATACCAGAACAGCAAGTTCACGTAGGCCTGAGGAGCGCGTTGAAAGGCACCGTTATTTTTTCTTTATAACAGAATACACAGATCACTCATACAGCAGAGCACTCTGACTCGGATGCAACACTCACCACATTCTTGTAGAAGAAATAAATGATCATGTTGGCCAGTCGAGTGTAGCACCAGTGTCCATGGACGAGGACAAGCTTTTTCAGGTGCTTGAAGCGTGATATGGCAAAGTCGCTCGCCATGACCGCCTGAAAAGACCAAAACACCCAACACACTGTGATTCAGTCTGGGAGCAGGACGGATGTAAAGGTCTTTACAAAAATCAGTTCCCACCTGCATGCCCTCCTGACCGGATATCCCAATGCCAACATCAGCTGCTTGGATCATGTTGACATCATTTGCACCGTCACCTGCGAAAAACGTTTGAAGCATTATTACCTGTGTGGTCACTTTTTAAATTTTTTGTAAATTTTTTTTATTGACCCTAAAGGTTGTCACTTCGTACCGCTTAGTAAACACAGATCACTCAAGATTAGGTGTTTAATGAGAACACTAATAAATTAGTGCCTCAGGTTAACTCTGCTGGTCTACCAGTTGTGTCTGGTTTCATACACACTTGTGTAAATCCAGAGAAAAAAGTCAAATATAATTGGTTCATTTTGCAAGCAACATTACTGTAAAAAAAGTTACGTATAATTGATGTGTAGCTTCTTAACCAAACAAACCTTAAAATGATAAAGAAGCGAATAAAAGGAAGAGGTAGCTGCCATAGGAGAAGATTATAAACAAACACAATATAAATTCTACTTTAACTTACCTACAGCTAGCGTCATGACTTTGAGTTTCTCCCTGACCAGTTTCACCACTGCGCTCTTTTGCAGGGGCGTCACTCTGCAGCAGAGAACCGAGCGGCAGTGTTTCGTCAGTTCTACGAACCGCTCCTGCAGGTCAGGCGACTTAGCCATATCTAGAGTGTTTCCATCAATCACCAGAGAAATGTTCTGGGTGGTGCCAACGTTGCGAGGGTCGTCTCTGTACCTCCTCACCTCCTCCAGAGTGCAGTCCAGGATGGCTGTGCACGTAACCTGGAAAAAAACAGAAGCTTCTAATAACTTGATATTTAGCTAAAGATGCATTTTTTTTTTTACAATATAAAAAAAGGATATGTTTGCCTAATGAACCAAGTAATGTTTTTCAAAAATGGCCAGAAAATAAATAGAGATGACACAGTAGAAATCCGCTCTTTAACAGGACACAGATTACTGTCCGTGCTGAGTCAGGCTCTGGTCCCATTAGATTCATCATTATTGCGTCTGAATAGCTCCAGACGTAGCCAAAAGAAGGTAGTCATGATGACTGCTCCACTTTTTAGTTTTTCTAAAAACAGATTACAGTTCTCGGTGAAGTTCATTAGTGTTGGTGGGAAGGTGGATGTGGGAGGTCGTCTCTCCAGTGGTCACTGAGTTATGGTTGTAAGCAAAAAAAAAAAGTTCATTAAAGTGTATTTCCTGAGAGGGTTGAATATTAGACTGGTAATTAGATATGAAAGCATTAGTTATGGTGTTGGGGGGTATCTCACTCCATTCGTCATCAGTCACTGGTGCCTCCGAGGGACACACAGCAGCCCCACTTATTTCAGACAGATCCACGTGTATCCCTTAGAGCTACCAAGTAATTTTTTATCCAGCCAGGGCCAGAAGGAAAAGACATGGTCAAGTCATTATGAAAGGCTTGTTCCTGCGCAACCACATTTTAATGACCCGAGTGAGGAAGGCCCCCCCACACCGTACACCTTATCACGCTCTAATGGAAAGTTAGGGTGTAAATTTTTGTTTAAATGTAGAAGGGGTCAAATGAGTGGAGACGTTTAAGTCGGAAACAGGAAACGTCTTGAGGTTGCACCTCGGAAAATCCTCGTAAGACACTTATTACAAACAAGATATATGTGAATACGAATACAGACAAAAGTATTATACGTTTAAAATATTATTATATATTCATTAAAAAATGTTTGTGTTGGTCAAATATTTTATTGTACTGCTGGAATTCATCTTTACATGTATGACTTCATTCATTATGACATTATGTGAACATAAGATATAATGCGAAACATAATTGTGACTCATTTTTTGACAGTAAATGTGATAAAAATAGGCAACCAGTTTCACATCTTGTTTTACTTTTTGACCATTCATACAATAATATAGAGTTAGCCTTGTGCAAATAAATGTTGAAATATTCTTGTCTCAAATCTGGAAAGCTTCTTGATACAAAACAGGATCTAAACGGGCATGAGAAATGCTTGTTGAGAGGTTTCGTCAGTGCATGATTGAATTTGCTGGGCATAATTGGGAAAAGTCCACACCTAATTAAGGTCCTAAAGTCAATTTTCTATGCATTAATGTGGGAGGCGAGAGGCAGCCGAGGCTGGAGTCCCGCTCCGCTCTCGCAGTAGCTGAACACAGCAACTGCACTCAACAGTAACGCAATACAAGCAGCAGGAAATGACATCATGGAGGTTTTGTTTAGAAGAAATGTTAAACCTGAAATGCAAATTCAAAAACCTGTTCTGTTTGATATTTAAGGATTATTATATGTTAATAAAGTGAAAAAAAACATGAACTGAGTTGAGTTTTGACGTAAAATAAAAAATATGAACAGAGCTCCCCTCTGTCAATATGAGAAAAACACTTTAAATGAAAAACAATATGATTTTATTAGGAATAGAAACACATCGTACCAGACCAATAAGTCTGGGTTTTTTGATATGAGGTATTGTGACTCTGCACTCAGGGAGCTCCTCAGTCAGGGGATGGTAAACAATCATCAGAGTTATCTGTCAGTCACGTCTGACTATTTCATCACTTACATGGGTAAGTAGGGGATATGCACCCTCTGTGTTGCAAACAGTGTGAGAAATATAAGAAAATATCTCCTCATTTCTGATATACTGGTCCTTAAGAACTCTGAACATGATTGATCTTTTATTCACAACCTAAAAACACACAAACCGATAAAATCTCCTACTGCTCTACAGCGAATGCAGATTTGGACAAAAAGAAAACAAAATTGCAATATAAACTTTTGTTTATTAATTAACAGGGATGGACCAAGAAATCATATTGTAACCAAATTATAGGATTTTCAATTTGACCAACCAGCTGAAAGCTCTTTTTCAATGAATAAACCATGAGTAAAACAACACTCTTCAGTGTGGAAACTGGTCCAGAGGAAAGACAGCGGTTCTCAGCACGAGACTAAGACGTTTTTTATGAGGAACATGTCAGCTGTTGATTCCAACTGTTTGACAAAGAAATAAACTTTCACTTGTTCATAAAAGCACCTGTCAGTCACAAAGCATCCATCCATCCATCCATCCATACACACACACACGCACGCACGCACGCACACACATACATACATAAACTGTCATCAAAAGGCTGTGTTAAGTATTTTTATACCTTTACTATAAAGTTGTGACTTTATATATATATATATATATATATATATATATATATATATATAAAAAACGGTGCCACGCTCAGTGAAGCAGCCTGCTGCCTCCTCACCTTGTTTTTGCAGCTCATGTTAATCACCAGGTCTTCCTCCTCCAGTAGCCTGCAGGCATAGCCGATGTTGACAGCCGTCTCTGGCTTGTCACCTGTCAGCACCCACACATGGATCCCTGCCTCCCGCAGAGCCACAATGGTGTCTGGGACGTTCTCCTGCAGACGGTCCTCAATGCCAGTTGCCCCTGTAGGAGGACAAATATCCCGAGACAGGCATCATTCACACGATGATCTCGTCACGAGGACGTGCCTCTCTAGTGCTGGGAATGGAGGGGTTGATGGGTGTTACCTAGCAGGGTGAGGTTTGTCTCCAGCTGCACAGCAGTTTCCGTGATGAGCTCCTCTCTGCACTCCATAGCAGCCTGCGCCCTTTTCCTCTCACCTAGCCAGCTTTGATACGTGCTCTCACTCACAACCTGTCACAGATGAAGAGAAATTATGAAAACAAGTTAATGTACAGTAGGATAAATGATAAATGATGTGAATTTCTAAGGATTTCATACTTTTTTTGTGATGCAGAGTGTGCGGAGGCCCTCCTTTGCATAGCAGTCAAGGTGGTATTGGGTGTCAGCTGCTATATTTTTCTCAATTCCACTGAAGTTTTCTAGAAGCAGAATCGGAAATGTTCACTCACAATAAGCTCGATTTATTAAGTATGAACGAAATGCATCTAGAAATGTCCTTTTTTTGACCAGCATGTACCTGCATAAGGTGTTCCAAGTAGCTCCATAATGGAGTAGTCTGCACCTTTAGTGTACAGCACGTAGTCTTTGGTGACTGGGTGTCTCACCAAAACAGACATCCTCTTTCTGTTGGAGTCAAAGGTCAAGGTGTCCAGCACCTCAAACACCAGGTCCTCCCCAGATGGGAGCCTCACAGTCACACTGTCAGGGGTCCGTGCCAGCAGGATGAAGCCATATGCTCTGGCTGCGTACACCAAGGCGGCCTCATCGGGGCTCTCTGCCTCGTAGCACAGTTCCTCCGCCTCTACTATAGTGCTGCCATTTTGAGACGGAGAGTGGAGAGAACAAGTCCGGAGTATGTTTGCGTCTGCTTCGTCCTCCGTCTTTGCGGAGTCTATGACTGGATCTTCTGAGAGAGTGTGGTTCCTCTTGTTGCGCTGGAAGAAAGCCCCGGCTTTTTTCACCAAACTGGAAAAGCTCTCCAAAGGGTCGCGCGTCTGGCTGGAGTGTGGAGACGTGCACTCCTGAGTCAATGTAACAGCATAGCAAAAAGTTATAATGCTATAGTAAGAGACATATTTTATTATGAGCCAAACAAATGAAGCACATTTATAAATAAATAAATATATATATATATATATATATATATATATATATATATATATATATATATATATATATATATAAAATTTAAAGGTTGAAAAACTCACTGCCTTTCGAATGTACTTTGACGCTTGTATTTTATTGCTGACACAAAATAACAAATATGATTTTCAAAACTGTTTCCAAATTTAAAAAGAAACATAAAAAGCAGGGAACGCATTTGTATCCAATCTCTGACAGTCAAGACACAGTAGAACCACCTTTCATAACAGTCACACCTGTAAATCATTTGGCGATCCCTCTGCCAGAATTCATATTTAATTTTTACCCAATCTTATCTTGTAAATACCTCATGATGACTCAGAATGGATGAAGAATGTCTGTGAACATTTCAGGGTTTGCCAGAAACCTGAGTTTTGTTCTCATCCGATCGTTGCTCTCTCCCCTATGGCTTGTGGTAAAGTGGAAATAGCTCTTATATGGCTTTTCTCCTAGAATGGCTTTCTCTGCCACTCTTCTGTAAGAGGCATATTTGTGGAGTGCACCTCTAGTGCTTGTCATGTTAGCAGATTGTTTGACCTGAGTAATGGATTTCCTCTGCAGCGATAGTGGATTAAGCAGTGCTCAGAGATATATTCAAATGTTCAGATATAATTTTATAACTAGCATCTCTAACAGCATTATTCCTGACCTGTCTGCTGTGTTACCTGAGCTCCATGATACTGTTTGTTCACTAATTTTCTCTAATTAACCCCTGATATCTTTATTGCCTGCTATATTTGTACCAAGATTACATTATACAACAGTGGACTTTATTATTTTGTTGACTTTTGAAGGAAATTAGCTTCACCGGACATAATTTAGGGGAATCAGCGATAAGTGAACTGCATATAAATGCACAACACATTGTAAAAAAAAAAAGCACAAACAAATTAAAACCCATGTAGGCCGTCTATTTTCTCTGCACATTAATTTTTTTAATCCATCACATAAATAATCAATAAATTCATTCAAGTCTGTGGTTGTAATATGACACAACGTAGAAAGGTTTCAGAGCTATTACAGTTTTTCTCAGTCACTTTGATGCATTTCCGGAACCATCCTCGACATTTGCGAATACTAAGTGAATGCAGAGTCCCTCACTTTCTTAAAATCCTTTGTTCGTCTCTGAAAAGTAAATATTCGTGTCAACGAACATGTCAGGTCCATCAGAATTTCAAGTCCTCATTTCATCGTTTGTGGATAAGACAGTCAAACTGTTTAGTTGTGTTGTTAATACGACAGTGTCAGTTTATGGATGTTCTGCTGTAAATTAAAGCTAAAACTTAACATGACAAATAATGTAATTTGTATTTGTGGGATATTTCTTAATGGGAAGATTCAGATTTACACCTTTACTGTTAGAATTGTAATTAGTTGATAGATCATGTCACTGTGAAGGAAAAGACAGCAATACAGAGATCCAAGAAAAACAATAAACAAAAGTAGAAATGGGAACATAGGACAATATGTGTGTCGATATGCTTGACATAATGTGATAATATTTTGAATGTTAAGACTTATATGATGAACTTATGCTTAAATGTTGTGATGGTCGAGACAATTCAACAAAGATAATACATTTAAATCGACGTGACAAAAGCAACTGAAATTGTAGTAAAAAGCAGAGCTTTGTACATAATCACTTGCTTCACAGAAATTTTAAACAGCTTTTTTGATGTGCAGAAGAGACAGAATGACCTGAATAAGTAGTTTTAAGAATTAAAATTTTATTCTGAGAAATGAACCGAAGTGACTGAGAAAACCGTGATGCTTTTGCAAAGGGCTGTTACATCTGCTTTCCGTTCGACACGAGAAGACGGCACATTCGAATGGCCAGTTTTCAGTTTTTTTCTTGAAATTGCAGGATACTGATTGTTTAAAACAGAGATAAATTCATGGTTTTGCAGGTCAGTTGCAATAAACTCACCCTCTGAATGTGAGCATTTTCCGTTGAGACAACAACGGTGTTGCAAATGGCAAGAGCCAGGAAGAAGTCCATGTGAGGATCAAAACTTCTGTTGCCGTCTCTGTGGCCACCGCTGCTCTCTGCTCTGCTAATCTGCTGAAGCAGCTTCTGGTCTGGAATCACCTCAGTTTCCTGGAGGAGCAAAAGTTAATCAGTTTGCTAATTAAATACTGCCTGGGTGCTGATAAACCATGTCTCAGTTACATTAAGTTCTCCCAAAGCTGACGTAATAGACTCGGAGAAAGTTTTTCTCATTGAAACTTTCCACTCAGTCGTGTTTGACCATGGATAAGGCAGGCTTAAAAGGCTGAGGAGGCTGAGAAGAGGAAAGCAGCATTATTATATTTTTATTCATAGAGGCATTCTACTCTGCTGGAGACGCAGCGTGAGGAGGAGTAAAAATGGGTTCCATGCTGCGTTTTTCTGTCTCTGTATCTCCTCCCCTTTGCTCTGTAGATTAAAATAGATACAGAGAAACTATACTGTATGTCTAAACACCTATGACTAATCTATAGTGCACATTTACAGTTGATGTAACATTGGTAGTCTGTGCCAAATGGTACTCAGTGTGACCATATGTCCTGTCACAGACACAGGGGCAAAGCTGAGCAATAGCTGACACCGAGAAGCTTGACCATCTGCGGCAGGGACAGGGACCACGAGGCCCTTGACTCAGGGATGAGTCAGATTTGGGTAAACAGATTGACACTATGAGGTTTTCTTTGGGCAGATTTATATGCTGTGAAAGTTTGATATATATTCTTGCTGATTAAAAATGTGTGAATTTTAAATCCTAAAAATGCGCAAACGAGGTTGAAAAGTTGATGAGATGTCGTAGCCCAGTATGACGATGGATGTAATGTCGTGTCTTTGTGCTCCCCTGTCACACGACCTGTAATTTCATAATGAGCGTGTGGTCTTCATACCAGTGGACTGCTGAAGGCCACATCGCTGTGTGCATTCGCTGCCACCTCGCTTTTGCGCCTTCTGCCATGCTGTTGTGCGTCTGCCGGGCCGATGCCCTCAGCTTCCAAGGACCACCTGGTTCGTGGGAGTTGTTGATTCTGGTTGAAGATAACCTTCTCCTCAGACTCAGGCTCATCAATGACATCAAGGCGGATGGCTGGGAGGCAGCAGAGATTTTGTCAAATTAGCCTTGAACTACATTTAGTCATAACAGAGACATAAAACGTATATACATACACACACATATAGTTCTGTGCCTTCCCCTCCGCGCCTTTCCAACTCAGCTCCTTCAGACTAGCGGCAGCAGCGATGAGCTAACACCTGATAGAACTGCACATCTGCTGAGCTTATTTTACAAGCTACTTCTCACTCCAACATTCTTAAGAATGACTGTAAATGGCATAATGGAGGAGTATTGTTGTGGTGATGTGGGAAAGGCAGAGTGTCAGAAACAATAGGAGCATCTTGAAAAGACAGAAGCCAAATTCAAGGTGAAATTACAAAGTCTACTTTTTTAACCCTCTGACTGTCATGAAGACCCACTGGATAACACGTAAGCATTTTGAGCATAACAGTGAAGGGGTTAAGTTAAGTTTGATGTAAACAAAATTTTATAACAACTGGAGGTAACAGAGCTACTGAATTGTGCTATAAAATAGTAATATTTGCCTGGAAAATAACATTTGGATGTGCTTTGCGAAATTCTTTACTGAAATTTTCCTTCATCGAGCGACCATTTAGAATTCCCACAAACTTTAAAATTATCCTCCAGAAGAATTGTCCATAAAAAGCTGAGCAAGGAGCATCATCTTGGTTTCTTAAATGTCTCCTTACCGTTTTCTTTGTGTGGATACTCGGTTCCCATGACGGAGCATCGTCGGAACACCATCTTGTTCTCAGTGAGGGTGCCCGTCTTGTCTGAGAAGACGTATTCAATCTGCCCGAGGTCCTCCGTGATGTTCAGAGCCCTGCACTGGACCCGACTGTCCGTCTCCTCATCGTACAGATCGATGTCATTAGTAATGAAGAAGATTTGACCCACTTTTACCAATTCAATGGACACGTAGAGAGAAATGGGAATCAGGATCTGGGAGGAACGATGAGTGGAAAATAATGCAGAGAGGACAAAGTGGGAAAAAAACCCAAAGTGGACAAGAACTAAAGAGTTAGCTTAATGAGTTTAAACTGAGTTGGAACAACGTATTTGAGTGATGTCTGTCTGACACCTGAAGAAGGATGATCATCGTGAAGAACATGTAGAAACTCTCAAGACTGGGAACGTCCAGGTGACCGTTGCTGTCAGGAACCAGGAAAGAGGGCACACCTGGCAGTGACTCCAACCACAAGTAGTGACCTGCATGGATGAAGACAGCTCCAATGACTTGCTCTCATCATCAAACAGACAGGAAACCTGGACTCCTCATCACATCCCTCCTGCTTTCTCTCTCTTTGTGAAGGATGAGTTTAGACATATGATCAAATTGAGCATGGTTTAATTCAAGAAGCTAACGTCACACAGCGACTTCGCATTTAAGTGATGTGATTTATTACCAAAGGCTCCGATGAGGCACATGGCGAAGAGGAGAATGAGGCAGAAGAAGACGTCTACGTTTAGCTTCCGCTCCAGTTTGCTTCGCTTGTATCTCGACCCGTTGTTGTTGAGCATGGCCTTGGTTTCATGGCCTTGACAATTTCAAAAGAAGGCAATTATTCAAACACTGATGAAAATCCTCATCATATCTTCAGGCTGATATTAGTACAGAAGTAAAAAAATAAGCAAGCTATTTAGATTTTAAAAAAATAAATAAATAAATAAGGAAGCAGTTTGAATAAAAAGAAACAATGCATTAACAGCTTTCATTAAATATATTATCCTGATACTTTTGCCTTTCTGTTAGGATTTGAATTAAAATATTTACATATTTTTGTATTTGTTTTGGTAATTTTGGCTTCGTCCTTGCATTAGCAGCAAGCATCAAACTTACGTCGGCACATTTAGCAAAGCTTAACACACGGATTAAATAAACTGAATCTCAGTGAAGTCAAGGTACAAAACCAAACATGCATCATTTGTCCTGTTGAAAAATTGAAGGCCAAGGCAATCAGCAAGTTGCGAAATTACCTGCATACACCACAAAGCCAACAGCGTGATTCGTGTTTCTCACTGTGCAGCCTCGCAGCAGCAAACTCTCAATGCTGGCGCCCACCTTGTCTTTATCAGGTTTCTCTCTGCAGCGAGGGAAAGTGACAATCGTTTTTACTGTCAGACCTTGTTAGATATTCATTATTGCTGACATGTTCCCCATTAGAGCTCCCCTGCTTTATGTCTGTAAATGAACAGCCTGAGCTGACCGCCTGTAGGAGCTGTGGTGCCCGGGAAAATCGATTATGGTCTATTACCGCCCCAATGACGTGTCGGCTATTATTGAGAAGTCCAGTGAGTGGGTCGGAATTAGTTTTCATGCTTCTTGGTAAGGTTCGGAAGAATAGCTTCTTTTTTTTTTTAAATCTACACCAAATGTGCATTTTAATACTCACACGAAACACTTGAAATGATTCAGATTGTTGTTGGGCCTTTCACACACCACAGCCAAATTGAAGCTCTCCGGTTCAAATCCAAGATTCTGGAAAATAAAACACAATACAACCTCGTTTCTGTACGAATATATACCTTTTATTTTCAGCTCACCAAAACTTGAACAACACAATTACATCTGAATCCTTCTGCCTGCAATCCAAATGTAAGCTCTAATGTATGTGGACTGACTGGTATGTTTTTTGACTTTTGTTTCCCTCTTTGACATTTAACAAGAGAAGCAATGAGTAAGTAATGTCAGAACGAGTCAGCAATATTTCTCACCGCTGCCCAAAGTCCAGAAACAACTGTCCTCTGCTTCAGGTTGGTTTCCCCGTCCAGGTTGGCCGTCTCTATGTGGCAAACGCCGTTAGGGTCGGATGAATAGAGGAGGAGCAGGTCTGCTGGGACGATCTCATTGGAAACTACCCGCACAAAATCTCCCACTCGCACGTCCTTCCAGCGTCTCTCCACATATTGCTTCTCCCTCCTATAGTCAGAGAAGTCACAGTCATGTTTAATAAATTAGAATATACGTCCTGATGGCTCTCGTTTGTCAAATTAAAAGTGCCTTTTGAAAAGAAATAACCTTCAAGCAAAAATAACCTTTAAAATTTGGGCATTAAGCCCACATTTGGGTTTCTAAAAATTGTTTTTGTAGAGGGGTGAAAAACGAGTTCTTAGTAAATTTAAAATGATAATAAAATAGGCACACCTCTAGTTCATACTCACCTGGTGACATTGTTATTACCTGCACAGCAGTGACGTGCGGTGAGGTTCATTGCTGGTGAGGCACTGACTTATGACTTGGACACCATCCATGTTATTGGACCTACGGAAATTTCGCGCATGCATACAACGCTGGGGGGCAAAAAGATTAATCTTTTACCTATCATCCATAGCCGCGTTAACTCTGTGAAACTTAAAAATGTAGGTATTAATTTCGTGCTATGATCCACAGCAAAGTGATCTGTATTCGCCCGCCAAGCTGCGCAGACTCGTTGCCATAGCAACTGACAATAACGCCGCTTCATGTTTTAGGATTTAACACCAAAAAACATTCAAGAATTTTGCACACAGAACAGAACATTTAGTTTGTTGCTGTAGTACGTTTTAGGCTTAATGTTTTATTAATAAATAACTGCTGTGGTAGATACCGCTTCTACTTTACTGAATTATTTAAACATAAACTGTAGCCCACAAAACGCACATTTCATTAAAGAACTAAATAAAAAGACCTTATTGCTGTCTTTCCTTTACATATCAATGAAATCCATGCACCGCTAATTCTGCACAAAAATATCCGTTCATCCAAAGCCAAGTCCATCCTCGGCATGTCTTTTCTACTCCGTTTGAGAATCATCAAACTTTCTTGAAGTAAAACTTTCAGCTCCGGTGTTGGTCTTCCTTTAGTTATCATCTCCTGCTTCAATTGAAAATCCAATTTAGAAAACTGTTTAAGTGTAGAAATGTAGTCTTTCGTGTTGACGTCGGAAGAGAGAAGAAAACAAATATATCGCTGTACTTTACTTATTTACTGTGTGGCTAGCTCTATGCCTAGCTCACTGTGTCTTACTCTGCAGTTGTGCAGTCACAATATCTGGGAACATGATCGCCCCCAGCGGTGAGGCAAGAGAACTGCCTGCCTCACCTCGAGTCTGATCTCTGCCGCTTCTTATCGCACAAACACAAAACACGATACACACACAGTTAGTGACAAAAAACACTATACATTATATACATAAGCGAAATTATGGAAAATCAGTCCATATATTAAATGTTTCTTAGGCATTTTATTGCCGGTGTTACGTCAATCCGCGTTTCCCCATCAGATACGGTTCCCCCTGCGTCTTCTTGCCGCTCCGCCCCGCCCACGCGGCAAAATACGCGCGTGCTCGTGCTGAGCACTGAGGAAGCACGCGCGTAGGGAACTACGGACACCGTGAAAGCTCAAACAACATGTTTCGGCAAAGTTGTCACTTTCTTCACGTTTTTACGGGAAACAAATAGTAATTAATATCAATAGTATTTTGCCGCATGGGCGGGGCGGAGCGGTAAGGAGACGCAGGGGGAACCGTATGTGATGGGGAAGCGCGGATTGACGTAACACCGCGTACAGACAGGATGAACATGCTGTCAGCCAGTGCAGTTAGCGAGAGGTTGCGCAATCGCAGGTGAGGCTCAGCTGGCGGATTGACGTAACACCAGCTTCGCTTCTGAGGATTTGAATGGGAAAATGCGAAAATCCAGCGATTTTGAAGAAAAACTAATCAAAATTGGTTAAGCTAAGTAAAAAATAGATACTTTATAGTACAAAATCACAGAGTGAAAATAGCAATATAAATGATATAATATTATATATTATTTTTCCATGATGACAGGTGAGGCTCTGCCTCCCCTGACCGCACGTCACTGCTGCACAGTGAGGGTGACTAATCATAATGACTTAGCAAAATCATGTAGATATTAAATAATTGTAGGAAAGTTCAGTGGTACTACTGGTACAGTCAGAAACATGAAGGACTGTATAGTTTGTTCAAATTATTTTCTAACCTAATTTGCTATCAAAAATACATTTAAAAATGAGCAATGAAACAAAGCAACATTAACCGTAAAGAGGAAATGGTAATTTTGGATCAGCCGATAAATCTGCTGTGTGTTTGAAGGAGAGAACAGAAAGAAAAGACGTTTCGTGAATGAACTTTTCTGAACTTTGTGAACTGAAACAGTTTCAAGATTTCAAGGAGTGTTTTGCAGTATGGTTAAAAAACCAGCACATCAAGCTGACTGAGCACCGGCAACAGAACGTTGAAAGTATGTTGCCCTGCATGTAGAACCTGATGGGCTAGTTACCACTCAACAACACGCCTCACTCCCAACAAAGCCAGGAGGGGAGCCAGCTGTATTTTTAGGATGTCACATTTGTCACCTTGCATACGTTACTGTACTTTCAAAAATGTCTTTTGTGCGTCAGACAATCTGAGCTTAGATATGAATTGCATGCGCTCCCACTTTGTTTTTACTGCTTTGCAAATGTCTGGAGTTCTTTCTAATGCGCTTTTCATATATTTTTTTTATGAGAAAAAAATATGAATTTTTTCTTCAACACTCTTAACTCCAGCCTAAGATGCAGGCAGGTCAAAAAGCTACTAAACTCAAGAGTTTCAGCAATGTTATGGTTAGTCATGGCAGGAAACTGAGCAAAGAACAAATTTTAAAAGGTAGCAGGAGAATATCAACAGAAGCCAACACAATTATTTCTTTACCTTTTTCTCTTTATCTCAGCACGCATAACCCAATATACTGTCAGGACAAGGATGAATATTAATAAAAAAAATAAGCCTAAACCATACAAATACTTAGACAGACATTCAGAAACCACAAAATTAAATAATCCTAGTCAAGGAGACTACAAAAAGTATATGTAAGTGGAAATAAAATATAAGGAAGTTAGGGTTAGCTTTGACTTTACTAAGATTATTATTATATTGAGCGACATTTTAAAACATTAAAACGAGAGGAATTTCTTTGAGTTCAAATCTACGGTCACTGTATTTTGGATGAAGGATGCCAACAGGGAAAGTGGAAGTTTTCACTTACTCCAATCATAAAAATCCAACATGGCTGCCATGTCTTCCACACAGAGTGTTAGTTGTGGTGATAAACTGTTTGTATCACATAAAATCTTATCACAATCTCTCACAGGTTCTTTGGTGTTTAAATAGATAAAATTAGTGCTGAGGTTATATTTCAAATACCATCAAATTCTGCATGGCAGTAATACACAGATCTGTTGTTATCTATGATGACACTCTTTCTAAAACTTACAAAGAGTGATTACGTCATTGTAATGAAAGAAAATAAATAAAAAGTGAGGTAATTGTTGGTTTATCACATCATTTTGACATTCAGAAATGACATCAAAAACATATTGTTTTTCTTTTCTGATATAGTGCTGCTTTAAATAAAATACAAAATATAATTTGCAGTTAGCTTGTAGAGCTAACATAATTAGTTCATCAGAGCACACAGCAGATAACAGGTCCCACTGGTTTTCCAACTGGAACACAGTTAAGTGGGTTTGATGTTATTTCCAGATCCCGGGTTCAACTTCAGAGTAAATAAATGACCACTAGAAGTATGTTGTGTTTGAAGCAAAATCATTTTTGCTTGAACAATTCATCTTTTCAACTGTGGCTTGCTCATCACAGTTAATCAGTTATTCTGTTTACCCCTTGAATAATTTAAACCACGATTTCTTTTAAGTAGCACTAAAGGTAATCCAAATACCAGAGTTAGAGAATAATAAATCACGTTTCGTATGAATAACTCAGCATTTTGGGACATTGTGCTTGTCGGCTTACTTAAGAAACAGAAAACATCAAGGTTGCTTTAAGATCTGAACACAAAGTCTGAAGCCTTTGCCTGAGGTTAAATTAGCTGAACTCCACACAGACTGCAGACAAGATAACATCTGGGTGAGTCAGCAGATGACACTGGGATGATTTTGTGTAAAGCAAAAAAATAAAAAAAACATTTTAAGAAATTTTTCTCTGCAAAGTGAGTTCATATATCAAATTAGTGAAAGTTTCAGAATGAACTTTAACTTGAGAAATGATTTTAAAACTAAAGGAATTTGTGTATCTGGTTTCTTTGGGGGAAACTATGTGTTAACTTTCAGTCTATGTGCAAATGTACTCTTTCAAACAACACTGAATACAACAAAATGCTTGTAAGGTGGAGGTGGTAATTGGTTATGAAGGTCCTCTACGTGCAGGCAGTTAAGCACTAGCACAGAAAACAATAGCATTTAGCAGCACTATTAAGAGCTGCCGTGCCTAAGCACCACTTGACTGACAAGGGTTTCAGATGGGAAAAAAATAGTATTTGATGACCCATAGGATAAAACATTTCATGCTTCACCTAAAACTATTCAAACAACAATGAGAAAAAAACTACTTGATGGGAAACAGATGGGAATTGGGGCCAAATTTCTATCGTCTGACTGCATTCCACGCGAGGATCTACAGTCAAAGATGACTAGGCTAAACGAATGACTTCTAGTCTGGTTTCTATATGTTATACATGAAAAGATGTGAAAATCCTGAGTTGCTTGAGGAAACATTTATATATACAGCTCTTTACGATGGAAGTTTAGGCGTTCCAGTAAACTCAAAGGACCCTAGTGGACCTGATCAAGCTAATTATTTGATTGCACAAGTGTCAGAATCAACTCTGCATGAAATCTGCCGTCTTTTCTGCATGAACTGGATGAAATCATCTGTGTTTTCTCTCGTCTAAAGCTTTTCAAGCTATTTGATAGCTTTCTGCACCCAGCATAAAAAGTAAGAAAATGTAGTTTGGGTTCATTTTGATGTTTCTTGTATCATTTTTTCTTGATTTCCTTAATTTTTATTTCACCCCAGATGGTGACACATTTGTAAGGAAAATGTATGTGTAGGAATTTCCATGCAGATACGTTGAGATTAGATTTTAGAGCCAGTGGGAATCCTGTAACCACACTTCTTAGGACCATACTTTATCCTCCATGATGGAGGATTCTGGAAATTCTCCAGAATTTTGTCGTGGATTTCCCCACTGAAAACATCTTAGGAGGGCTGCTCACTCGTGACCAACACAATCGTAATGACTTGAAACAAATGCTAGCACAACAGTGAGATGTCAACAATGTTGCAAGAAAAAATATCAACCGAAACAAATGTCCAGGATTAGTTTATAATCATTCAGTGGATCAGTCCTTCTCTTCTTGCACTGTCTAGTTCACAGCATAAAAAAAGGTGTGAGAATGTCTACCATCCTTTGTGAATCTCCTTTTCACCAGCCATTCAAAAATAGAAAACAGCTAACCTTACTGTCTCTGCTTACGTAACACTCAGATGAGGATTTCATCAAACATGCTCACTGTGATGGCGCGAAACGTTGTATAATCTCCCACGCATTCTCTATTTTTAAGTCGAAAATTCCCAAAGGTGTGCTGAGACACAGAGGCGATGAAATTCACAGATGCAGACATACAGGGAATCAGAAACAGATGTGCTGATGTGGTTTACACCTGCCACATCATGCATGAGCGTTCAGAACACGAGAACGTACCTGCTATAGATAAAACACGGCGTGTTGTTGACCTTCCTGTCCGACTGGTACCTCCTGAAGTCCTCCCAACCGTCCTTCAGGGCCGTCAGCAACATTATGACACAGATGGGGATCAGGGCCACCTCAGGCTGGAACGCGTTCACCACGGGGATGAAGTTCAGGATGGCTAAGCCCACAAAGTAGAGGTTTGCCAAGCGGTGAAACTGCTCATAAAGGTTCATGGGAAGGAAGAGCAGCAGCGAGTACTTTGTGGTTTTGATGGCGTTAGAAAGGAAGAAGCGATTGGGTTGCTTCACCTTCTCCAGTCCCTCGTAGGGCAGATTGGACACTAAACTGCGGAGTTCCCTCTCCCGCGCCCTCTGACCTTGCAGAGCATCCCTCACCAGGGCCAGAGGGCTCCTCCACGTCATGATTGGACCGTCGCTTTTGTTTCCTTTCCTCACCAAAGTTCCATTTCCACAGACGTTGAAGGGCTTTCACCTCAGAGCCATCGTCTCCCTCGGTGGTTCACTGTCAGTGAGTGAGGCCTGAGTTGAAACAAGTGACAACATACCTTTCCTAGGACCGCCCCCTTCGCAGTGACAGGTGTGTTTGCATTCCTTACTCTGGAGAGGCAAGATGAATGAACTGAGAGAAAAAAATACGTGCTGAAGAGACTCAGCTGATTTTCACCAAAATTCTTTACATTGTAAAAAGTTGAGTCAGTACTTCATCTACGTGTTTTCTTCACCATAACGGTGACTATTAAAAATAAATAAATAATCCATTAAACATTAAACAACTAAAACTGATGATGTGGCAGAAAAATCCATCTGATCGAGGAGAATTTCCCCAAAATGATCTGCTAGATCATTAAACCAGAACTGCTGAACCTCAGGAGAATTGAGTTGACAAGTTTAACAGTGAGCAAACAGCTCAATGTTTGTATAAAGATCTCTATACATCAATTGCAGATAGTGGTAAAACATGGGTTTCACAGTGCATTGCAAAAATATTCACATTTTGCCATGGTACAATCACAAACTGTGACATATTTTATGGAGATTCTAGGAAAACTTAACAAACACAGCAAACAGATCAGAGATCCAGTTTAAAGTTGGGTTCAATCCAATTGAGAATTTGCTGTAAAATGCTCTTTATTCTTAAATCTAACTGAGCTTAAACTATCTTGCCAAGAAGAGACGAAAAACTGTAGTTTCTAGCCAGTAGAGACAAACCCCAAAAGGCCCGCAGCTGTCCCTGCAGCGAAAGGTGATTCTAGAAAGTATCACCTTTCAGGTGTAGTTAACAAAAATACACCACACTCTACAGATCTTTGGTGTAAAAGAAAAATCTTGAAAGACATTAATTCATCTTCACATATTTGCACAACTTTGTGTTGGTTTGTCTCATGAAATCACAGTGGATTCTTTTGAAACTCCTGCATTTCAGTGTGAACGTTAACCAGTCTAATTTGTTCTTGGAGAGCCTTTAAGTCATTTTAACAGAGAAGAATGTGAGCATGTGCATAATTGTTTAAACTGAATGAAAAAACTGGACTAACTGCAGCATTTATTGCCTTTGTTAGGGACTCTGAAGGCCACCGACGAGGCTGCTTCTTGCGCAGATGGCATGCATGTAGGAAGCTTTCCATTTCCTCATGTTGACGCAAGTTGTCTTTTCCAAACCTGCCTGCCAAGTCTCTCTGATAAAAGCCCGATTTATTCCAGACCACTTGTTCATTGCTAGAATCTCAACAAATCTGCAGTGAAGAAGTCAAATCCAGATGTAGTTTGACGTGGATGGAATTAGGGGGTCTCAAAATTTTTTAATACCAAGCACAAACCAGAATACGATCTCGTATTTACCGTAAAAGACACATCATGTTTTTCCGTCTGCGAACACATGACACAATAGGCTCCCTCCCTCTCAGCCAGCCTAACGTGTTTTTCCATCACATATGTCTGTGGCCGGGGAGTGGCGTGACGCGACTGTGTCAGACTCACCCTCTCACCAGTCCCAGTCAGCGCTGGATGGCTTTGGGCTTAGTCGGCTAGCCAACTTTACAGAGCTCAGCTGCGACTCCACACACAGACGCACGCACGCACGCACACACACACACACACACACACACACACACACACACACACACACGCACACACGCACACACACGTGGCTCCACAGAGCAGAGGTCTGTCCATGGCTAATTACGCCAGTGACATGGAAAGACTACAAAGCAGGAAGCATCTGCCTCCCCTCCTATTCTCACATGTCAACACTAAAGCCCTTTTTGAAAAGAGGAAAAAGGAAAGAAAAGGCCAATTTGGTACAAACCATCTGTCTGCTGAGGTAGCGCATCTGTTATGTGGCTGTGCAGAGCGTTTTTTTGGGAAAATGTTTTACCGGTGCATGAAGGAACAAGGTTACACATCTTGATACATCAGTTTTTTACATCAGTTTGCCTCCAAAGGTCCGTTGCACTTAGTCTACTTATTCCCAGAGGCGTCTTGCACACATAACAGCCAACATGAGCCACCCTCCACCACAATCTTCTGCATATTTAGCTTTATTTTCTTGCATCTAACTCTTCTCAAAACTATCGTGACTATCTCTGAATCTTCAGCTGTTACTTCTGTGTAGCTTGTTTTTTTTTTCTTGTTTTTTTTGTAAAACGCTCTTCTTTTGAATCTCATTGTGTTCTTTTCTTTCTGAAATCAAACAGCAGCTGCACATTATTTCCTGCTAGGACAAAATCTCTTTTGAAATATTAAATATTCTGTGTTTTGCACCATCAAATATTCACCAGCCTCCATTTATGTGTTCAGACTTTGGCGCAGAGAGCACACTTCTCGGATGGATGCATTTTCTTTCTTTCTGTCTTGTGCTTTATTTTCCTTCTCTTTTTTTTTTCCCCCGTCGCAGGCACTGTGGTCCCTCACAGCCAGAGGGCCTCAGTTGAGTCCAAAGTGTGCCTCCACAGCCATGGCTCTCTGCGTTGATGTCCCCTGAGGCCAGGTGTTGAGCTCGGGCCTCCTCAGACCCCAGCCTGCACCGGACCACCGCTGCAGCCTCTCGCTCCGGCTCCTCTGCCCCTCCATCCATTATGCAGCCAGCAGCACCCAGCTGCAGAGCTTTGCTCCTCAGCTCGTCCCTGCCCTTGCCCTCCGCCGCTTGCCTGCTCCGTCCCCGTGTCGGGTTCGGTTGTTCGCTCGGCTCATTCAGACGTTCAATCGGCCACAAGCCCGCCAGCGATCAGCCTCACATTCACACACAGGAAGGACATAAAACCACCACCAGTGGCGCTCCTCTGTTGAAGTGATAGACTTAACTGAGTTTTAATTCAATTTAGATACATCTTCGTAATTGCTGACAGTTATTACACAAGATATTTACAGTCATTATGAAATATTACAATTAGAATTTACATAAACTTTGTACAAAATATGCCTGACTTCAATGCCTGGATAGTAAGGGGAGGGATCCTGGTTATGTTGTTTCAGGAGCGTGAGACATTGACCCAAAAGTCAGTGGTGTCTGGAAGTGCTTTAGTTTCAGCAAGTAGATGCTTTCAGAGTCCATTAAAAAGAAAAGGAAAAAAAACAAAAAACAAAACAAAACAAAACAAGAGACAGAGAGAGAAAGAGAGAAAAGTCCCAAAAGTATAGTCAGCAAAGTTGTGAATTGTGTTTCATTTCTTCTTAAGCTGAGATTTTTTTTTCCTTTCTTTTTCTTTTTGACTAAATGGAACATTTGAGCTGTAATTCAACTGCAGAAAACAACAACAAAGACCCATTTAAATAGAATAAATTCATATTTACACAATAAAGTGAGTATTGATTTATAAAAATGAATCATCTTTTTCATTAAATATGTTATCTACAGTATTTTTTTTAAGAATTATTATTTTTTTCTGGAAACAGAAACCTAATCACAATGAAATGCATCTTACTCCTATCATTCAGTTCCTACTCGTAACGATGGTTGTGGATTGCCATATTTATGCAGCGATGAAGCTCGCTCCATCAGGAAAGTTCTTTACGCCAGCGCGCGTTAAATTAAAGCCATTCTCTGCACGATGGAGGGAAAAAATTATAATTTGAAAAAAATCAATCAATTAAACGTTTTTGGAAAGGAAAATTAAACCTCACAGATAAATGGAAGGGAATCTGTCAGCACAGAAAAAAGTAACATAAACCTTAGCAAAAGCATCAACTTCCCCAGATCTGCTCTTTCTTTGATCATTAAAGCTCCAAAGATAAGACTGCCCCCTGCTGTTCACCTGTTGCAATCCAGGTGGCCTGTGCTAAGTTAACTGCAAGAAACCTTCAACTAGTACAACTAAAAATACTGTCATTCCTCATCATAGTTGAGATGGAAACAAAACCCAAAATAAGCATGCTTTCTTTTTTTTAAAAAGGATGTTTCTGATATACAGTAAATATAGGAAAATAGACTATCAAGGATGACCTCCTTTTAAATCATTTATAAAGCTTTTCCTGGATGCAGACAGCTCGGCTACGAAGTAAATAGATACTAAACAAAAGAAATCCTTAAAGTATATGCAAACACAAGCATAAATATTTTGATCCACAGAGATAGTAAGCTACGAATGACAAATATTAGTGATATATTGAAATTCTGGAACAGGCACCTTTTCTGTCTCTCTCATTTTTTTAAATTTTTTTTTATTCACTCTTCTTTTATTCGAGTGCTCGTCAGTCACTTGAAGGTGTTTCCCAAATCCTAAAAGAGTCACTGCTGACTGAAGTGGGTGCTGCTGCAAAAAAAGTCTCTGTGTTCTCCTCGCGTCGTCTGAAACAAACCAGCTCTAAAAAAGTCAGCACACGGTTTTCATCTCGCATTCTCTCTCTCACGCAAATTATTTTTCTTTCTTGATTTTTTTTCACGCCAATTCTTCTTCGTCAGTCGTCTGGCGGGAAGCCGGCCTCCTGGCTCTCCGGGGTTTTAATGGACGTAGTAGAGCCAATAGACCACGTTGAAGAAGGAGAAGACGGTGGGGAAGATCATCCTGGACCACTTATCGATAGAGTTCACGTCGGACAGGTCTGGGATGTTCACCTTGAGCTGCGAGGCCCGTCTCCGTAGGCGGGACTTCTTCTGGGCATGACGCTCCAAGGCACTGTGGCCATAGTTTTGCCGGGCCATGGCCGCCCTGCGGTACTGCAGCGTGGAGCTGTCGTAGGCTAGCATGGTGTTGCGGGGATCCGTGGGAGCTCCCAGACCCCGGGACAGATCCCCGGCACCGCCCATCTCGTTCTTCATCTCCATGGCGCTGAACAGGATGTTGTCGTCGGGGGTCATCTGTGTGAAGGTGCACAAATAACAGATGAAGCCAGGAGAAGTTACTGAAAGAGCGTGAGAGTGTGTTATTAAACTATGGAGCTTTGCAAAAGTATTTACACCCCTAGAACTTTTCCACATTTTGTGACAAAACGGGAAAGCACTAATTGGGACTTTAGGTGATAGACCAACACAAACCACCGCATAATTGGAGAGTGGAAGGAACAGGAAGGATGAATTTGAATATTACTTACAAATAAATATATAAAGAGTGCATTCAAATAAGGTCTGTCAATAAATTTTACTTCAATCATGTTACACACAACTCGGACAAAGGGTTTTCTGTTAAAACAGGACGTGCAGAGGTGTTTGGAAAAAAATCAATCAGGTCGTCTTAGGTCCAAAATGCTGCTGCCACAGTCCTGACCAACACGATAAAATGGATCACACTACACCTGTCTTTCAACCATCACAATGGCTGTTTGCAAAAATATAGGCTTTGAAAACCTTATTGGTCTATAAAGCACTGAAGAGTCTTGGTCCTAAAGACTCTCAGGTCATGAGAAACCTATTCAGTTTGTGTTCCTGGAACCAGAACTGAACAAGGGGAGTCTGCCTGAAAACCTGAGATACACAAAAACTGATTTCTGTTTTAAATCAGGCCTGAAACGAGTGTTTGCTGCAGCTTAGCCATAAAAGCCAAAGACTGCTTTAACATTTCTATCTTCTTAGCTTCTTATTTGGTTTAATGTGTAATTTTGACATTTCTTAGTCTTATGTGTTTATGTCATGTCGCTGTAGTTTTATTGTTTTTATTGTTTGTATTGTATTTCGGGTGTCAATTAGAGGGACATTTCAGAAACCTGATCTTTCTGAAAGAGCAACAAGAACATTGAGGTTTACTTTTTCCAAACCCTAAGTCCTGAGTGTAGTTTAGTCCAAGCCATAGGAAACGCAGCAAACATGTGGAAGAAGCTGCTCCTGTTAGATGACACCAAAATGATTTCTTTTGATCTCTTTTGGTTATAGTTCAGTCTGAAACTGAGGAGCAAAACACTCAACATACAAAATCCCCCAGGTGAATCGTGGTAGCACCAGAGTCACGCTGACACTTTTCTTCAGCAAACAGGGAAGCTGGACATGCTAGACTGATGGATGGACAATCTAAATACTGGGGGAACCTGGAAGAAAATCTGTAAAACGTTGTTAAAGACTTCACTTCCTGGCCTAAAAACTGGTCTTAAAGGGGACCTATCATGCTCCCTTTTAAACAAGTTGGAATAGTTCTATGCGCTGTACAAAACATGTTTACATTTTTTGCACAAAATTAATACTCCTTTCTGCCTCAGTTCTACTTATGGATAGCTCATTTCAGAATGAGCCGTTTTAGGGCTCTGTCACTTTAAATCCAAATAAACTGCTGCTGGCTGCACCACCCAGCTCAACATTTACACCCTATACATCTTTGAGTCTGAGTCAGACCCAGAAACAGAAGAAGTAGAACCACCAGCACAGCCATGAAGAATGCAGCAAGTTGTTTCTGGATGGTAAGTCAACAATAAAACACAAGTCTTTTCACAGAAGCCACCGTGTAGCGCCAACAGGGCGCTACAGTAGAAGGCTGTTTGGCTGGGATTGCTAGGAAACGGGGTAGTGCCCGCTGAGTGTGACCTAATAATCGGCAGGTTTTTGAAATGCCTCGTTTTCTAGACACTAAAAATTTTTTACCTATTGCCAGAAAATGGCTTTTAGAACGTGGGCTTGTTTTAGAAGTGGTAGAGACCCACATGGAAGTACAAAAATTTGCAAAAAGCTACATTTGCATAATAGGTTCCATTTAAACATACAGCTCATGGTACAAAGGTTATTCATTTACAAGAAAGTTCTAGCTAAACTCAAAACTTAGGTCCAGTTTAGATGCATGTCTATTCTTGAAACCGAGCTTTGAGTTATTTTGTAAAGAATTGGGAAAGATTTTACTTATCACATTTTTGGATTTTATCTGCAAAAATACTGAAAACAATGAACCATTTTACTTCAGCATTACAATTATGTTCTGCCTTGTGTTGGTCTATCACATGCAGGCTGATCCACGTTCCCCCAGAAATGCATAGATGTTTGCAGTTGTTACACCGTATGTGGCAAAGTTCAAGGGAAATGAATACTTTTCAAGGCACTAACCGTTTTAAACTAAAGTTAAGAAATGCTGCAGTGAACTTTAAGCAATTTAGCGTGTCAAAATACTGATGAGGTGCTAAAAATGGGTGATGCAAATGAGTCGAAAACTGCTACTTACAGCCAAGAAAAAGAAAAAAAGTTACATTCTCTTATCATTTGTCAAACCATAAATGATAATACAAGCAGAAGGCTACAAAGTGATAACATTCTTTGAAGGAGCAGTTTGTAAATTGATTCTCATGGAGAAACCTTCGTTGTCATCTCAGAATTTCAACCAGGATATGGTTAAAATTCTGCCGATTCACAAGACAAACTAAACAAAAAGTTAAAAAGAAAAAAAAAAGAAGAGAAAAGCAAAGATATACAAAAGAAAAGTGACAGGAGAAGGTTGAGAGAAATAGAAAGGACTTTGCAAGGATGGAGGAGGCTACAGGTTCAGGGCAGGTCGGGAGAGGCGTTGTGGGAGGTGAAATCGGATCAACATTTCTTCATCCATAGCCTGACTTCTGAGGAAAAGCATCATCCCTACAATCCAATCCTGTCCTTGATGTGTTTTGCTGTTTTAGGGTAACTCACTTTGAAGCGGTGCTACTCATCAAACTGCAAATGTGTTTCTAGTATCTACCCAGTCGTTCTTCACAATTTCTTCACTTGAGTCCAAGTAATGAATGTATCATTTTTCTTCACAGATTTTGGTTTTTTTTCTCGTTTTTGAGATTTTAATGAAATTGTCTTTGTCATTTTCCATCAGCTAGAGTTCAGATTAAATCAGTTCCTGCAGAAATGAAGCTGCTGAGCCATGTTTGTCAGGAAAATGCATGAAGAGCAAACCGAAAGAGGGAAAAAAACACAATGGTGGGAGTGATGGTCAAGGTTGCCTTAAAACTCTACAAAAAGAAAATCAAAGAAATAAACAAAAGACTACAGTATTGTCCTCTGATCTGAACTGATTCAGATTGATGACATTGTTAAGTTTTGACTTTCAAAACCTCCAGTACCTTATTTCTTTGATCGCCTAGTCCTAAAGCGGCATCGTCCACAAAGATGGGATCCCACATCGAGTCATATGCGTCAATTTCCCTCTGTTTCATTCTGGCATACAGAGCATCATCTCTTTGAACTACATTTCCCACCAGCCACTGCAAGCATACAAAATCAGCACTGTTACTTGAGGGAAATCGGAGCTTGCCACACTCAGAAGGAAAGGATGTTTCTCTCTTTTTTTTTTCCTTTTTTTTCAAATTTAAAATTTAAAATGCTGTTGTTCTTAATGGTGCTGAGCAATATTTAAAGAAAGCTCTGGCGCTGCAGCCAGGGATTTTTCAGGCGCCTCGTCCTTTGGGAAACACAAAAACGTGGAGATAAAGTATTTAAAAAGCAGTCATTGCTCCTGCATTCGCTCTTTCAGATCCAAGTCTGTGTAAGAACGTTAAAGCAGCAAGCAACAGAGGGCTGGAGTATAAGTAAATAGAGCTGGTAAAGGACATGAAACATTGATTACAGCATCACATTGGCCTTAAGAGAAGAACAAGAAGAAGAAGAAGAAGTCCTTTGCTCACACAGAAACAAACATACATATCAAAAGACAGCACAGAAACAAAAGCGTTTTAAAAACGACTCCCTCCGCACAAACCTTATTGGGGTCGGGTCTCAGCTTCTCGTTGTTGGCCGTGGCCGCTTTCTCGGCCGCCTTCTTCTGTCTCTGGGGACCCTGGCCGAAGAAGATGTAGTTGACGAAAGCGTACTCCAGCAGAGCCAGGAAGACGAACACAAAGCAGCCCATCAGGTACATGTCGATGGCCTTCACGTAGGGGATCTTCGGGAGTGTCTCTCGCAGGTGAGTGTTGATGGTTGTCATGGTCAGCACCGTAGTGATCCCTGCAGGTCAGTGGAGTCACACTTAAAGAAAATCTTTAGACGAGTCTCTTTCTGTCTCATCCCCACAACAATACATTGCATTGTCTTTTAGAAAAAAAACTGAAAAAGTGGTCTAGAAATGTCCACAGGATGAGTTGGTGAATTTGTTATTAGTTTCTAAGTGTGCCGGCAGTACACGGCTACAAATGCTCCATTAACATAAGCATTTAGACATAGCCATCTTGCTTGCAGCCTCAAATGACCATATTTGGACAACTGGACACAACATGAAAGTGATAATCTAAAGCTAAGTGGACAAATATCTATTAAATATTCACATTCTGGAGTGTTGGATAGCATATCTGGGACGTTTCTGTGATAGCTTCACATCTTCTGCCTTAAGCAGAGGAGTTCAAGAATTGGTTTCATGTCAAAATAGAGCTGGAAAGATGGAGGAGGAGGTGGATATCGTAGATGGATGGATCGGGACTTCTAGAGATGCCGACATACGTCCAGTATGCCGGGATACAGTGCATCCGGAAAGTATTCACAGTATCGTTAAACTTTTCCACATTTTATTATGTTACAGCCTTATTCTAAATTAATTGTGCATTATATTAATTGTGCATTAATATAATGTACAATTATATTAAAGTAATTTCTTTCCTCAAAATTCCACACACCAGTTACTCATTACTAGCTAGGTGAGGGTTGGAACATAGACAAGAGACGTAAATGGAAAGCTTTGGTCCAACTCTACTTCACAGCAACAGATCAGAGCAGAACTCGCATTAGTGCAGACTAAGTCTAAATTTATCTTTACATTTTGTCTCTAATTAATAAAAAAAACAAGATGGGAACTGGTCAAAGAGGCTGCATGTAACATTGAATGTTTGACAAGTACTGGTCGGTTTTAAACGAATATGAGCAATGTCAATATGTCTGCACTAAATGTAAAGCTAAAAAGACACACGCTTTTGAAAACACAGGTTTGGTCTTATAGACTAACTAGAACTTTAGGCTACAGTTCTATTCAGTACATTGGACACAAAAATAGCACAAAAATCACAAACAAACAAAAAAACGACACCTACAAAGAAACATGGTGGTGGCAGCATTATGCCCTGGGATTACATTTCTTCAGATTGAACTAAATCTTTTGTCATGGTGGACGAAATCATGAGCAAACACCAGGCAGTTTTGACCCGAAACTTTCTTCTAAAGTGCTGCAGATGGACAGAGATTTTAATGACGCCGAAATAAATACAAAAAATCCAAGATCATAACTTCATCTGAAGAGAGCAGTTTTGGAATGCAAGAGTCCAGATCTAACTCGAACAATCTGAAGGCAATAGATGTTCTCCCAATAAGAAAGATTTGTAGGACATTTGCAAGACGCAATGGGAAATATTGGCAAAGATGTGGTTCGCTGACAGACTCCTACCAAAGACGGAATCTTGAAATAAAATTAAAAGTTTCTTCAGCAAAAATTTCGAGTGCACACTTCTGCATCCGGGCCATTGCAGCTTTTCTCTTCTCCTCTTTACCCTTCTGGCTAAATGAGTTTGTTTCAAGATAAATTGCACCGGAGAGATTTCCTGAAATCATGGTCTCACATTCATTTGTTACAAATTGCAACCATTATTGTGCCAGAGTCCTTAAATTGCTGCTTTGCTTCCCTGCAATCAGTAAGATCAGGTGCCGGTCTGTAACGGACAGTAACATTTGAGCATTCATGTCTGCCTTGTACATTATAAAGTATTTAACTGCATTGAAGAGACAAGACTCGCCAAATTAGAGCCCATAAGGTTTGCAGCCTCCATCTGAATCCCCTGAGACCGAGAGCACGTGTGCTTCATCGGATAATTTCAGGTCAAACAGGTGATATCCACGCGTTCATACGTACTCTGAGCATACCACATCAAAAGCATCCCACTGCTGCTGCAAACATCTGTGTTTAGTCACAGCACAATACACCTGCTTTTATGACACACACACACAGACACGCACACATGCACACATACACACATACACACACACACACATTGTGTTTGATACATTAGTCATCTGCCTGCACAATTTGCATTTGGTCAGATTCACACGCATTATAAATAACCCAGCAGCCTGCAGCGGCGCTGTAGCACAGAGCCCGGGCTTTCATTGGCTGAGCTCGCTCTCTGCACAATCTCAGGGTGCTGAGAGCATGTGGGCACATCTTTAAATCGCCTTCCCAGCAGTGCCACGTTAGCCTGCTCGCGTCGGTTTGACTTTGGTGCGGAAAACCGTCCAGGTGCGTTTTTGGGCAGCTGCTTTCACTTCGTTCGGATTTTTTATTTTTTTTTTTAATGTAATGTGGAGGATGAGCAGGTATTTTTGGGGCGCTGAGGGGCTTCGACAGACAGACGAGCAGAGAGAAAGACAGCGAGCTTCAAGGTCAGGCTGCAGAGCTTCTCGCGCTGCATGAGTCACGTACATAGTCATCTCTGAACAACAGACATTTAGCCAGACAGCCTATTACACACTGCTATCATTCACATACTTTGAGACAATTTACAAATAAAAATAAAAAATAAAAAAGAGGAAGAAAGCGAATGTGCAGAAAATAAAGGATCTCCCTTATTAAGGACACAATAACTGCCTAAATTCAACATGTTGAAACATAATAGGATAAATGGATCCTTTCATGCACAGTTATCATTTGGCTTTGGGTCACTGCTGTGCAGAGGCAAGACAGTCCTACCCAGGGCCACTCTGGCAGCAGATGCATCATAGTTGATCCAGAAGGAGACCCAGGAGAGGATGGTAATCAGGATGGAAGGCATGTATGTCTGCAGGATGAAGTAACCGATGTTCCTCTTCAGTTTGAAGCTGAGAGACAGGCGGGGGTAAGAACCTGAAAGAGGCACAGGGAAGAGAAACAGAATCTCCTTCATGGTGCCAACTTTGTCCTTCCAACGTTGTGGCACCTTACACAAAAATCTCCATGTAAAATTGTGTTTTTATCCTCACACTGTAACTCTGGGGAAAATACGTAAAAACAACAACAAAAAAAACGCTGAAAATTAATTTAGATTTTTTTGCAGTCACGTATGATTACAGCCTTATTAGATTAGAATCATATCGTCATAACAACTAATAAAAAATGTATACAACTGAAGAATCTTTCTGGTGATACTTTCATTTATTTATTTTTTAAGTTAACCACAGGGTCTGGAATCGAATGGTGCCCTGGGCGAGTACTGTCATCCCCAAATCATTCAAAAAGCAAAACATTTTTCATCTCTGAAGCAGTATAAATGCATCCTAATCCCACACAATGCACACAAAATAGTTTTCTTATTCTCTGAAAAATATTATTTTAAATCAACTCCTTGCACCCTCTTTCTAATGCCATCCTGCGTAAATATGTATTGCGCAGAAAATACATATTTATAAAATATTGTTTTTGTTAAGGCTTTTTAATACATCTTCATCGGGAGTGCCAAATATTGTGGGTAGCACTGAATTTTGCCCATCAAGATGAGCACAAAACACAAATCTAAAAGCATAAAAACAAGCATCTGTTCTCAGTAACTGACCTGTCGAGAAGACAACGTTCTTGGAGATGAGCTTGTAGTCAACAATGGAGAACTGTGGCAGCTCTATCCTGTCGACCCCAGACACAGCGCCGTCCCCACCTCGCCAGTAAAACTCGATGTCATCTGTGGTGTATCCGTCTGGAGACGAGAGAGGCAGAAGCATTATCACCTTCAATTAAGGAGCAATAGCTCAAAATGTTATGAGTCAGGAAAAGCAAATGTCACGGTTATGGTTTTGTTTTTGTTGAGCCATCTTCGACAATTTTCAAAAATCCCCCCATCTGTACTTTCACTATATACTGTAAAGGCGTGTACGGTCATTTTAAGTGTAAACAAACTTCTGAATTTAAAGAAAAAAAAAATCAAGGGGACGATCGCTGCGTCGCAGCTTGTCGTCGTCCAACATAAACAGTGTTGCAGAAATCTCCACACTCCCGAGTTCCACTTTTGTCTTCCTCGCGCTCAAAATAGAGGCGGTGACCTATTCAGATGTAATGAATAATTAAACTCCGAGTCTCTGATTTTTAAAATTAACACAAATTTCTTTGTCGGGAAGGCGCTGACATTCAAGGTGAAGTTAGTCATGTTGGGTTGTTGTTGTTTAGGCAGGCGGCCTGCTTCAGCCACAGGCCTTTTTATCACAGCAGACATTTTGATTTGTCATAGCGGGACAAGCTCAGGTGCTGCTAATAATATCAGCAATGGCCTTCATCTGCAGAAACTTGCACGCGTTGGCCGTTCACTTTGTTATTCATACCTGTCCTTTACCAGCGAGAATGTGTCGAAGTGAGGGGAAATAAAAGGGCGTCCGTCCCTCATGTTAGTCTGATTTTCCGCCACACTGCTCGTCAACGCAACGAGGCACAAATATACAGTTTCTGTTATTCAAAGGGAGCTAAATTATTCTTCCAAACAGCTGGGTCCTGTAGCTCGTGGCCAGTATTACTCAAACAGGAGTAAATTATGCATCTGTTGAGGTTTACAGCTGCAGAGCGTGTTTGGCGCTCTGGTGAGTATTTCACAGCAGCCGAGCAGCATATGTGGGATCCAATCAAAATAAACCCCGGTGTGTGTGTGTGTGCGTGCGTGCGTGCGTGCGTGCGTGCGTGCGTGTGTGTGTGTGTGTGTGTGTGTGTGTGTGAATGTGTTCAGAGTAATACAGGAATGTATTAACCAGAGCCAGTTAGTTAGTGTGGCTAACTGATGTGTGTTCCTTTACGATGTCAGAGGAGCTTTTCTTGGCAAATTTGTTGACTTTGGATATTTTCAATTGTTTAAATGTGCTTATCAATGTTATTGCTTTATCCTACAGAGGCGAGGACATTAACTACGCAAACAAGATGCTAATCTTTTCTCCTGCCTCATGCAAGTTAGTATGACTCCTCCTCAGAGTCCAGTACAGCTGTTTCTGTGTCAGCAGTGGGACATTTTTGCTTTCGACAAGAATCCCTTTAACGTTTTTACTGGAAATTTCAATGTATTATATTGGAATTTTATGAGCAAAAGATTAGACATGGTCTTCAGAATTTTGACAAATAAAAACATAAATGTGGTGTCCACGTCTCTACCATTTTGCTTGTGTCTCCACCAGTTTTACAAATCTAAAACCTGTTTTGTCCAGTCAGACTGGGAGCATCAGTTTTTGAAACCGACTTTCTTCTCAGAGGAATAAAAACTAGAATCACGAGTCAGATCTTAGCATCAAGGCAGTTCAAAGGGCTTTACATGGTAAAAACAACACATCGAACAAACAAATAATAGTGCACATTACAGTGACAAAAAGAGAGAAGTACTAATGTTGCAATACAAGCAAAAAATAATCTATTCCACTTTTTATCAATCAAAGGCAACTCAACAAAAATGGGGTTTTAACCTTGATCTTAAAGGAACTCAGTGTTTCAGCATTTTTGCAGTTTTCAGCAGTATCCTAGAAATTTGTTCCACATTAGTGGAGCATAAAAATGTAATGCTTCACCATGTTTGGTTGTGATTCTGCATAGTAGACTTGAGCCAAGAAGACCTGAGTGGTCTGAAAAGGAGATGTTCACTAAATGTCCTCATCTGGAGAAGCCGAGCAGGGATCTCTGCAGCTGAGAGACTTTGACATATTAAGGTTGTTATCCTGTTTAAGGTCCAAAGTCGACCAACCTTCAGCTTCCTCACAGACAGCCTGAAACTTTGTCCTAATAGTCACTGATTACCGATTGCCCTCTATATGTTGCAGGTTTCTGGTGTCAGAGGTACCAATGGAGCCCCAGAGCATTACTGACCCACCACCATGCTTCCACTTAGGCATGGTGTTCTTTCCAGCATTATGCTTCCTTCTTCCTATTCCAAACATTTCTTGATGCACAGACATATTATTTATTTTTTTAAACTTTTGTTTCATTGTTGCTGCTGCCACCACGTTTGCCTACAGAACTTGTCCAGTCTGAGGAAGGTGTTTGGCCACCTGCCTCTTCACAAATCCAACCACTGATAACTTCTTCTTGCTAAAATGTCCAGGTGGTTTAGCAATGAACCTCCTACCTTTAATTCTGCTAACTATGCTTTCAACTGCTGGCTCTTTTGCTATAATTTTGTATCTTTTTTTTTCCTTGTTTGAGTAAGGTAGCTTCTCTGAACTCTCTGGACAATTCACTAGACTATATCTAAAATGCAATACAACACTTCCATGAACAATCGCTATCTGGGCTGTTTGTATCTGAAGCAAACCTGATGCCACCATTGAAACCACTGATTGCTTGTACCAGAACTGGGTCTTCATAATAGACAAAGTGTTTTATTATGATTAGCTGAGGGGCTTGAAGAATTGTGAGACTATAGTAATCAATTATTCAATCATTTTTTAAATAAAATTATTGTAATGTTAGTGTTCTTTATCTCATTAAGTTGTTCTCATCTAAATAGTTTATTACTGAACAGCTGAAAAAAAAAAACAATTATCAATAAACCTCATCTGCTTTGAGGTTTGAAAAATTTTAGTTGCATAAAAAAAAGTTTAATTAAATGCACGTTTTGAAAATCTGGAAAGATTCTAGGGGCGTGAAAACTTTGGAAAGGCATTTACAACTCCACAACACGAGGAGAGAGTCTGGTGTGAGCAAAGAGGTGAATGCAGGAGTCAGAGTTTATCTGCAGTAACCAATAAAGTGAAGGAGACAAACTGCAGCTTGAGCTCATCATGTTAGACCAGTGGCCTGAACTGCAGCAGTGAGCTGCTGGTGAATTGAAGGATCTGCAGCTTTTCTTTAGGAATGTCTGTTAAAAATGCATCAAGTTTATCAAGGGAAGTTAGAGTTCTCTGGGCTCATTAGTCTGAATAAAATAGCACGCTCTGGCATGAAGAGATTCCAGCGTTAAAACCGTTGCCAGTTAATCCATATGAGAGCAGATCCTGCCTGGTGATCAAAACTAGAGCTGCGAGTGTTCGTGCGCACGCATACGAGTGTGTGTGTTTTGTAGGGCTGCCGGGGAGAGGAAAAGAGGGGGGGGGAAACAGCACATGAGTGATGAGGAGAGAGATAAAAAGGCTGCGAGGAGGAAAAAAAAAGAGAAGGGAATGAGTCTTTGCAAAGAAAAGAGATGAGAAACGGAAAAGAGGGAACGACGATGAGAGCGATGGCGAACATTACAGGAGAGGAGCGGAGAGGGGCGGTTCTGACCCGTGCCGTTTTTGTGCCGCCTGGCGCTGTTGGCAGCAGTGTGATCAAACCCGGAAAGACTGAGCCCCAAAGACCACATCCCAGCACCATAATCCGTCTCTCCGGGGACCCAGATAAAACACGCAGAGGACCTCGTCTTTCTCTGTCATGCTCTTCCCCACATTCCCTCCACTCGAGAGCGCTGGATCACACACATTTACAAACTCCATGTGAAATTAGCTCTTTGTACTGTACAAACACGGAGAGGCAGTTTGGGGAGAAAGCTGCACATAACATCGACTATCAGCACATCCCTGAAACACTGGACCTAATCAGGCTCCTCTGCGCCTTGGGAAGCCACTGCAGCTGAAGATGAATTAATTAGGCTGGATGTTATCAGTCACGGAGCCATTAGAGATGTTCTTCTTCTTGATGCATATCTCTGGCTATCTCATCAGCCTTCCTCAGCATTTAACGTAGCGTTTTATCAACAAGCCATTTTACCTTGGTGCTGCGGGGAGGCTGCTGGTGTCTATGTGTGTGTGTGTGTGTGGGATCTGTTTAATTCTCCATCTGCATGTGGGTGTGAGAGCTGGTTGTCAGGGAGAGCAGTACTTACAGCTTTCTATCTCCAGAGTGCAGTTTTGCTCATCCAGAGGGTAGCGGCGCAGGTCCATCATGCAGGCAGCAGTCGTAGTGATGCTGCGGACAGTGAGGGAAGACAAAAAAATATGAGATTTGTCAAAGACCCGATCCAGATTTTACTTTCACCGCCGCAAAGCGAAGACATCTGGATCCCCACACGGGGCTGTGGAACGTAGCAGACAGATCTCAGGATTCAGAGGGAAATGTCATTAACTGTGCGACGTGGATAACTCTTTTTATATGCAAAATATTTCTTATTAGAACAAAAATTACACATCTGAGAGAACTGCTTCTTTGAAGATTTCTTTCATAGTATTGAATGCGTTTGTTTATTTTGATTTTGTTTATTGGACTAACAGAATTTTGCCGAGGAACAACACAATAAGCAAATATGCACATTATAAATAATTTCTACAGTTTTTTAATTTACTCAAATTTACTAATAATTATGATTTCCAATCTCCTCCTATTGATTTTGTACTATATTTGTGCATATCAGCCTTTATGCAGACAACTGCCAGGTTTATCCATGAGTGACGACAAGAGATCAGAAGCTGGATGGCACAAAAATTCTGGCATTAGCATTTGCAAGAGCTCATGTATTGATCTCCCCTTACTTTTTTGAAAGACAACAAAACAACAACAACATGAAATTGAGTGGTGAAAAGTGGCTCCTTGTTTAAACTTGATGGTCAAATGAGCTCTGGTCTATTCCTGCTTTCTCCAGTGTTTTCTCGGTAATAAAGTCTGTTCTTTCTAAAAGCATACACACCACTGCTTCAGAGTGCCACTGCTCTGTTTCTAACTGGTGCAAATAAACAGTTCCCTCCTTTATTTAGGATTTTTAGTCGCCCAATACTCTTGCTTTTTGTTTGAACAACTACACCCTCATATGGAAAAGCCACCTTAAATTAGATCTTGGTTCACACATGATGTCTGTCGGCTCATGTCATGATAAATATCTCTAATCAAACCATACAAAGGACATTGAAGTACAGCGAATTTGTTGTCATTTTTCAAGAAACCAGTTTGAGATTGTTATTTGTCCATTACGGAGATATTTACTCTGTGGTCATAAACGAGTGGACATGGTCAGTAGCAGCATGCAGGTAGGCTATGGCATTTAGACAATGCTCAACCTGCACATTCTTCTCTAACCTCAGACATCACCGATGTATTTTTGTCCAGAACTGCCTCTCACTGGATACTTTTTTCTTTTTCAAACCGTTCTCTGTAAACTTGAGAGATGGTGGAGCGTGAAAGTCCCAGTAGATCAGCAGATTCCTTAACATACAGATCAGCCTGTCTAGCAGCAGCAACCGTGCACTGTTCAAAGTCACTGAGATCCCCGTTTTTCTCTGAAGTTTGAACTTCAGCGAGCTGTCTTCACTAAATCTAGATACCAAAATGCACTGAGTTTCTGCCACACTGGTTTACTGTGTGCGTGTTAACAAACAATTGAAGAGGTACATCCAATTGTGTGACCGACAAATGTATAGTTTCATGTTCTCAAAAGTGAGCAGACTGAATACTTGTAATTTTTATCTCCTTTACATATAAGTTAAAAGTTAAATACTGTAGGAAAAAAGAATTCCCTGTCATTCATAAACTTATGACTTGCTGTTCTTTACATTCAGTCTCCTTTTTGTTTCAGGTAAAGCTTTTGCCACTGGAATGATTTATTAAAGGGTTGGTGGTACTTAGCAAACATTACAAAATATTTATATCAGCTGTGCACATTTCTGTACGTTTTTACTTGTCCTGCTAACTGTTCCCGCTTCTGCAGAAAACAGTTGCTGGAGTGCTACTTGTGCAGGGAGTGTAGAAACAGCAGTGTGAACAAGCTTACCAGAGCATGAGACAATGCAGGCTGTTGTAGCACAGGTGCTTAGCCTTTTGTGATAAAAAGAAAACCTTATGTACTGAACATTTATTATTCAGTGGAGCGAAAGGCAGAGTCAACTGTTCCTGACTGGATAACTCACATCAGGAATTATCTTCCCAAAGTTACATCTGCACTGCCGCATTTAAACGTCACAGTAATGGCCTTTGTTTTGGTGGTTTGTTCTCACCTAAATTATAGAAAGAAAGCTAACAGAGGCTTTTTCATTAGCTTGAATAATAGTAAATGTGAGAGGCAGGAGGAATGTGTTAGCAGATGTTTTAAATTGTTAGCTTGTCTGTTAGCTGCAGGATTTAAAAAATAATCTAAAACCCACCTTTAACTATTGAATGAATTTTAGCTTCGAAATTGGGCTTTTCATTCTGTTGGTAAATAAAGTTGGAAGTCTTATTATACAGATCTTTGACAGATTTTATGCCCTTTATCTCCATGTGAAACTCTTATCTCCTATGTGACTAATTTTCTTTTTTTTCATGAATCAGACTTCCTTATTTTTACTTTTAAATAATATGCAGCCTAGCTTGGAAAGCGTTTCTTTCCCACTCGAAACAGTGTTTTCCTAGAACTGAAGATTTTTTGAGAGATTGAATGTCATAGCTGTGTGGTTTTTCAAAATCCATAGTCACAATAATTCAGTCCTCAGTACTGAAATTCTTCCCAGAGGATCAGTCACATATTGCACATGATAATAATCTTGTGTGTATTTTGTCAACTCTGGCAAAAAGAGAAACAACGTGGTCAAGCATTATCTCAACAAAAGGCTGACTGAAAAAGTAATTCAGAAATTACTGGGAAGACATTAGCAAAACTAGTTGACTGGAAATTTCTTGTATAGTCCATCAGCAGAGTTTATCTTTCACAATTTACTAAAAGGTAAGATTCTCCTTTTGCTCTATTCTCTTAGGGCTGCTCTTGTTTAAGTAAGTACTCCATAAAATATGCATATGGCTCTAAAAGAGGTAACCATATGGGCTTTACTATAGCTCATAAAAAAATAAAAACAAAGCGAGGTTCACCCTGTGGTCATGCGGCTCCAAACTTAATAGCCGCCACATCCGACAGGTTTGCTCGGAGCGACGGACTTCCTGTAACACATGACAAGATGGCCAGAGCCGAGATGGGCTGGCATCTGGCTGTGCCAAGCCCCGGAGGTTGTCTGAGAGACCGGACACACAGTTTAACTACGGGAACTAAATATAGCACAGCCCACCAAGACTCGTAAGTCAAACCAACACACTTGAACACACAACGTCACCCACGAACAGATGGATATAAAACATGATAGCATCGCTCAACCAGCAGTAATACTTCCAGCCTGAAGGAGCGGTTTTCACTCCATGCTGATGAATTGAACTGAGCATCCTAAAAACAGGTTTGCTATCTCTTCTCCACTGGGTCGTTGCGTCATGTACGGCAGCCAAAATGGCGGACTGGGAAAATGGATCAGGCAAGGGAATATTTTCCCCAAAATTAGCACAATTTAAAATTTATTTACTTAATGGGTGTTTTTTTTTTTGTTTTATTTTTTTTAAGATTTAGATTTTTATGGTTGAGAATCAAATGTCTAACAGCTGAGCTGAGGACTACAGTCTTTATATACAGTGAACCTGCTTTCCCACTGGTCCACACGGCGCTCAGCAGGGAATTCATGCTTTAAATATTATAAAACGTAATACTATTGTCTGATCTAAAATCTGTTATAAAGTAACATTATAAATGTTGCTTAATTTTGACATACATCCCTTTTTAATGGAGACGCAAACCAGTTCAGAAAATAATCATTCATGCAGTTGAATGTAAGTAATTTAAGCAAATTACAAAAGACAACTTTTGAGAAAGGGAAGTAAAAACCTATTTAATTTAGGAAAGACATAGATAAAATATCCTGTGATGTTAACGGTTATTTTTCTTCAGCAAAATTATGACGTCATGATGTTGCCTTGTCCATTCCCACAGAAACTGATCGGAAAACCTTTTAAGATTTGATAAGGTTTGGCTTAAGAAATTCTTTAATGGTTCGTTTTCATTTCATAAAAAGGTCTGTTATTAAAAAAAGGTTTCCATTAAGGAAGATTGTGTTGACTTTTAAGGCAGTTTAAAACTGACTTTGTAGAATCACATTTGTGTCGCTCTTTAAAAAGATGGTTGAAGGACTATGATACGGCCCCATGTTTACTTACAACAACAATTGATTCAGCTCTATCTGCACAACAAATTAAGAATAAAAATAAAACGCATTTTTCAGCAGGAACTGTGCTTTGTTGGGGTTTTTTTGTTTTTGTTTTGTTTTGTTTTGTTTTTTTATATGTCAAATCCAGAAGCTTTCAGATACAAGAAGTTTAAGTTGAATCTAAAAGTTTCTCCCTTAGGGTGGCTGTACGGAAGATGTTGCCAGTGTTGCTGAATAAAGGGCTGCAAATGTAGAAGAGAAGATGCTATCCACGATTAAAAGGATATGTTTAATTAAAATAGCAAAGTACACACATTATTGGTTGTAAAACTAAAATTTTTGTCAAATATTTGTAATTGCTGCCGTTACAGTGTTTTTAAACGATCACTGTACGACTCCCGATTACCTGCAGCTGGTTTACTGTCTGACTTTGTGAGCTGTGAACTCAGTAAGATGTCTATTATGGATAGCTTTTAAAAACACAATTTTATTGATCTGTAACATCTTATTTTCACTAACAAGCTTATCTTTCAGACAAATAAAACAATCACCAATCCTGGTTCAAATTCTAAGTTGTCTTGGAGTAAAAACATAAATCTATGGTGAATAGCTTCAAAACGTTTCCACTTATGTTTCTTCAAATTCAACTAAAAAAAAAATCAACATATATTGGAAAACTATTGTTAAAACTTCAATGATCTGGTTACACAAGTATGGCCAATGTTAAACTGATACTTTTTTAAAGGACCTTTTTATACCTGTTCAGCTTCCCCATTCCGATGAGGAGAACATCCTGACAAACAGATTTCCTATCAGATTTAGTTCTGGACTTTGGAACAAACCGCACTAAAACCTTCCAAGTGAAGTCTTTCTTTTGGATGTACAGTGTGGCTGGACTTAGCTTCACTGTAAATGAGAGCTGTGGTCAAAATTTATAGTTTGGTTCCTTCAGAACTTTGCCCTTTTTCCCCATAGGATTTTAGTAAATTGTAGCCTAGCACAAATTCCTGGAAGGAAAACGTTTCCATCCTAAACCTTATGAAGAATACAGGGGATTCTTTTCACAGTGAAGCCTCCCTGAACACTTTTTTTTCTTGTGTTGTCATAGAGAAAATATGGGGACCAAAGAGATAAGAACTGGGTGTTCATTTATTTCTATTTAGATAATTCTAATGTATTGCAACCTCACTGCAAACCGTGGCTTTGGTGAAAGGATGCAAGAGAGCAGAGACTTTAGTAGGTCAGATTGACATTACTTCAGGTTAATCAGATTCATTGCTCCTGGTGTTAGGCGTGTACCCAATTGGGTGATGCGGCGAATCCAACAACAAAGTTTTAGTGTAGGAATTTGCACACTTATACAATCAAGTTATTACGGCTATCTTAATGCGTAAATTGTAAAGCTGCAAGGGGGCCAGCCTTGTGAGTTTGGTTTTATTCTCTGAGAAGTCGAGACTCCCAGTCTTTCTCTCATATTCTTAGGCTCTCTGTCATTCCTCCTTTTTTTCCTTCTCTCTGCGCTCTTACATAAGAGCCAGATAGCAGGGCTATGTGGTGCACTGGGGGATTAACACAGGACTCTCTTTTCTGTCCTAGTTTACCCCTTTTTATGGGCTCGAACCTACCGTGGTGCAACCCAGGTAGGTATTGATCACTCACCATCACCACCACTACTGAAGTCTTCACAGTGAAAACACCGGGGAGAAACAGAAATGAGGCCAAAGTGGCAGGGGTAAAAATAACGTCCTATTTATAGCCCACCTACATCATCAGCGCTGGTCTCAAAGTCTTTCCGTCTGAGGTTACTTCTGCCTCTAACGGCTGTGCTAGCGCATCCAAACACATGCTAACCAAGCAATGAAACACTCATAACGAGCGAGGAGGAGAAGCAGGAGAGGGTTTCTCTGCAGGATTCCCTTCCTGCCTTCGCCTCTCCTCCTCCACCTCCTCCTGTTTGTCATCTCCACTGCAGCAAAAAAAAAAAAAAAAGTCTGCGATGCTCATGAAGCACAGGTTCATTTGCTCTTCGTCAACATCAGGGCCGGTGCCTCTCCCTCTCATCCCGACCTGCCGGCGGAGTGGAGAGGCCGTGTTCTCGTAGATCACGCAGTTCAAACACGCTACATTTGCTCTGCGTCGGAGCTCATAGGACACAGAGTTCTAAAAATGGCTGTTTTGTTTTTTCTTTGTGCATGTCCTCTAACGGTTCTGTCCAACCTCCCTTTCTCAGCGTGCGTGCGTGTGTGTGCATGTGTGTGTGTGTGCGTGTGTGGACCCCGCCTAAGGCAGCCTGTGCACCTATATTCCAAATGACCTTGTTTACGGACACAACACAACCACCACGAATTCCCAGACAGAATCTCATTTCGAGGGAGCAAAATTTGCAGGGTGCAAACCTGTGCAGTCTTAACTTAACTGACCTTTTGCAACCGGGGAAGTGGAATAAAATTGTATGCGTAGAGAGGTTGAATTGGGACAAAGATGCTTCCTCCATTTTGGGTCAGGAGCTCATGTTGAAGCTGAGGAAATGCATGCTGGATAATGTTTTCCTTTTTGGGGAATTCTTTTTTGCAAGATTTGAAAGTAAAAGTGTTAAAAGAATGTTGTTGGTTTTTGTTCTATGACATTCTAGTAGGTAAATTAAAAGAGAGAGTGAAAATTTTACAGGTGAACCTAACAACAGAGAATAAGAAAGAACTCAGCACTGTTCCCACTGAATGGGATCTATCAGCTGCATACCTGCAAGAATACGTCCTCTCACGAAAAGAGCAATATTATTCACAAGAGTAGAGGGCAGGGAAGAAGGAGAATCCTAATACATTTCTCCATCTTGAATGTAGTCTGACCTTCATGTCTCTGTCTTTCTCTTCTGCCCTCTCTTCTTCTCTCTCTCTCTCTCTCTCTCACTCTCTCTCTCTCTTTCTCTCTCTCTCTCCACTCATCCCTCTTGTCTGTGTAAATCTGAAGGTTTGTGCATGTAAATTTTCTTTCCTCTCCCTTCAGGCATTAAATAAAAATGCTAAGAGGAGTTTGTGTTTTTCGTTGTTATGCATGCATGTGAGCGTGAGTGTTTCTTCTCGCAGCCTGGGCGGTATCTGTGTTATTGGCTTAGCCTTTTCAGGGCCTGGGTAATTAGATCAGACTGCCTCTCCCCGAGACTCGAACCGAGCTCTAAAGTGACAGTTGGGAGCACGGTTGTAATTTTCTGCTCCTCCCGGTAATTGAAGACTGGGATTTGGCAGGATTGGGATGCACTATATTTCCAGAGAATATGAAGTAAACAACACCTTCGCCCTCCCTCCTCCGCAAGATCCCCAAAAATAACACTCGCCCACTAGCAAACACCCACCCGCAGACATGCGTAGATCCTGCACACACACACACGCACGCATACATGCGCACGCACACACACACACACACACACACACACACACACACACACACACACACACACACACACACACACACACACACGCACACACACACACACATGAATGCACACATCCAATATCCAATGCCTCCAGCTAACTAACAACCGACTAATCTACTTGTGTTCCCCAGGTGGAGTGTAACAATTAGTTCAGTTGGTTCAGCACAAATCCACACTCACCTTTGAGGGCAATAACAATACTTTTGACTCTTATTATGCAGGGGCTTAGCGAGCATTCTCAGCATGACATCTTTACCAGAGATTTACAAATTAGGGAGAATGGATTTTACACCAGCAGTAATGTATACGTTTGAATAGCATTACATCTCTATAAGGGTTTTTTATTGGGGTTTAATTAGTTATGCACAAAGTGCTTGTAAAACACTGCGGGGAGGGAGGATGAGGAACCTTTGCTGTGTTCACTCATTACCTGATTTATTAAAGGTCTAATAGATGCCATTTAGCAGCTAAATGTTCTGCAAAGAACACCTGCTTTAGTTTTACTAGAACACAATGTTGCATTTCCATAAGTTATGTGAACTTAATAAAGGAAATATAATTCTCATAACTGCAACAAAGGTACATGTGAACCTATGCAGGGGCTCCTACATATAGGCATCGTTTTACCCTGCATGACTTCCCTTGATAACGTTGCACAGTCGCCAAGCTGAACCTGGAGTAACCATAGTGAGATCACGATGACATTATGGAGGTGTCTTTGTCACAGGTCTTTGTCTCTCTTTACATGCAAAATCAAGATGTTGCTGTAAAACAAATTAAAGTGACATTTTAATCACAGACAAAACATGTTACAGTTTTCCCATTTGTTTTGGTATTTAATTTCCTCATTTTGACTCTCATAGAGAAAAATATGCTTTCTGTGCACCTTTTTAAAAGCTATGCAGCTTTGAGAAAAGGGAATGTTAAACTCTAATACCTAATTGTATTTATTTTTTGTACAACTGTTGTGCGGAAATGCACATAAATGTAGTAGCTTCACAATCAAGCAAAATCTCAAGACTATTTCTTTGAAATCTATTTGTCAAACTGAGACTAGATTGAAATGGCAGATCACAGACTGATAATTTAAAAACACTGCATGTTTTTTCATAAAGTTCACAACTTCATAGGCAGTTGCTCAGGGCATAACTAGAGGAGGGGGCATAAAAACAACATATTGTAAAAGCATGGTATTTATTATTTGCAAGCTAAGTAAGTTTTATATTGCCTTTTATGCTTGAGCAGGCACCCCCAATCTCTGCTTAGAGCAGAAAGATCAGTCTGTCTTTTTTTTTTTTTTTGTCTATTGCACTAAACTCAAGTTGCGTGAGGGGCAAATTATGAGCATTATGTTTAGCTATGCACATCCAGGAAATTTTAAGAAAATATGCTTTTGCAGACTAGACTATAGTAGGGTTTGGTAGCAGCAAATGCAGAGGCTGTTACTGTCCAGTGGCCGGTATGCCCAGGTTTGTGTTATGGAGTTCAGAGGGTGCAGGCCGACTCGCTGTCTGGACTCGCAGTCATCAAATAAAACCCGGACCAAAACCACAAACCAAATAATGAAGGACAGCACTGACAAGGGTTGCAAATCGAAATGTAGCAAATACATCTCCCTGCTGCACAGATGCCCTCCTGTTTCACAAAGCATTTGCGATTCAGATGGGTTGCACCGCATTTTGACAGACGTGCAGAACTACGTGCTCGGGTTACATAACTAAGAGAAACTGTTATAAATTGCATGTTTCAATTGCTAAAACAAATCTAGCAATGAAAGATCTGCTGCAGTGCAGATGCTTAAATTTTTTAAGCAGTCTTCTGCACAAGAGGAGCATCGGAGTCTAAAAGAGAATGAGTGAAGAGTGCTATTTTGAATTAACGACAATAACTTCTAAGACACATACTCGAACGAAGCTAGTGACAGATCAGAGAAGACGGCAGCGCACTGATGGATGGGTTGTGTTTAGCTGTGCAGGCATTTGCTACATATAAACACTGTGTGTTTGTATTGAAATGCTACATTATTGATTGTAAGTGATCAATTATGGATTACAGCCTCCTCACAGGCATCAGAGTCCAGCACCAATAAAGAGATATTGTGTAGACGGGCTGGACCACTGTTCACGATCACGCTCAGTGCTGCCGTTTGCACTGGCCGTATTTATTATTGATCACAAGTTATCAATTATTGAAATTGATGAGCATCAGGGATATGAAAGTCTGCAAAGTAAAGAAGCAACTTGCAGCTTGACCCTTGCTTTACTTGATGAATGTAGATAAGTCATAACAGAGTTGCCACTGCAGCTGGATTCCTCAGGCACAGATGCAGGTCTCACTGGTCCTCAGGAGGTCCTGGACTCTGTGACTCTAGGACCTTCTGTCCTGCATCGTTTACGTCGTTCCCTGTTTCCACACATCTGATTTAAACAAATAGCCCGCTGACAAGATTCAGCGTAAATTCAAGCAATACTCAGGTGAACATTTTGCCATTTGACTTAGGTCTGTTGGAGCAATATCACATCTTAAACATCCCAATCAGTGAATGTTTGTTGTCTTTAACCAACACTGCTTTTAGGGGTCAGCTCTTGGTCATAAAAAAGCATTTATTAAAGAAGAAAACTGCAATAAAATGGTTAAATAATTGATTTGTTACCAGGTGCCTTCTAGGACCCCCATGTACAAAACAAAATATAGTAAAAGGCTCATGATATGGATGTTTCTACAACCCAGAGGTGGTGCACAGAACACTGCCAACAACTAACTTGTTATTTGGAAAATTAAAAAATATTTTTTGAATTTGTGGAGGAAATAATCTTTTGATTCATTTTCGAGTAACTGACCTTGGGGATTTGAGAACTTGTACAATCATGTTAATGTGCTTAAGACCACTGTACGAGTTTTGGCAACACTTCATTTGATGGGGTGCGCGTCAGTCTCATGACCCCGTCAAATAAAGTGTTGCCAAAGCTTCAAACAGCATTATGTTCAATTTTATAAATATGAGACAAGAAAAAATTCAACTAGTGAGGCTTTACAAATGTACACTATATGCACACCAAGTTACATGTGAACCACAGTTGGACACAGACAGGAAAGAGGATTACACTATAATCACTGGAAAGATGATATAAAAAACATTTTTAACTGAACAAGAACAGGATTAAATAATCATAAATTGCAGCGGTGTTTACAATTGTGTATGGTTTGGCCCTGACACCTTTAAAAATTGTCATCATATAAAATGAAAATTTATCAAGGAGAGCAGGCAGCAGGGGAGGCAGGCTGAGAGGGCAGACTTGGAAAAATGAATGAAGGAACGTGGCACCCATAGATAGCTTATTGTATTTTTAAAAAACAGCCTTTTTTTTAAATAACAACCTTGTTGGATAACAAGACCTCTGACTTTCCCAGTTAGAATGCTAACGAAATAAAATGTTCTTGTTTTTGACTGATTTCTAAATACAAAGAGAATGCAGCAAAAATCTCCCCTTGACCTCTTCTCTCATACACACAGTCAACAACTCCATGAACACTGTTTACTTAAGCAAAATTATTTTCTCTGTGATACACATAATTTATTACCTTCAGTTTGTTTAGCTATTAATATTTTTAAAAAAACCAAACAAACAATGGGTAAAATAAATGATGTTAAATGCCCTGTAATTACTACATTTTCAAGTCAGAGGACTCCAAAGCGCTTTACACTTCAGTCAGTCATTCAGTCATTCAGGCACACGTTCGCACACTGATGGTGGTAAAGCTACCCTGTAGCCACAGCAGCCATGGGGCAATCTGACAGAAGCGAGGATGCCACGCGTTGACGCCACCGAGCTTTCTGACCACCACCATTGTTATTGGTGAAGAAATAAATTAGGAGGGAAGTCATTTAAAAAGTTCAAATAAAACAGGCGGAGCTGACTCACCGGAGCCCGTAAAGCACCGTCCCATCGGGGTGGAGACGGATCATCCTGTTCTTGACCGTGACGCCGTGAACAAAGGACTTCTTGTCATTGAGGAAGTAGGTGTCAGGGACCCAGAGCTGGTCGGCCACCCGGTTGTCCAGCGTCAGGTTGTAGGCGATCTCTGAGTACGAGAGGCGCTTGTCCCGCCACGCTTGTTGGAAGTACATGGTCAAAGTGTAGTCCTGGTGAACACAAGAGGGAAGGCAGGAGTTAGAGAAGTCAGAGAAAGGCTGTAAACCCACACGTAATAAATACTCGTGATTATACATGCATTATTAAATCATTTTGTCATTTGCTACCACTACCATATAATGGTAGCATAACGCTAAGGGTCCATTACACTGTCAGTGGCAATGGTGCACCACAAGCAGTGGAAGACATTTTGAAGCCCAAAGGACTACCAAAATGTGTTCTACTCTAACTCAAAACAGCAGTTTAAAATATCTTATATTTGGTTAACAGTTATCTGTGGACTATGTTTGAAAGTCGGGTTTGTGCCTGGAAATCAAGGCTCTTGATTTTCGGTCCCTGCTTAGAGGTGAAAGTCATGAACAGGCCGACAGCTCTCAAAGGCTCAGCATATTAAGTTTTGGCTTAAATGAATGAACCCAATTTCTGTTGTCCACAAAGACAATGTTCCTGCTAAACACATAACTGCAGCTGGGTCCCCCTGCTGTCTGGTTTTACATAACAATCAGCCCAAACCATAGGCTGGCCATTGTTTTTCCATGCAATTCCACTCAATTCCCATCTCCTTTCTGTCTAAGATTTCTCCCATTGAGCTCAATTTCTCTAGTTGCGTTTCAACCAGGCCAGTCGGACAAACTGAAGGAAAAGTTTTCTCTGCTGCTTTAGTCTGCCTGTAGCTTTAGCCAAGCTTCCAAATTTCAGGCAATTAAAGTCAGAACGAGATGAATGACATTTTACAACTGACAAAAATGTCGTGGTCTTACAGCTCACCTAATTTCTGGGAAGCTTCATTGAACTGTTTTGCAGAGGTACTGGCCAAACATTTGCAATTGGGTAAAATCAGATTCAATCGTTTGATGTTTCCACAGAGTTCTCGCCTCCAGCAAGCAATCATTTCTCAATAGCTGAGGGTCCAGACCTTCTGCACGAAGCAATGCGTAGAACAAGGGAGGTTTTTTTTGTGTTTTTTTTTAACCAGGCTACCCAAACTGCTGAGATCCAGGGAGAGTTTCCCAGACTCAACCTTAGGAGGTGGACAAGCAGCTTTCATATCTGCAAGCTCGTTTTCACACGCGCTCTGAGGTGTGTTATTAAACTATGCCTCCTCCTCTCCTCAGTCTTTAAAACAGACTCACACCCACACAGTCACGGTAAAACACAGCACTGCAGTCGGATCTGTTTGGTTACGCTGTGTTGCAGTGCAATCACTGAGTGGGGAAACACATTAAAAAATACAGTCCGTGAAACAAGGCCCTTGAGCTTTAACTCCATCATCATTACTTATCACTATGTTTCCAGGGATTTTATGTCTGTCCGAGACGCACTGGCGTGACTCTGCAAGGCAATTGCCATTTTCGCTCTTAAACTCTCATCTTTGATTGCATGCAGCATGCAGAGCCGAAACACTGCGTAAAAAGGCCATCTAAAAATACACGAGTTGCTGCCATGTCGATTTTTTTGTACAGGGATGAAAAGTCAAGCAAGGATAGATGCATCCTTTTTTTTTGTTGTGTTTTTTTTTTGGAGAGTTACCACTGAGCCATCCTCTCAGTGGCTCCCTCTCTGTCTCATTATCGGTCCGTCGATTGGATATCTCTATCACCTTTGGGATCGTTAGCTGTTGGCCACACTCTTGATGTGTCATCCACTGAGACAGCTTCTCCTGCAGTACAAACTCGCCTTTAGCGTCATCTGTTCCATTTTGATGAAATACAGTAAAACTCGCTGATAAAATAGCCACAAAGTAGGCTGTGCTGTGGTTTGGACTATACAGTAGATTGTTGCACAATGCTCATCGTGACTGTTTTGGTAGTTTCTCAGATTTTGCTTTGCAAAAGTATTCATAACTGCTGAACTTTTTCACAGTTTGTCACATTACAACCAGAAACCCCAGCGTATTTTATGGGGATGTTGTGACAGAGCAACACAAAGTAAGGAGCAAGTAAAGAACACACATTTTCCAGTTTCTGAGTCACACCATCATTCACTGGACCTACATAATGTAGACTAGGCCACATTTACTCACGATTAAGCATTGATTTAAACTCTTCTTTGTGCAATTGTAGCTCAAGGTTGTGTGTTTGGGCTCATTGTCCTGATGGAAGTTGTACCTTTGCCCTTATCTCAAGTAACCTCGGTCTCTAACAGGTTTTCTTCCTAGACTGCCCTGTATTTAGCGCCAACTCTGGCCAGTTTCCCTGTCCTATTTGTAAAAAAGCATGACTACAACATCACATTGTCACAGACAGGGTAATAGCAAGTACTATTTTTCTATATCCCTTCATGGCGGCAAATAGAACTTATTCTGGCTTTCTTTCATCAGACGTTTCCTTCTTGCCCCTTTTTCATAAAGTCCAGATTTATAGAGTCCATGACCAGCACATGTGGCGTTCTGCAGTTCCTCCAGAGTCTTTGAGAGCCTGTAAAATGTTTTTCTGATTTATGTTCTCTGTGGCTATATCTTCATCTGTTTTCAGCTGCACAATACGTTTTCCATGCTCAGATGGTGGATTAAACAGTGCTCTGTGAGATTTAGTTTTATAACTTTACCCTGGTTTTAACGTCTCCGGATCTTCCACACCCTGACCCGTCTGATGTGTTCTTTGGTCTTCATGATGCTGTTTGTTCACTAATGTTTTTCAACAAACTTCTGATGCCTTCACCGAACATCTTGATTCAGACCGAGATTAACTTAAACATAATTGAACTTTGTTTACTATTTATTAGACATTAAAAGTTTTGGAATATAGAAACTACAAATGGTACATCTCATAAATATCACAATTAAAGGGACCAAAAACTTCAATTCATGGTACCTAGAAGAGGTTTGAACATTAATTCATTCAATATTTTATGTCTGCATGTACAGATCTAAGTTTGCAGAATCCCAAAATGATTTGGGATGCTGGGTTTTTGTGAAAACAAGTGTTAAGATATGACTGAATGGTTGCCATGGGAGATTCAAGGATTTCCTCAAACAAGCATGAAAGAAACAAAGCTACACTCAAGGTATGTTTTTTGATAAGAGAATAACATTAAAAGATGATAAAGCTCAAAAAAGTTGATTTTACACCACTCACCCGTTTAAGCTACACAGTGAGAATCTCTTCAAGGCTCATTTCAACCACTGAGCGTAATAAGCTGATCATCGTGGACAGATGTCTGTTTACCAGCCAGTTTGGCTGATATTGAAACAAATATATTGAAACAATTAAAACTGTTATAGGGAAATTAAAGGCTTTCAGTGCAAACATAAAAACAATTCATTGCAATAAAACTGCAGGTTGTAATTTTCGCAGAGGAAAATATTTACATACCGGCGGTATGACTGATAAACTTTAAAGAAACTTTTAGTAGCAACATTTTAGCTCTCTCAAAAGGTTTCTTTTTTATCAATTTAATCACACATATTAAATAGCTCCACATGCAATTAGAAATCTAATTTATCTTCAGTGTTTGTGAACAAAGTATTTTTTTTACAGCACGCAGAAAGATAGATGTCCCCTCTTACTGTCTGCAGCTAAGGCTGCTCAAGGTACAATTTAGCCAGATGTATTTGGTGTTCAGAAAGAACTAGTTTGTCTGTAAACACGGGTCCACTGATACTCCTAACATGTGCACGCACAAAGATATTAAAATATTAATAATGAGGGCTTGTGGCCATAGAGACCCAAGAATTTGTAATTTTCCATAAGTTTGAAAAAAGCGTAAGAACCGAGACACATTACTTCCTTCAAGCCTTCAAAATAAAAGTCTTCAATGAGCCAATTCATCTAATTAGAATGGCCCTCAGCATTGTTTCTGCTTGTTAAACACAGCAGTCTTGATGCTGGGTGGTTGTGTGTGCTGCAGACTCATCAACTCCTAATACGGTTGTTCATTTTTATAGGCAGAATTAGACGGAATTTTGTTGCTGCTTGTCAAATAAGCTAAAAACAACATGTTGGATGCATAACTTAGGATGCACAGCAGACGGAGAGCAGAATATTATATTTACTTCTTTAACATGAAGCAGTTGTAGGTTGCTTTACCAACAATAAACATAGTTTTTATGTCTGAATTCCTATTATGGTATGTTTATGTGTGTGTGTTTTTTTATTTTTTTTGTCCAGTATATCTCACAGTGTTTCCTTGTAATTGACTGGAAAGTCATCCAGGATGTACGCTGCCACTCCCCCATTGCCTGCTTGAGATAGGCACCGGCTCCCCATTTAAACCTCCCTTGTGAGGTTTAATAGCATAGAGGATGGAAAATGTAGTAAACACATCAGACTCTGCACAGATTTTTCTTCTAGTGGTGTAAGAAATGCCTCTCTTCAAAGATTTGCAAATATAAAAGTTAATAAACTTTTTAACTTCTACTTTAGACCTTATTCTCTCTTTTACCACAAAACAAATAAATTGCAAATCAGAAGACATTCGGTGTTTGTTGGTGTGTTAACTTATGACAGTGAGCGAACTGAAATGAGTAGAAAATGGGTGGGGGGGGGGTCTCTCTTAATTAGTGGTAGTGCTACTACCACTAATTAAAGCAACAATAAAAACAATCTTTGTAAATTAACTTCGCTGTAGCGTTTTTATGATAGAATATTTCCAATACATTTTTAAAAAGTATAAGATTCTTTATTTTACTTTCAGTCTGCATGGGGAATGACAAGAATGTGCAACAGATATGCACATACATGAAAGTATTAGATGCACCAGAGCATCAAGTGCAAAGGTTTATCTATCATATGGTCCCTGTTTTAATTTGCTCAAACTATGAGAGAGATTTCCCAGTATTGATGCAAAACATTGATGCTAGTAACTTTACTGGGTGGATGAACTACCCAGTTCATCCACCCACGAAGTTTGACAGGACTAGTTTATAAACCGACTAGTTCGGCAGCAGGCTAGTTATTCCTGCCAACCTTGGGGTAAAATTTCTGCTTTGTCAGAGGAGGCCTGAGGCTTTGAAGGGAGCAGTTTCAGTTCACAAAAATCCAATTCTGTCTGTAGCAGGAGACCGATTAGCCTCAGCGCTGATTCTCTTACCTGCTTTTACTGAGGGATCCTGACAGTGAGCTACTGTGAGTAATCATGGATATACGTATACTTCTCACACACAAATACTCCTTTAAGATGTCAAAGAAACTCTAACAAAAAAATAAATAAATCACAAAGTCACCGGAAAACAGTTCCCATGTGATCCAGGTTTTCACAGAAGAAAATAACAATTCATTTTCAGATCTCAGAAGCAAATTGTCTTTTTTTTTTTTGTCTTTACATTGTGCTTGTAAGACTGACTAATTACCTCGGAGTTTGGTAATTTTTTTTCTCTTCACCTAAGTAATTGGTTAACTAATTGGTTGACTTTTGCTTTAGTCTAATTCACAGCAGGCTCAGTAGCCCAGGTGTTATTAATACTTTTAGTGAGCTTTGATCAACTGTGCCGTGACTACAGCACAGGGAGTCAGAGAGATATCAGCTTTTTATTTCTGTGTTAAATCTCTTTAAAGGTACAAATTTGTACAGAGAACCTAGAGTAAACACTGCCCTCTGTCTGTAGGATAAACTGGCAACATGTTTATCCATTTCACAGCTGGTGCCGTTTTTTGTTTTTTTTTTTTTCAAAAAAACCTTGCAGTCTCCAGTACCCTCAAGACTCCTACCGTAGTATCTTTGCAAAGGCAGTGATGATGGTATTGCACTCTTACTAGTAATGGGTTTTCCCCTGCTCATTTCCTGCCCATTATATCACTACTACTATAGGTATCACGTCTAAAAGAGGATGGAGAATTTCCCTGAGAGGTTCCTGCACATCTACTATCCATTTGTGCGCCACTGAAGAGAAGAAAACACTCTCAGTACTTTCTTTACCTTGTGCACTTTCAACTGTGCCATCTGTGCACAATATTTTTGGCTCGGTGCGGCATTTTGTGTGCACAACTCGACAAATCAGACAACATCATTCGCACAAAATTCAAAATCGATTGGATTTGATCATGTTGATTTAGTGGAGTATTTTAATAGTCAGGCTCCATTATATATGATGCATAGTGCAAGGCATTTTTGATGGGATGAACCTACTAGAATGAGACATATTCAGGCTGGGTTTTTTTTTTTTTTTTTTTTGCTGTTGTTTTTGTTATCTTTCAGTTTTGTACCAGTGTGGAAGCAGCCTTAGAAACATAGAATTAGGGTTGCAAAATTTCAAGTTTTTAAGGTGCCACCTTTAAGACTGACATGGATTCAGGAGGGATTATCACACAAATATAGGAAAAATTAGGCTTGGGCTTCAGCTGGAAAGTATAATAATATAAAATATTATATAGATATAAACAAATTATTACTAAAGGATTCCAGTCACATCCACTCGAAGCATGTTGCGTACTTTATTGAACAGATTAGGAAAGGTCTATGGACTGTAGAAAACATGCCCTTTATTTATATGTTTGTGCACAAAATAATTCTTAGATAATCACATTTTAGTCTACTGAGGTCTGCATATTTTGAGCTCCTTTCAGGATGATTTTTGTAGAGCTGCCAGCCACGACCCTCAAACTCCACGTTTACACTCGCAAGTGAAAATGGCTGCAAACCGGCAAGCAATTACACAACCATGCATCTTTGAAAAGCAGAAGTAGAGCCTCCTGCACAACCAACAAGAATGCAGTAAGTGGTTTCTGGACGGTATGTTAACAACAAAACACTTGTCTTTTCAGCAGCAATTGTACTATGAATACAGCGGTAAAATCACCAGATCAAATATTTTGGAACTCGGAAGGAAAAAAAATGTAGAACAAAATTTTTTTACCTTTTCTGAACAATTTAAACAGAATAAAATATCAAGTCATGAGGATATGACTGTAAAAAAGACCAAAAAGTGCCAAACCGGTTTGTCACATGTTGATTCTTTGGGTGAAGAGGAAACTTTCATTAAGGTCACACAGATGTGGTTTTTAAGCTTCAGTGAGAAAGACATCTTATGGAGAACCTCAACATTAAAAAAAGAAACTCATGTGAGGATGGAAGTGAAGATTCATACAAGGTCAAGCTAATGTAAAAAACATCAGGGTCGGGTGCTCAGTGACGGTGAGTCATTGCTCAAAATGTTTCTGGGCTTAAAAATTCCCCCATTAAGAGCCTGACAGAGTGACATGGAGTACATTTATGTTTCCCAGTGAGATCTGTCAGAACAGGGTTGGCGAAAATCCTCCATTACAGCTACATCGGCTGTCACGAGCAACATGGGATGGACAAAATAGGGTTTGTGAAAATACAGCTGGACATTTTGACTCTAGGTATCAATGTTGCATGCAAACCTGCAATAGAAATCCATTAAAACCATCCATAAGCAGTGGTGTGGCATTTTTTCTAACTTGAGTGAACAGATTGGGTGTAAATGCCAGACATCCTTTAGGATCTTGTGTTAGGTCAGTTTTACATTTGTAAAAATCCCAACAGGAATAGCCGTAAAACATTCACATTTTTTTTTTAACTTTTATCATCTCGTTACTGAATATTGTGTTTGCAAAGAAAGGTAAGCAAAGGGAGCAACATTTCTTCTGCTGACTTTTGTGAAACTTGATGGAAAGTTACTGAACAAGCAAAGGGAGAGCCCATTAAATTTGTGCAGATGTCTCCATTTTTTTTTTTTTTTTTTTTTTTTTACACATTGATGTTTGGTCATTAAATGAAAAATGCTACCCCAGAAATAATTCTAATAAAGCAGAGAAAAAACTGAAAGTGGAATAAAAAATAAAAAATGAGTCATGGGTGCTTTCACTTCGTCTCTGCAGCTTCTCAAACATCCATCACATTCATGTTTAGCTCTCCAGGAGCACCAAAGAGAAATGTGCTGATCATGATTAATGACTGTGTTTACATGCACTTCAACTATCCTAGTTAGAACTGTTTTTTTGTTTTGTTTTCCATTCATTTTACGTATTTCCACTACAAACTGCAGGAGTCAGCATCTTGTGCTGCATCAGCAGCTCCTGTTACTGCACCCAAACTAATTTTGAGAAGACTGGATCTGCTATCTGGAGTTCTCCAAATTAAGACAGGAAACTTTAGCAAACAATTTATTCAGGCATGGAAACTTTCTCTGCTGGAAGATATATTTAAATGAATTTAAGATATTTTAACCCAGAATGTTAATGAGTAGGTTACTAACATCAATGTAAACAGAAGAACTTGGTTGAAATCTTAAATCCTTAAAAGACTCAGAGCAGGATTATATTCTACACAGTGTACAAACTGATTAAATGTTCAATATTTGTGCCCCTTCAAGCTTCGAGTGATCTACTGGTTTCATATTTAACAGCGCGGTTGAGGGAGAACCTGGGAATGGAGTGACACCATTGACTTTGTAATGCTCTTCACAAATTGTCCTTTTTTTTGTCTACTTGGTTTCACTGAGCTTCTTTTGTTGTAAGAGTAGAATCTCACATTCAAAACAATTCAACACAGAGGAAGAGATTTCTAATGAGATCATGTTTACCACAATTATTAGCATACTTTCTGTTAATGCTTGCTGCAGCAATCTTCTGCCAGAAGGACAACTCTTAGTCTTTCATTACATTGCCACAATATTGGAGTGTATAGAGAGTGGCATCTTACGTGATCTCTCCTCTTCAGATTATCCTACAGGTTTTCAATAAGAGCAGGTCTAAGTTTAAAATAAAAAAGAAAGCACTTTTATGGAATGATTCCCAGTCAATCAGTTGGCATGTAGATAATTGTAAACCATGACTTTGCCTTCAAGTCCTTAACAGTAGAGGTTTTTTGACTTTCCTAACCATGTTGCTCAGGGTTTGTGACAAGACAAATACAACAATCTCCATTGTTGGTCGTAGTTTGACTTGTAATCTTTTGAACACAAACCAATAATTGTTGCTATTTTGTAAACAAAACTTTTTCAAATTTCTTTGATATGGCATAATACCATGACCCATAAGGTGTGAAGGCCAAGGCAATTTTGGCACCATATGCTATTGACGTCGGACTTTTTTAAACCAAGATTTCTCTCATAACTGTAGTGTAAATAAGTATTTCCTAAGCCTTAACGTCAGTATTCCACCGTGTTTATTTAAAAAAATATTCAGTGAAGGATCAGGGATGCATAAAAAAGCTGAGGGATTAACAGCTCTTCTTATGTTCTTATTATATTACAAACCATATAAATCTTCTACTGTGCAGGTTCATTCAGCATAACTAATAATGCTGTTCCAGACAGCCTGTGTTCTTGTTTTAAGCTTTTTGGGAAAACTCCACAGAGCAAACAGAGGAGAACAGAGTCAGAGCTGCAACAGAAGAACAGGACACTAATCTTCCTTATGTCTTTAAATTATTGAAAGGAATTGTGCATGCACTGTAAAGTTTGCAGGAAATGATTTCAATTCATATCTGTTTGCACAGCACTTTTCACACATAAGCTGCACATAAACGGTTGACCAAAGGTATGAAAGGAAAATGAGGTTGTAATGAAGCAAGTTTAAATTGAAGGGAAAGAAATTAGATTAAAATATCATGTTAAATAAATAAAGCTGAAGTGAAAATTAAAGAGAAGGTTTAAAAGGACATTAAAAAAAACAAGCAGGGTGGCTTGGAAAATAAAATCTCTGCTTCCAGCTCTTACTATGGAAATTCCTGGAATGACGAGTCAACCTGCATCTTTTTTTCTTCTCTAAAACCTGCATCTTGAAAGCAGCGTTTTCTTGTGAGGTAGAAAGCATTACGGAAGTTGAGGTCACTAAGGGCTTTACGAGTGATAAGAGGGATTTTGCACTGAATTATTGAATGCATTAACCAATAAATGTGATCCCCTTTCCTGGTCCCAGTAAGAACTCATGCTGCAGCATTTTTTTTTATCAGCTGGAAGACTGCAGGGGAAGTAACAGGACATCCAGGTAAGACTGCAATGCATTATTTAGGACTGCAGGATACTAATGCATGCAAGAGTTTCACAGGATGTATCAGGGAATTTATTTGGTTATTTGCTGTGATACCTCTACATAAAAATCCAGTGCAACCAGCTGCCTTCAAACGTTGTCTAAACAGTAAGTAGATCACAGCCGTCTGCAATTCCATTTTAGACAAAAACGCAGAAACCTTGAGGGCTTGTTAAAGAACATTAGAGATCAACAAACAGCATCATAAAGACCGAGGAACTCAGCAGACAAGTCAGAGAGAAAAAGTTGTGGAGAAGTTTACAGTAGATTATTAATGCAACAACGACAAGCTTTAAACATTTTTAAAGAACACCATTCAATCCAGACATAACAAATGTGTAAAAGTAATACACACTGAAAACAGCAATCCCACTGTGAAGCATGGCAGAAGACGGAGGATGGAGCTAACAAGAGGGAAATAATGGAAGGACTCCGTTAAGAAGCTGCAAAAGACTTAAAACCGGAGTGGAGATTCACCATCTAGCAGAACAACAGCCGTATCCAGACAAGTAGAGCTACAATGGAACTGATTAGATAAACTTGTGTCTTTAAATGGCCTATGTAGACTGATGAGAGCCTTCAGCAAGACTTGAAATTGATATTCACAGACGCACTCTATCATATCCGACCAAAAGTGAGCATTTTCAGAAAATAAAAAATTTTTCTAGATGTTTTACTTCACAGCTGTGCACCGTTTCGTATTGGTGTATCAGGTTAATTTAAATTAACACACCTTGATGTCATTGGTTGCTATGTGTCAAAAGGTGAAAAAGTGAAGAAAGCCATGAATACTTTTGCTAGACACTGCATATATGTCGTCTAAATCAAAATTAAAGCTTGCAGTTTTATATTAGAAAAAAACTCTTAACACAGTTCTGCATAAAAAGGAGCAAAACAAAAATGCTAATAAAATTGTAAGTGCTGTTACAAAAAAAAAACAAAGCATCCTTAACCTGGATTAGCAGGGGCGGATGTACTGGGGTGGCATGGGGTGGCAGTCGCCACCCCAAATGAGAGCCTTGCCACCCCTGTTGCCACCTCAGCTGGCGACTATGAATTCAATAAATAATTATGGGTAATCGGACATTAAGCGCATGAATCTCTTTTTTCCGACAACATTGAATGCAACACAATGTAACCTGACACCTACTGCTAAGTAGCGGGAAGAGCGAGAGAAGGACAGAGTGCGAGGCAGCAGCATTGATGGATATATTACTGGACTGGACATTACGTGACTTATCGTGCGCCACACCTGCGCCATTGCTGTCCATTGAGTCAACATTATGGGTGGTCAGGAAGTACCACAATCACGCAAAGAATCTGAAAAATGGACGCAATATTTAGCGGTTAATTCAACCCTATGAATTGGATAACAAGGGCTTCAGATTTAACAGGTGAGCAAAAAGTTTTAACTTAAAGAAAACCTTGAACAAGTGAGCAGTGGGTCAGTTATGCTAACTGTTGCTAGCCTTCTTTTAACTTTGATAACCTTAACATGTGCTGCGCAGTTCGGTGTGTTTTGGTTACGTTAGCACTAAATCACGTCACATCAGTAGAGCGGCTGTTTAATCAACCACCGCTGTGTCAGGCGAAAACTTATTAATAATGACAATATAGACATCAAGCCTGACAGCATAATGTAACAGACCCAATGTTATGTTTTGGTGTTTTTGCTACTTTTTTGTGTGGGAAATGTTTGTTTTTTGGTGTTGATTCCCCTGATCGGTAATCTCTGCTCTATCTGCTCGTTGAGCTGTTGTCTGTCGGACACACAGAGACTTTATGCTGTTTTTTGTGTTTTGCGTAAAGTCGACACACAGAGCGAGAAAAGGCAGGATAGAAGTGGTGTTTGGTTCTTCACCTGTTTATCAGCTTTATTGTACCTTTATTGTGGCGCACTGTCTGTAGCCGCTGCAATTCCTAAAAGTTAAACAAGCGACAAAAACTGAACTAATCATCAAACTATGGCTCCTACAGCATATTTAAAATAAAATGATTGACCAATATGAGAGAAATTTGCCCCTTCTTGCATCTTGACAGAACTAACAGAAACAAAATTGTTTATAGATTTGTATCACGGAGAATTTATCAAACATCAGTTTTCTCCTCTTTATTTTAAGTCGTATTTAATAGATATATCTGATAACAAATGATGGCGCTACGAATATTTTTTGTGACAGATTTCTGCTCGTCCTGCATTGGGATAAAATGGTTTTCTGGACATAACTCAATGAATCACATAGTGACTAATAGGCGCTGTCCAATCCAGTAATACATATCAATTAGCAGGAGTATGAAAGACATAAAAATAATTAACTATACTATATTAAGAAATTATATTTAATCATCAGTGATACATGAAGCTCATTTTGAAAAATCCCTGCCCCCCTCTTGCCACCCCATAAATATTTTTCTAGATCCGCCCCTGTGGATTAGCATCGTTTAAAACCTGAGAAACAAGGCTTTGTTTGCTTTTCCTTGACTTTCCCGAATGAAAAGGAGAGAAAGGGAAAAAAAAAAAAAAAAGGCAGCGCTGTCATGGCAACGCCGAGTAAAAATAACACAAGCTTATTTTCCACAAGCTGAAAATAAAATGGAACAGGATCCGTTTGGACAAACGAGATAAAGATGGTTGCTAATTCAGAGATGCCGCATCCCTCGCGCGGTGGCACCGTAGCGTGGAGGCCCCTGTCGCCGCTCCCTCTGGTCATCGGCGGCTGTTATCCTGCGGCCGGATCCTCTTACTCACGGAGAGAAACCAGCACTTGTCAGGATAATGATCTTAATACAACAACGCCCCACTAATTCCTCTGTCCCAGAAGCCACCACAGCTGGTTTGTTTAAATCTTATAATTCACTAGCAGCTAATTAACATTCAGAGAACGGTATTATGGAACAGACAGCTCCTCTTAACAGCCACCAACCTCAGGTATTTTACATGTAATTAACGAGCGGGAGGAAGTAAAGGCGAGGACTGAAAACACTCATTTAGCTTCCCACTTATTCCTGCCTCGCAGTGCACACTGCAGCCACACTCTCCACGCACGGATCGCATGCAGAAAATGCATTATTATGCAGCACTGATGCATTGCTGAGAAAACAGACTCGACTTGACTCGACTTTTTAATGCACCGTAACCGGGGTCTGCTTCCCGGGTGCGTGATTTCTGCAAAAAAAAAAAAAAAAAACTGCATTATGCAAATGAAACCTCAGCTGAGCGGAGATGAGCGATGGAGCGAGATGCCAGCACTGATCAGAAAGACAGGGATCAGCAGTGGAGTGAGGGTCTCGGCCGCGATGTTATCTGTTTCATGTTTTCCACTAACCCCGGTGAGTCAGCAGAGCCCGTTCACCCAGAATGTGTGGTCACACCTCGGACTCGGAGGACACTTCCCTCTCAGAATAGCACATTTGTAATGTCACGCAGGCGAAGCTGCGACCACGGTGTTGACTGGGCTGCATGCTTTTATTGCCCGACAACATGGCTGACCTTTCAGCCTCAGCAGGCCAGCGTGCTGGGTCACACAATAAAGCACCAAAAAAAAAAAAAAAAAAGGCTTGTTACATGAGCCTGACAAAAGCAGGAGAGGCAACAAAAATCCTCAGCTGCAGCGACGGTGGCGCCCTTCACGTTATCAGAGAATACAGATGTCAAGCTTCAACCAAAACGGAGAGTTCATTCCTCACCAAAGGCTGTTTTGTCTTTAATTAGAGCAGCGAGCAGCTGTCGACAACAAAGTCCTGCTAACTTCACCATGGCAGACCAACACGCACAGATTTCGGATCCACTACTATTCTTCCCACTTCATTCAGTCCTCCATCTTCCTTCATTTTCACATGGTTATATTTGCACGTTTCAACCCGACAAGATCAAAACCATTCTACTTTTCAACTTAGGATTTACCCACTCAACTTACTTAATGAATTATGTTCCTAAAGGAGGAGATTGTTTTTCTCTTTGCTACTGTTCCTATTCACATCAGTAATAATTTCTTTAGTGATCCTTTCGTACAAAGCAGACATATTATTTTCATAAAATGGCGAGTAAATGACCAGTTATGGCAACGAAAACAAACATTTACAGTTTTATCACAGCAAAAGCATTACGTCTTGATTTTGGGATGGGGTGAGGCTACAGTATGTGACTCTCACTGTCATCTTATGTTTGCACATTTAGCAGTCTTCAAGGGATCATCAGGAAACAACATTTGGTCCAAATCTTCTTGACTTATAAGCAGGTCCTTGTAGGATTAGAAGTAGAAAAACAGTTGGTTTTTACCTGCTACTAACAAGCTACATTTCCTGGGTTGAATATAGAGCCCTCGCAGGCATGAATTAGAATTTAATGTCAAATTGTATAAGCCTCCAAAATCATCAAATCTTCAACAGCATGAAATAACAAAGAGACTTAATAACCATCATTTACAGTATAAAAACTGTAAGTCTTTGTTTTTGAGAAAGTCACCAAAATAATGTATGTTTGCAAATTGCCAGGATAATGCTTAGAAACTCAGCAGTCTACAAACATCCAACAAATTTGGTTGCATTTTCTCAAAGCTGCAGAACTTGGAGTCAAAACTTTTTGGGGGGGATTTTTCTACAAGCTTCTCAGAAAAGTTGCGGAAACTTTGGCCTGTTCCTCCTGACAAAACTGGTAGAACTGATTTAGCTTTGCAGGCAACATAACTCACATCCTCTCACAACTCCATCTGTTAGAGTTGCCTTTGATTAATAATAAGTGGAGCATTGATTAATTCTAGTCTGAATTGCCACTTTTCATCATTTCTCTGTATTTTGCCTCTGCAGTGTAATATTTTTTGGTTATCGTGTTATGTTTTTATCATTTGAAGCACTTTAAACAGTGTTGTCGCTAAAATGCGCCTGGCAAATAAACTGGACATGACAGTTCATACACATTTTCTGATCAGAGCTCTTTTGATGATCGCTCCAGACCTTCGACTTTGTTGTCCTTATGCCACGTTGTGACTAATTTGGCTTCGTTCTTTTGAAAGATTTGTGTCTAAGCTGCACACATCAGAGTCATTGTTGATGTCTTGGATTGTTCATTTAATATTTAGTCACTATGCTTCTTTTTTGTAAAGTGCACCAGTCCTTCCCGCTGCAAAACACCCACTGAAAAATGATGCTACCACCCCGTGAAATACCCAATGTTTTTCTCTCTCCAACTTCCAAGTCATTTCACCAAAACTTTTCTCATTTCATCAGACATTAGGACATGTGTCTATCTATATTTATTTATCGATTTGACTAAAACCTTTTTTTCTATAAGCAACCACCCCCAACCCCGACAGCGGGAAGTACAAACTCCAGATTACACCTGAACCTAAAATCCTTCCACTGGAATGCAAAGAGAGAAAGAATCAGAGTTTTTATCTGTCTGTATGAAGAATAGCAGCACAATCCTGCCCCTTCCCCACTTGTTGCCGCACTGCTAGTTAGCTCGCTAAATAAAAATGCTATTTTCTCTCATCCCAGTACAGCACATGGCTTCTCCAGATGCTGCATGGTAAGACAAAAACAACAGCAACATTTCCCACCGCCGTGCCGATAACAAGGTGCAATATGATCACAGCCACCTTCATCTCTATTAAAACCCTCCTCTTCTCTGTCTTTGCCTGTTTCAGTCTCTCCTCTCCCGCTTGTTTTCCCATCAGCACTTTAATCTTAAAAGCAGCTGGCCGTGATGAGGAGGATCAAAGCAGCGCCGCGCCGAGCACAGGTCACCGGCTGCGTCCTCGTGATCACGGTGATATTATTGATTTCTCCGGGATCAATCTCGTCAACTGCTTACCCTTTATTCCAGCTGAAAGGAGCTAGACATGAAGAGCAGAAGGAGAGAAGGAGGAGGAGGAGATTCCAACCTGTTACGCAATTTGCAGGGATTCTTCACAAGGTAACAACATGTGGAGCAGGAGTCCACAAGGAGCCAGAGGTTTGTTGTTACAGTGTTTTATCTTTCGCTTTCTGTCTAAATCTGTCGAAGTGGATCTGGCAGGAAGAGCTTTTCTGAGAAACGAGAGGGATGAAGGTTCTTGCATAGCCACTGGGAGCTGTGTGACGTCAGTCGCCTTTCACTCTGTGCACACAGTTTTGTGTTTTGCTGCAGACACAGGCGGATGTACGAAGCAGTGTTTTTTTTTTTTTCTAGATGAATGCCCGCCTAGATGCCTAGTTCTTGAGTGAGATAACCCTTTGGAGCAAGGCAGAGGTGGATTACATGGCTGTTGAGCTCAGCGTTACAACCAGGGATCCAGTCAGAAGAGCGGGAGAGACGGTTGGAGACAGGAGGAGAAGATTTCAACTCTCCATGGACGCCCCCTCTTATCCCACCAAGTCACTTCCGTTCTGGCAGCCTCCTCCACTAATAATAAATTACTTCCATCGAAGGAGACGCTCTGATTATCCTGTACTCACCTAAATAAGCCGCCATGTTTTCCTGCTAAAAGCGATAAATGGCATACAGGCACTCCATTTTGAAAGCTTGGAAAATTAAATAATTAAATATTAAACTTTTTTTTTGTGCTTTTTCTACGTGTTCGGGCTGTGACTGTTGCCTCTGAATTATTCCAATAATGAATAATGAGATTGCCATGTTTTTTTTTAAAAAAAGATGTAAAACATATTGAACCTTGTCACACAACCTGGGACCATTTTTGTCAAAGTTTGAAGCATCAGCTGACACAGTGCCATCTACTGGCAAAGTCATAGACTACAATTAAATAAAATTAAGAAAATGATACACAAAGTAAAAAAAACAATAATAATTTCAAATAAGTTTAGGAATAACATCTTACTTTTCAAGTATGTTACTTGATGCTCCCCCTTAATTATTTAGAAAAAACAACAACAACATGTTTTTAAGTGTTTTTAGTCGTTAAAAAAGTCTTAACTGTTACACCTGCAGCAGGGTGGATTAAGTAAATTCTGGCCCAAGTAAAGTTGAAGCTGCTAAACGTAATGCAGGCAGCTTTGGACTGGTCCGTCTACCACACCCATCAATAGATGGTGCTCTTGCATTCATAGGATGCTGAATTTTCCCTCCTGGTCTAGCAGTCATTGCCAGTGAACAGCACACATTAGCTGTGGTCCTCATTTTATACGTCATCAACAAATCAGTTTATATTTCTTTATTGCTTTTAACATATAAGATAAAACCACTCAAGGAAAATCACCTTGATATTCAGCTAAAATTGGACTGAATTAAGTGATTAAGTACAATTGTGCTGGTTCATTTCTAACAGCTAGTTTTATCAGTGCAGAATAATTCAACCTGGACTTAAACTCTGAATTTTGTCCTTTTAATGGTTTTCCAGACTAGTGACACAAAGGATAATAAATGTTCTATAGAAAACGATGAAGGGGAAATTTATCTGGGAACTATTGGTCTTTATTCAAATGAACCTGAAATTGGGAGAAAATGTATTCAGCATAAATATAAATGTTTTGTTTTGTCACAGACAGGCATCCACGCAAAATAAAACAATTAGCATTACACTTCAACAAATTTATCTGTAAGCAGAAGCTTATCAAGTGTGATTATTCTTTTGAACAACCAACTCTTTCATCAAATAACAAAACATGAGTGTTGAATAAAACATTACTCATTCCTGACCCAACCACTTCAAAAAAAAAGGTAAAATGTCATCCCAACTCCATAACTAAAAAAAAACAACTTCAAAATGTAAAATGAACAGAGCCTCTTCTCAATCTGAAACAGAGCCATTCAGCATGTAAACCAAATAAATATATTTTCTTACATTTATGAAGCCTACAACTTCATTTCTGCCAAACTCATTTAGGTAATGTCCACATCCTGAACATCATCAAGATCATCCCCCAGAAATGCAGCCTCAGCATTCTAGGAATCCTCTGCAGATGGAGGAATGCACCATGCATGCAGGGGGCAAAGGGGGCTTATGCACCTGTAATCGTCAATTCAACATGCATGTGATTGATTAATACTAAAGATGTGCTCCAGTGTGAAATCTTCTTTTGTCAATATATGCAAACACAAAATCTTTTAAAACATATTTTGATCTGTTGTTGCCTGAATTTATTGAATTTATTCACAGTTATAATAAAATAATAATATTAGCATTTTGCTGTCAAACCGGCAGCATAATTGCCTAATGCAGCAAAAAGATCCAAGGTTTGAGCCCCCATCCTGGGAACTTTCTGCATGTAACCTGCATGTTCCACAGGTACTCTGTCTTCCTCACATAGTCTAAAAACATAACTGCTAGGTCAATTGGTCTCTCTAAATGTCCCTTCGTTGTGACCAGGTGTGGGCCTCTGCGCTGCCCTGGCAGCTCTACTCCCGCCCAAACACCGCAGCACCAACGCCATCCCAGTTTTACTCCTGTTTGTTTCATTGAAATTTTCCAACTTTTAAAACTGAAAATTTTGCAAACCCTAATTAAAACCTCAGGCTGTATGTACAAACAGCCAAAAAAAAAAAAAAGGGGGGGGGGGGGGGGGGGTTGATCTGTATAGCAGTTTGATAAATCTCAAATGGTGTTTTTAAAGACATGTAGATTAATGCAATTTTGACCAGGCTAAATTTTTAAGACATATGATCAAATGAAGTACAGATTATTCAAAGAAGACACTTTGAAATTGCTCTTTACATTAATATCAGATTATAAGCTTCACATCAGATATCAATTACAGCGTCTTTAGCTAAATATGAAACGCAGCAATATATATTTTTAGCACTTGCGGTCCTGCCTCCCCCAACTGTATGCCACCCTGGGCGTTAATCGGAACAGTGTTAAGAGTGTCCCTGTTGGCAAATTGTTTTCATTGCAAATCATGACCGCTTTTGCAAAACATCTCCACAACGTTTGTTTTAATGAGGGAACAGCTAATAAATGACGTTTCAATAATGAACAATTCATGCAAGAGTGGAAAGTGACACAACCAACCAAGGTCTATCCTACACCACCGAAGCGGGGATACTCGCACACACGCACACACACACCCACACACACACCAAATACACACGGCTGCTCTTCGTGCGCTGTGCGTCCGAGTGCGCCAGTGAGTGTGTGTTTTGAATTCAAATGCAGCAGCACACCAGAGCAGCAAATGCGGAGTCTGGGAAGAGGGAAGGAGGTGATGTGTTTGGGAAAAATTGGAAAAAAAATGTCCTCAGGTTGGCTTCAACTGAGCCGTGATAAGTAGCCCACTTCAAAAAGGTGACAAAAGGCGATCCGTGCCAGATAAAGGAAAAAAAAAAAAAAAAAAAAAAAAAGAAAGCGAAAAGGGGAAAAAAAGGAGAAGAAGAAAAACAAAATAGCGGAATGATTGCAGAAAAATCCACCTACCATATTTACTTCAGAGACCATATCTATGCTTGCAATGTCAATGTTCATCCCCACCGCCACAGGAGCACCTGCGGAGAAGAGAAGGCGTTAATACAGGACGAGATATGAATAATTCTGCCATCATGTAAATTTAACAGCTCCGTGACGCTGCAGGAGAGCTGTGCATCATCGGGCCGGGCAGCAGCCGTCACGTCTGACACCCACTTTAATTGAAATGCTGTTAATTTCATTTATTTAGCGGGGTAATCAAACATTGATGAGCGGGATCGATCACGTTAAAAAGCCTCTCATCAAAGCGGAATACGCTCATCATTTCTCTTCGCCTAATTGGCAAGGCCCATTTGACTGTGAAGGGATGATTAAAGCGGATTTTGCGATTCATTAAGCATGTATCGCACGTCGGGAGGGGCGCGAAAAGAAGAAGAAAAGAAAAAAAATTCGTTACCTCCAAAATCTGGCCTCAACCGAATGTCGTATCCTTTCATCAGCCTGTCCACTGTTTCCTTCACCAGAGGCATATTGCTCGGATCCTTAATATCCTTGACGCTGAGGAGGAGAAACGAAAAAGATGATGATGAAGAAGAAGAAAAAAAATCCTAGCTGATAAATATCAAACATGACACGCAAGGCGACACATGCAAAATTCAAACGTAAAAACGAAGCTTAATCGGGATTTACCTTTGAGCCCAGATGAAGGTCAGCAATAGGGAAAAAGTCAAAATCCCAAAGTGGTTTTCCCTGATCCTCCCCATCGCAACAGTTTTTCCGATGGCTTCTGGATGCGAGTGAGGAGAGCGCGCATCCAACTTACTCCAGACGGTGCAGAGGAGCCAATGAGGGGCGCATGCGTGCAGCGAGTCCAAGATCAAAGAGTGGAGAGAGATGATGGTGGATGAGCCGTTTCCATTGCAGAGGAAAATATTAAAGGGACAACTGGATGTGCGTAATGAAGACGCGGGCATTAATGTTAAGAAAGAACAACAGAGCAACGTTTATCTGTGTTGTACTCTGCTTGTACATTACAAAGGTGATGGTTTTGTCCACTGACAAGGTGAAGCGTTTCAGGGATCAATAAGTTTTGCTCCTTCTGATTCATTTGACTATTTGTTTTAAAAAAAAGGATATTTACAGACACCAATTCCACCATTTTTTTTCATGTAACAACAAAAACAGAAAATGAATCCAGCTAAGACTCATGGGTGTCTTATCCATTCAGTGGATCTTCTTACATGAATAGCGCCAGTTGGAAACCCCTTAGAATTAGCCCTGTCTGTACCAGTCCATATATATTCAACTTTTCATACCAGACACATGAGATGGTACAAATGCCAAATAAAAAAAATAATAAAATGTTCAACTGTATCACGAGCAAAATGTCGCTTTCATAAGTGGCTGTATTTTAGTTTCCTGCTGAAATGACATTCTGTCCTCCAATTTTATGTCTGCTAGATTTTAACCAAAAACACTGTAGTGCATTTGTTTTGGCAGCTTGTGGTGATAACGGCATGGTGCGATCCGTTTGACTATGAAAGTTGGGTTTTCAGCATTCCCAATCAGAAAAACAACAGGAGGTCAGCATCCCAGCTGGGAAAGTGGGAGTTTGTGAAGCAGCCTGGTATCTAATATGACTGTTTGCATATAAAATGTAATGAAGATGGCAGGTATAAAATGTTTATAAGTCATTGCAAGGAGCTTGGACAGTTTTTGAACATATTCCTCTTCTGTTTTTAACAACAACAAAAAAATAGGACAAATGCACTATTATCAGTTTGTACCACCAAGTAACTATAATAATTAGCAAATCTGACTGCTTTATGACTTTACAGTAAACTGTTCCCAAATGGGTCAGACATCATTCCCACCTCTAAGTTCTGAGACAAATTAAGCATGAAAAAAAAATCAAAAGAAAATCATTTGCATGACTAAAGTAGCGCTGGGCTAATGATTCTCCCAAAAGAGTTGCAGCTCGTGTTTTTGTGTACACACTCTGATCTCAATCTTCAACTTTTTCAGCTTACATTTGAAATTTAATGAAAAAGTACAACAAATTTGGTATTTTAAAATCAGGCCACTGATTTTAATAATCCCTGGAAATCTAGATCAGTCGTACACAACACAAAAACGGTTGTAGAAAATGTCCACTTTTTGATGTTTTTTTAAAACATTTCCACTTTTGCCACCAACAAATGTTTGCACCTGTATATTAGAAACAAACAGAGAAGGGTTTTGAAAAAAATATGAAGGTCTGTGCAGTTTGGGACACAAAAGACAGTGTTTACTGTAGAACATGTAGTTCTGGTTGGATCAGCATCAGTATGAACCAACTACAGTGGTACGATATATAGAGAAATCTTATTACATCCTTTACACTCATGCTGCCCTCCATGTAATGTCACCCTGGGCAGTGTGCCATGCCCTCCATACCAAAATCCACCAATGTTTCCAACTCTTTTCCGCAATATTTAGTGAGAAACTGCAGCACATCACAAAGTGTGAGGGGAGCAGCGAAGCTCCAGGGAGGTAAGGTGGGTTGGAAAACATGGTCCTACAATTCATTTTCCCAGATTTGAGTTCTTTTTTTTTTTTTTGAAGCAGTGAGGGAGGGGGACGTGAGCCTCTTCTAAACTGCCTTTGATCTTCTTGCAGAGACAGAGCTGTGCTTCTGTAGAGGGCAGGCCTCTGAAGGCATTGGTTCACTGTTGCATCACCACCAGTTACAGCCACCGCAGATTATATCACGGCAGCCTTTTTTGATGCGTTCCTCGGTCTGCGTGCGTCATCCGTCCCGCTTGCGTGAGGAGCATCTGTCTTGGACTGAGGGGTCGCCGTGCACGGTGGGGTTGAAAGTGACCGGGACCCCTTTGTTAAAGGGCATCTCATCAGGTGCAGATCAGAAACGCAAGTGGTCAGCGCTCGCAGGCGGAGTGGTGAAGAGATGTGGTGCAGCAGAAGGATAAATGAGTTTCTGATTTATTTCCTCTGTCAGATGAGAGCACAAGTGAGGGGAGGATGAGGTGATACTGGATGGATGGATGGATGGATGGATGGATGGATGGATGGATGGATGGATGGATGGATGGATGGATGGATGGATGGATGGATGGATGGATGGATGGATGGATGGATGGATGGATGGATGGATGGATGGATGGATGGATGGATGGATGGATCCCGAAGGTCTCTCTAGCTGCATGTGTGCTCCCCCTCCCTCAATGTCTTCTCAGTTTTTCAGATCCATTTCCCTGCAAGACCAGAAGACGGCACATCAGAAACGTGAGCTCCCATTATTCCACATTCAGAGAAGCTCTCTCTGCAGTGTGCTGCACAGCCAGCTCTGCTTCTGCACTCTTCATCCTCACACCCTTCAAAAGTAGCGGCTTGGAAACGGAGCGTTCCGGGGAACGGACGTGCCACAGCTGCTGCCATGCTCTCCATGTTGTCTCTCTCTCACATTAAACAAACAAAACAGCCATAAATATTCTCTGACAGCAACATGAGAAGCATGATGAGCAGATCGGCACTCCTCTGCGTTACATAACAGATCTTCCCCCCCACCACCCTGTCTCTTTTTTTTCTCTCTCTCTCTCTTTTTCTTGCGGTCTTTTTTAAACTCTAGCTCCCATTTTCCTTCTTAGCCATGGAGCTTTCTGCTTCCGGAGTGGCTCACTTATGAGCACAAAAAGTTGGTTCATTGTGTAATAAACTACAAAGTGAGTTCTGGTTGGTCTGATTCCCCACAGAGAAAGTGTGTTATTAAAAAGGGGGTTTGCCAGCCTGCAAATATGATGCATTGCTTCCTTCTTAAATTAGCTGCAAGCTCCATCCCCCTTAGATGATTAAAAAAAGAAAAAAGAAAAAAACGCATTCATAGTGTCGGTGCAACCTAACATCATTCTCCTCTGTAAAGCTCCAACTACTGTTGGTGTTTCAGCGATAGAAATAGGGTCAAATTGAATGAATAATTTAAGTCTTTGGCTTAAAATCCCAAGAAGATTTTTACAAGACTAAACCTGAGCCTTATAGGTAACAATAACAACAACAAAATACAGCAAAGAAAATTAACTTGCTGTAAGCTTCAGCTCCAAACGGGTGAAAAGCAGTCAGAAGAAGGGCAAATTAGTTTTCAGCTGGGACATTTCTCAGTACAGGTTCTTGGAAAAGCATTCTTATAGCTTTAACTCCACCACATTAAGTCTGGTTACATCCACAAACATCATTATTAATAAGACTTGTGCAGCTCTGTAATTGTCTTCCTGATATCTCGGCTGATTGATTTTACTTTCCCATTGTGTCAAACAAGACAGCAGTGTGTTCCAGGCGTGACCTGAAAATACATCCACAGGCGTGCCTCCAAATGTGACATCAATAATTTTGAAGACAACGATGAATGAGTCTCTCAGGATTGTGGCAATTAGCAAATAGAAATGATTTTCGTCATCCCAACAGAACCGAAATAAGAGAAGTTTGATCTGATTCAGCTTAGGACAGTGAGAAAAAAAGAGCTTATGTGTGTTTTTATTAGATGCATGTACATTTCTGGTTCAATTTGAGTGGGCAATGTGCAAAAAAAATCTTTGTCTCTGTATGACCGGCTGATGTAAGTGAAGTGAAGTCAAAGTTTATAAGTGAAGTGAATTGTATAAAAAAATATCTGACTCAGAGAGGCTCAGTGTATCTGCATTCCATGCTTTTTAAAGTTTCATTTGCAAAAAGTTTAAATTCACATATCCATTCCTTTTCACTTCCCAGTAATGTAATGTTTTGATGGTCTGTCATGCAAAATACATTTTTTTAAAAAACCCTGAAACCTGGGGATGTAATGCGACAAAATGTAAAGGGCAACAACACAATACAATGTTATGAACTGAGAGAGAAACCCGCCATATTTTAAATAATGTCTTCCTATTTAAAATATTAAAACTAATTTCCATTATCCGCCTTGAGTCTTGTAAATAGTCTTCTTGATCATAACTTGTTTGGCTAAATCAAACAAACATACAATTCAACTGTAAAAATCTAAACTATCCAAATTGTACCATAAAAAAAGAGAATGACTCACGTTGCCGACTCAATGGTTTCTTTGGTCAGATATATGTACCAATACCCTAAGTTGAAAAGGGCAAAGGTCAGGGGAAAGAGGATGCGGGCGTAGCGGTCAATCGGGCTTGTTCCGGCAAGCTGAGGGATTTGAGGAAAAGCCGAGCCCTGCTGGAGGAAAATGGGCACTGGGGGGATATCTCCGGCGTCGCTGCAGCTCACTGAGTGGTTTCTCCTCTTCAGGCCTTCTCGGTGGCTGCTGTCCGTCTGAGAGGAAGGAGGCAGGAAGATTCAATTGGTGAAAAGTTGAGTTTTTGGATATCAATAAGAGAAAAACAGTAGAAACAAAAATGCACTCGACATGAGCTGAATTCTGCTAGTCAAATTCAAGTATGTTAACATTCAAGTGTCCCTATAGAGCGCAGCAGGTAGTTTCCTAGAAATTCACTGGCTGATTTCAAAACGATACAGGGAGTATTTGGATTTGTACTCTGTTCTCACACTAAAGCTATTTTTAAAACATCCAACCATGAGCGTTACACGTGAGACAGATCCCAGGAGGACGCTGTGGTGGCTTACTGTATTAGCATAAAACCTATAGCTCCACATGAAAGCACAAAACAGCAAATTTATGTTGCGAGGGACACTTAATGGGGTCAATAATGGAATCGGCATGATTTGGAAATGCACAGAAATGCTTATTTGTGTTCTAATTTGTATTCTATGCCTTGTTCTATGTCTTGTGGAGCAAAAAAAAAAAAAACTCTGCACACTTTCCACCTTTTGTTATCTTTTGTAACAAAAGGTAACAAATGTATACCAAGAATAAGTATAACGCACAAATATTTTAATCATTGACATCACATTGGCTTTCCCAACAACAAAATGTCGGTGTATGCTAACTTCTGAATTTAAAGAAATTAACCAATTTAAATCTAAATAGGATTATTACTAATCCCAAATCCAGTAATTATTAGTAAACATAAATAATGTTGGTCATTCTAAATGACTTAAAACAGGAAAAGACTGTATTTAGTATCAGACAGTAAGAAAAACAGTTTTCTCTCTTTTAATAGACTGTGTGTAAATAAATTGTGTATTCGTGAAGGATGGATGCTTCATTTAGTGACAGAAGGAGCCACGGGTTCCTGCTGTCATTCTCTTCAGTGTTTTTGGATTCAGCTACAGGATATCTGTCTCTTTTAAGCCTCACTGAAAACTAAACAAAGTCATCCATCTTTTAATGCCACAAAATTCAACTACTAACAGATATTGTGTCGTCATCGTCACTGCCAGCGGCCAGCACCTCCAGCCGGTCTTGTCTGGCTCTCTGCTTCTTCAGGCGGTTTGCCTGCAAGGTGGCAAAGTAGTTCACTGCTGCAAACTCAACGAGGGCGGAGGCCACAAAGGCGAAGCACACAGCGATGAACCAGTCCATGGCTGTAGCGTAAGCCACTTTGGGCAAAGACTGCCGAGCACTGATGCTCAAGGTGGTCATGGTCAGCACCGTGGTGATGCCTAAAGGAGAGGCAGATATTTGTTAATCAAGCATGCATGAAACTTTATTGGTCACAGTGATTAGCAGACATTAATTGCATAACGATGCCGACAGGAAGGGTGCACACCAGCGACGGTACGTGCTGGAACAGACTCTTTGTTGATCCAAAAGGAAACCTGCGACAGCACGACTACCATGATGAGGGGGATATAGGTCTGTATGAGGTAGAAGCCGAGCTTTCTCTGGAGAAGGAAGTGGACCACCTGCACAGAATAGTGACCTGGAAAATAAACGGGACATGTGAAGTTAGAAGCGCTCAATAAAGAGCAGAGTAGTACATGATAACAACTCTGTTCTCTTGTTTAAAAAAATTGATGTTCTGAACCTTAAATCCTTGTTGTATTTTACAAAACTTGAAGAATCATTTGGTCTCTTATTCAAAGGTCTTGCATCATGTATGAAGTGTGAAAGAAGAAGAGTAATCTCCTTACTGATACGACGTGTTACCTGTGTTTAACCTCATTATCTCACTGGACAAGATCTGTCCAACCAGATCGTACTGCAGAAGACTAATTGATTCTTTGGGACAGTCGACAGACCCTGCTAATCCTTTCCTCCAGGTGAAAATAATTTCACTGTTGGTGTACGCATCTAAAAGAAAAACATGCTCATTCAATCAAGTGTAATGTCTAAAACGGTGGCAACTAAATGATGCTTGCTCTGTTGAGAACATCTGCTGTACTCACAGCTCCCAAACCTGAGAGGACAGGCGTGGCCGTCCATGGGGAAAGCCATGAGGTTCATTGGACACTCTGCATTGATTGTTAGTCTATAAGCAGAATACAAACAAAAAAGACTCAATTCATATTGTTTTCTACTGAAATATGATGCTACTCTATTGCAATATATTTAATTATAGCTCAAGTACAGGTCTCTTGAAAACAAAATAACACCTCATGGTGTAGAGGACAGTCCCATTCTGCATTATACGGAAGAGCTTGTTGGGCGTGGTCATATTATGGGAAATGGACTTCTTTGAATTTCTAAAAAAGGTGTCTGGTGTCCAAATCTTGTCCACCATGCGGTTGTTAAGACGTAAGATTTCAATGGGGCCCTCAAACTTCAGCCGCTCATCGACCCACATCTGACGGAAGAACATGTCCATGGTGTATTCCTGAACAAAAACACCATTAGTGGACAAAACACAGATATTTTTAATGACCCCTAACTCAGAGTTTATTCTATAATGTGCATATTTAACACCAGAGAGCTTTCAATATGCAGTGAAAGGTGAAGGGAGATAATGAGCGATGATGGATGCCACTCATCACACATAATCATGAATCAATTCATTCGGCCATTCTCGATGTCTGACATGTTGTCATATTGATTTCAAGGCCATCAATAATGGAGTTATGGGGCTAGTCAGACAAATTAAAGCTTATTAGATGGTCACATGGCAGATGATCACTGAGGCACCCGAACAGTCTGCACATATTCAGTACTGAGCAGACGTCTTGAGTCATCATTCATTTATTTAGATTTTGCTTCAGAGAAAACAACACTTCTCGTGTTCTAAAAAAGTTGTGTGGATGGATATTTATCCAGACGTTCTAAAGGTCTTTTTAAGTTTTGTTTGGGGCTTTGACTGTTTTATTTAAACATGAACATTTTTATAGTAATGTTTGTATCTGTGAAACTCATGTTGTATGTACAAATTCCACACAAGTAAGAATCAATTGGACCTTTCTATATTTACAGCTTTAAAAAAACATACTACATACAAAGTCCAATCTCATATAATCACTGTAGAGTTTTAATTAAACATGGTTATTTATTTTTGGTAAACATACTCTAACCACCTCCATCACCACTGAGTAAATTCTTTAGACAAACTTTGAATTTGTTCATAATTGCTGAAGCTACAGGAAATATCTTTGGGTGATCAACTTTGTATTATAAATTGTACAAGAAAAAAACAACATGTAGTATTCAAAAAGAATATTTTTTGCAAGGCATATCTTACCATCTCAACATCTGAAACAGGCCCAAAACTGGTAACAAAGATGTCTGTCTTCACCTCTGTAATACCACCTACAACAATGTCAGACAAACCACCAACGTATTATGCATAAAAGGCATAACACAGTGACTGGGGTATGTTATATTTTTCAGATTACAAAAACAAGTTTTGTAATTACCTCCTGAACCGGGTCGCAGTCTGTTGTCATAGCCATCCAAAAGTCTATCCAAAATGCGAGTGATGTTGTCTGAGTATACTTTTTCACCTCCTTGTGCCTTAGCTACACTGCATAGACATAGAGATAGTTACGCCTTAAGACAAATTCCCTTGTAACAATTTTAAATTCAAGACTCACCTAATCAAGCAGATTAGAGCAGCCAATAATAAAGGGGCAGCAGCCATCTTAAGAAACAATTATGATTTTTCTGTAATTTTCTAACCAACAATAAAATATGTGTAAGAGAGGTTCTCTTTTCTGTGTTGCTACAGCGTCTGCTTAAGAATAGTAGGCAGTGAGACGAGAACAGTAATCTAATTAACAGATTAGTAAATCCACTCCATTTTTAGACAAACTGTGGATTCGCTTTATAGGTGTTGAGAGAAAATTACAGCATCATTCAAATAATAAATAAACACCTCAATTCAAGTCTAACTAACAGAGTTCAAAGGTTACTGAGAGTGTCGTGTTAATGATGCATCGGGAAACATGAACGTACTTGCAGTTCGTGCAGTCGGACAGCAGGGGGTACTGCAGGTAATATAAATAAATACATGACTACACTCAACCGGAAACAGATGGAGAGGAAGAAGTGGAAGTTTGTTGTGATTCCGGATAAAAAGACCCGCACTGGTGACCAGTATAACCAGTACGCGTTGTCAGGCGCTGTGAAGCGGCAGCATGTCAGTCCACTTTGAGGAGAGGAGCGGGGTTGTCCCGTGTAAGACACCGTGGGGGTCCTGGTACCAGACCATGGAGGAGGTCTTCATTGAAGTCCATGTGCCTGCAGGGACTTCTGCTAAGGAGGTGAAGTGCCGCTTAGGAAGCAGAGACATCGAGCTGCAGGTCGGAGGGAAGGAAATATTCAAGGTAAGAAGCGAGGTATTCGTCTCAGAGAGTAATTATCTTCTTCAATTGTATTATACAGACAAGTTTAGAACCACCCTAATACACATTTGGGTCTAAAGATACAAAAGTACAAAAAAATTAACCATAAATATGTGTAAAAAATGGCAATAATACAAAAAGAAAACCATGTAACAAAAAGAAAATGGTCAAAAAATAACCTTAAAATGAATAAAACCTTTAGGGCCATCCATTTCTTGTTTAAATTCAAGCAAAAACAAATCCTTAGACACATGCCAGTAAAGGGAGTAGTGTTAAAACTGACTCCAGTGACTTCAAGTACAGCCACAAAAGAAAAAGAAAAAAATCTGAACGTTTGGAAAAAGTTCAGTTTTTTTGTCACTCATTTCAGAAACTGAAACTCGTAGATTCATTCCTCATATAGTGAATTATTTCAAGTCTTTGTTACTTTTAATTTTGATGATGATTATTGCCTACAGACGATGAAAATCCATTATACCCTCTCAGAAAATTTTAATATCGTGAAAAGGTTATAGCATTCTAATAGGTTGAGTGGAAGGAAAAAGTATGGTAGTGAAAGGTGGACCAGCAACAGCGATGGCCGTAACTTTAAAAAGCTTGTCGAGTAAAATCCATTCAAGCATTTCTGGGAGTTTCACAAGAAGTGGAATTACTTTTAAGATGCCAGACATTTCTGTTTAAAACACCTTTTATTGAACTTTTTGTAATATTCAAATTTTCTGAAATACTGACTTTAAATTTGTATTATTTCTAAGCCATGATTGTCAAAATTACAGCAAATAAAAAAAACAAATCATCTTATGTGCATTGTATGGATATGAGTTTGACTTTCAAAAATAAGTAAGGAAAGACAAACTGTTTTCTATTTTTTGTTAGCCCTTTACATGATTTATATAAACAGTTTACACTTTTCTATTTATTCTTGTAGTAACTTATTACAATCATCCATTAGTCCTAATGTCATACTAGTCTTGATTGCTGCATCAAAACATAATGTATGTGTTTTTCCTACCAGGGAAGGTTGTTTGACATGACCGTGTCTGACGAGGCCACATGGACGCTGGGTGAGCTGCAAACGCCTCAAAACGTTCACCAACTCCACCTGAAGTTAATGTTTCAAAACATCTGTCCATCCTGATTTACTCTCTTTTCTTTTCAGAGGACAAATGTCTAATCCGGATTGTCCTGATGAAGACGAACAGAGAAGCGGGGAACTGCTGGACCTCGCTGCTGGAGGGCGAGTACTGTGCGAATGCCTGGGTCCAGGACCAGATGCAGAGGAAGCTCACGCTGGAGCGGTTCCAGAGGGAGGTCAGTTAGACCCAAAACCGCTCAGACACACACGGGGTGCTGCCAGGACACCGTAAAGGGGAGACACACCTTTAAGTAAAGCTTTTTTTTTTTAATGAATGAAAGAAAACATTTGAATCATAACATAATACTAAAGATTAACTACACAGTTTTATACAAGATTATTGCAATGAATAATAGTGTCTTGCAAAGGTATTTGTACTTTTTTTTTTTTTTTTTACCCTACTCCATCCTCAAGTCTCACTGAGACCTTATGTGGTATCAGTGCATCCTTAAAAACTTTAATAATCCTCTAAAAGTTTCTTTCCAATTCATAGATTTTAACTTTAATCTGGTCTATCACAAGAAATCCAATAGAAATATGTTGGATTTTGTGGTTCTAAAGTGACAATAGGTGAAATTAACATGGTGTAACGGCTTTTAAGACTGTATTTTAACAAAACCATACAACTGGAAAAATTGTCAGAAATAACCTTAAAGTGACGAAAGATTTCCGGATCATCCATTTCTTGTATAATTCAAGCAAAAAAAATAATAATTTTGCCAAAAATAACCATGCTATATATACATCCATGTTAACCACAATGCTTTAATCTCTACAAGAAAAGGCTAGATGGACTAAGATTCTCACAGGTTCAGTGGGTTGAAGTGTTTTATATTGTAACCCATTGTTACAATATTATGTTGTGTTTTACTGTACAGCACTTTGTATCAGCTGTGGTTGTTGTAAAGCGCTTTATAAATAAAGTTGGATTGGATTGTAAATTTTTATTTACACCAGGTTTGCTTATTGAAAAAGCTAAGTTATTGCCAACAATCGTATGATTCTGGCATTTTTAGGAAAGAGCAAAAGCACTTTTGCTTTTTGAATTTTAAGTCCTACTTCAACATTAAAACTCTATATAACCGCTATTTAAACTGTTAATGGTTTAAAATTTATTCCTTGGCTTAAACCATCAACTGTATGTGACTTTTATGTGACCTTTTTTTTTTTTTTTTTTATTTGTCTAGAATCCTGGATTTGACTTCAGCGGGGCAGAGATTTCTGGAAACTTTGCTGGCGGAGGTCCAGATTTTTCCAGCTTACAACAGTGACGGTCTCTTCTCTCCTGACTTCCAGCAGTGGATGTACTTTTTTTATTTTTCCTTTGAGAACAGGAAATCGGTTCCAGCCAGACAGATTGACCATAATGTGTCAAAGTTAGAGACTCTTCACAGCAGTGTCTCCTTCTGGATTACCTCAGTCACAGGGAACTTTTTGTAGACCTTGTTTGACAAGTTGTGTTGCTCATTGTACAAGACAAAGAATCAAGACTTGTAAAAAAAACAAACAAAAAAAAAAACTGGTTGCCTTTTAATAATGAGAATGCACTCAAGTGTAGCTTTTCAATAAATTTTTATTGAAAGGTGCACAAACATAAGGTCAGATTGTGTATTTCTTTGACCGTTTTGAACTCCAGAACACGTTTTATTTCTCCTTACTAATAAAATGTACTACACTGGGAAATTGGTAAAGAAAATGCAAAACAAGTTCCGACCTACATTTCCACGGCAGTGCCCACTTTTCTTCAACTATAACCAATCGAGTTATACTGTAGAGGCTTTGTGCGTCCACATAACTGACAGGATCGCCACCAGCTTCACTTTGCTGGTTAAAAACCAGACTTCCCTCGCCAAAAAAAACCTAAAAAAAAAAGTCATCACCTTGGGTAGGAGTGTGCAATTCAGGACAGCTTAGCAACCTAGGGTGAGAGTTAAGGATTTTGGGCCCGATTTCTTGGTTCCATTTTTGCTAATCACAAAATCCTTCTCCCTCCTCTTCCACATGGTGGACTGAGGACCTAGGTGGTTCAATACTTTTAGCTTAAAACCAGCAACCCATACCAAAATCATCTGGGTACGGATTAAAACAAGAACATACTGTACACCTGTGCAGGCAACTCAACCAGGAAAGTATAACTTAACAGGATGGGGGGCAGGGTGGATTGGCTGATTTGACAAAGCAGTATTCCTTGTTATTGGGAAGGGGGAAAAAAAGTTTCCTAAAGGTTTCATATTTTCCTTAAAGAAATTCATTATCAAGAATGAAGATCTGCAAGGAAAACTAAGTGGACGACCAGACAGCAGGAATTTCTCCCTGCATGCAAGACCATCCATGCACCTGCTTTTCAACAGGCCGACTCTGGGATGGTGGGAAGATGAGTGATCTTGTAGTAGCTGTGCTTCAGCTGGCGCGCGGTTCTTCCCGAGATGGTCCAGCGGAGTCTCTGGCTGTTTGGTCTGGAGCATTTGGTGTTGGCGTATTCAGCCAGGCATTTCCCGACCAGCTCTCTAACACACACCAGGTCTCCGTCTCTCACCTATACACACACACACACAGAAATCAGTACACATGAGAGCATACTGTTTTACTGAGCAACACTAGATTTATTGTTTCCAGTAGAACTCACATTCAGCAGGTGTTGCAGATTTTTCAGGGCCTCAGATATTTGATTCATGTGTTCAGGGTCGTGTTCTTCCTGGGCCTCGAAGCACAGCAGAGCCAGAGCAAGAAGAGACGGCTGTGGAGAAAATAAATAAATAAATGGTGATGTTTTCACAGGGTTGGTACACGTTTTTGTTTCCCAAGTTCTAATTCCAAGAATTAAGACTTCTTAGTCCTTTACATCCGTTTTAAAATATAAACATTATGTGCATTTATTGGAGATGTCTGTTCAGAGGGCAGGGTTTGCATTTGCTACCAGAGAAAAACTGGAGACTGGACAGACAAAAATAAATGAAAGAAAATAAGAATGGACAGAGTGGAGCGATGGAATGATGGGTACATTGTTTAGGCAACGGATCATGCAACAAAGTCTGGTAATACAAATATTTTCCCTACTCTTATTTACATACATACTTAAACAGATGTGGAAAACACAGAAATCAAATTCTACATCTTTTTTTCAGTAAGGACCTCGTGTTCATCAAATAAATGCCAATAAAAAAATTAAAAAGTTAGATAAAACAGAACCAAAGCCAGCATTTAACCAACTCTGAACCCTAAAAACTTAAAGAGTGAAACACGTTTAATGTGTCATCCGTTTTTCAACGGCAGCAATTGTAGATTTTTTGTATTTTTTAACTCTACAAACAAGCCATATAAAGATTACTAGAGGAAGCTACTTGCCAACAGTAGAACTTCCTTTATAATCCTGTAAATACTTGAGACCAGGAAATGTGGACATCCGTTTTGAGCCTACCTTGATTTTGGAGAAGATGAAGGAGCAGTGACAGGCTTTGAGCTGCGCCTCCAGCGTCTCAATGTTCAGTATCTCCCTGCTGGGAAAATCAACCAGCATTATAACACATTAAAAATCCACATGCAAGAACAAACTTTGTCAATTGAGTGGGGAGGATTAAACGTAAATCTGACAATAAAACAAATTGCCAAGAGTGAATCTGGACTACCTAAATTACGTAAGCCGCCAAATGTGAATATTATGATTCAAATACATAATTACCAGTGACAAGGCTTTAAGAAAACAAATTTACATGAATAAAATGTTATAAAAGCTTCTTTCTGGTTCCCTATCCTAGAGCTAAAACACATGCAAACTTATAGTGAAAACTGTTTTAGATGTAGATCTATGTCACAAAAAGACGCCATAAAAGTAGTTTTGAGTCCGACAGAAATTTAAAGCATTACGAGATTTTTTACCCAGATTTATGCAAAGCATATGTTCAAAGCCTTCATTGGATTTTTACTAAGCTCAGACAAACTGCTCTGATGCCGTTTATACTTTTAAAACAGAAATGAATAGTCACTTACAGTTTTGATGCATTTAATGAAATGAAAAGAAAATCTGACTTTCAAGTATTTGAGTGAACAAAAAAAAAAAAAAAAAGGGGCCAATTTCAATCACTGTCAAACTTAAGTCTTTCGTTAACAACAAGTCATTGAGGATAACGCGACTATTTGTTCTAACCTCTCGGCGTCGAGCTGCTCCTGGATGTGGCTGTGAAACAGACGGAGGAAGTGCAGCGCCGTGGGGGCCTTCACTTTCCAGTAGAGCTTTTCCATGATGATCTTCTCCATCCTAATCATGTCAGACACAGTAAAGCGATTCTGACTAATGCGGATTAGGTCGCTGGCCAGGGGCACGTTCTTCTCATCTTCTGAGGACTTCACAGCGATGTAGAAGCAGCACAGGCCAACACATGACAGGTGCTTTGGTTGAATCTGTAGGTAACAAGCAGAGGCGTCTTTAGTGCAAAGCTACTTAGTGGATTTAATGGGACTAATAATTAGAGATGCCTCAAGAAATTGTCTCGAGAGCAGAATCTGACCATTTTTACTTTGATTAGTTTTTGCTTTTTGTCCTTACGAAAACAATAATTACTACATAATTGCAATCGGTGTATCTCTACTAGTAACATGACATGCCACAACTGTATTCACAAACCTTCATTACAGAGAGGAATCGATCGAGCAAGCTGACCGCCAACGAGAACGTCTCTGAGCTGAAGCCAAAGAACCTGCAGAGATAAAGCAGGTTCTTCACCTCCAGCTCTCTCAGCCTGGTGGTCATCCTGAGGCCGTTGTCCTGGGCGGTCTCCATGAGCCTCAAGCCAGTGAGCTTGGGTTGGCATCGGCCCTCCAGATCCATCAGGCCCTTTACTTTTACTGCAAAGGCCTGTGCTCCAGTTACTGTGTCAATCATCTAGACAGAAAAAAGTAAAACAACGCTGAATGATGAAGACAAAAATTAACTCCGAATCCTGACGCTAAACACCCCCCAGGAAGGTTATGAAGCCCAAGGTTTCTCCAAAGTCTTAATTTTGATTCCAGTTATCTTTTTCTGCATCAAAAGGTAAAATATACATCAATGTGACAGTCTGTTGATTCTGTTATGTCCTTCAGATGATGTAATAAAAAGAAGATTCAGTTTATTTATAGGCACTTTACAACTAAAGTCAATTCAATGACACATAAAGTCCAATTGATCTTACCTAAACAATGCATTCAACTTAAAATTGATTTTAAAACGTTTTTAAACCCTGCAGATTGCATCCAGATAAGGTTCCAATTTACAGACAGTTTAGGAACTTAGGCTCGTAAATTAAAATATACAACTCAGACAGATTCACACTGATTAAAAATAGCAGTAATTACAACTACAATAAAAAAAAATCTACTAAATAAAGTTAATATATACAAATGAACCAAATTAGAGATTTGGTGCGACACAGGACACCTAAAGGGGGGCTGCTTCCATATTTGTAAGTAATCCAGTAGCATGTCTCCCTCTGAACTGGACTAGAAAATAGGTAATATTACACGGATAAATATCTATGATGTGTGAAAACAGATTTTCCAATAAGGCTTTAGTTGAACCCACGTCATTTTAAGTACCTAAACCAGCATTACCCTCGTAGTTTTTACATATTTTGATTATTTGGACAGGGATCGGGCCTTGTTGGGGCAGCTCCTGCGTCATGTCAGGACATGTCCCTGCCGCACACACCAACGGAGACTGAACGCCGTTACAGATCCAATTCAGGGCAACACAGCTCAAAACACAAAATACAAGTCCAAACGTAAATATAGAGCACCAACAACATTACTGAGGTGGATATTACAAACTTTAAAGTAGGGAAAATGGTGAACTAGAAATCATACGGAACCGATTGTTGGCTACCACAGCTAAGCTAGCTACAAATCATGTTTAGTGGCGTTGCGTGTTATTCGGACTTCTAAAATAAGAAGAAAGTTGAACGGTTTGTGACTAAAACTTAGCAGGTATAATTTTAACAATATACATAAAAAATAAAATGTTAGTTTACTTACCTTGAGTAGTTGTTTTTAATATATTGAACTAAAAGATAAAAATCTTCACACGCTCTTAGAAAGCGAGTGTAAAAAGTTACAAAAAGCAAAAATTTGTAAGTATGAACTTTCAAGAAAGCAAGTTTTAAGCATAGGTGAATTTCTGCCTATGCACACCCCCTACCCTTGGCGTAAGGCGACGGGGAAAAGGACAGTTTAGGTAAATAAGCAGGAATAAAACCACACCATGCCCAGACATTCTGAGCTTTCATTGGCTGGTTACTAACGTCATTTGTTTTGATTGGACAGGTTACCAATCACTCTAAACTAAGCCCCGCCCCTTATTGACTTCAAAACCAATCGCAGTTGAATGAAGACTGACAGAAAGAACCGAGCTCTATCTTGTACTTATTAGGCTATACGGACCAATATTTACGAAATTATTGTGAACTTTATCAATTATATATGACAAGAAGCGACAAAGCATTTATAGTATGAATTGGTCTTTTTTGTATTTTTGATTTATTTAGACTATCAAAGTTTCTGAAGTTCCTGCACATAAGTAAACATTTTTTTAAAAAGATTAAAAAGTATTCAAAAAGACAAATTAAGGAGAATTTATTTCCGGAAGCGCCTGAAAATATATTGTTAAAACATTTATATTGTTGGGCCAACAGGTACGATTTTTATTTTTATTTTTTTCAATTTACCCGGAAATATAGGCTACTGCGGTTTCCAGAACAATCTGGAAGGAGCCAGGAGAAGCCAGATTTTGTTCTTTTCACTGCTCTTTTTAATCAGAAATCACAACTATTTGAAGAAGCGAATGCATTTCCAAAGAAAAAACTTTACTATATCACACTTCAAATCTGGAAGAGATCAAGCCGACACAAATCTGGCATCAGGATTTGTTGACATTAGGAGAGTTTAATCTTGCATTTATTCAAATCCAGACATTTTACGTCATAACAGTATAGTACTCAACTTCTGTAGTTTAAAGTGTTACATATTACATATACATCTTTAAGAAATTATATAAGAATATAAATGTTTGAATAGCAAGACACCATTCATTGTTTTAAATATATATCAATATAGTTTCTGAACTACAGTTCATTTAAAGTGCTTCTAAATTATAACATGACTACAAACAAGAAGTCCTTTGACAGCATTAGCACATGAGGGTATTATATATTTCACAGTGAATTTTTTAACATTCCATTTACGAGCAATACAAGGAAAGAACAGGATGATTAACACATTATATGTGTCTTGCAAAAATATTCAGTTTTCAATATGTTGTCATGTTACAACCACAAACTTAAAAGAGATTTTATGTGATAAGGGAAGTGATACATGATTTCAGAGTTTTATAAAATAAATAAATAAATAAAATAAAAAGTGTTGCATGTGTTTCTGTACTCTAGAATTTCGTAATAAAATTCACTGCAACCAATTCCTTCAGAAATCATGATTATCTAAAGAGTCCGACCCATGTCTTACAGCATCTCACATGGTACATGTACATGGTACTCCGATGCTTGATTTTTTTAGAGAACGTTAGTTAACAACAAAGATCTTTTTGCAGACAAAGGAACACAGCAGACAGGATGTTCGATATCCAATCTGATTGGGTTTGAACAGGTTTAAAATTTTGATTTTTAGATCTGCAAAGAAGCCATACCACATTAGACCATGTACTACTTGCGTTGCTCTTTTATATAACATAATAGCATAATAAAAGATACAGAAGTTAGTGGCTGTAACATAGTCAATTTTTGGAAAAATTCAAGAAGTGTGAACACTTTTGCAAGGCACTGTAGTACAAAAACACATTTTGGCGAAGCAGACGTCTTAGCACTTGCAGGAATCAAGTTCAGGAGCCATGCAGAGACAATGCCACAGCACGTTGTTTAAAGGTGTGCAGATAAAGTTATAGATGACGTTGAAGACATCAGGTTGACTCACCTTGAAGCTTGTTTTAGTTCTATAAAATCTTTATTAAACATTGTAAAAATAAAAAGACTTGATTGTTAGCCTGACGTTCTCATGCGGTAGAAAGTCTTCTAATTCAGGTTCCTTCCTGAGCTTAAGGAGCACGCAGAGGGGAGACTAAAGAAGCTACAAATGGAAAGACAAAAACAACATTATTTATTTAAAATTAGAAAACAACATTCTTTCTGAGTTTTTAGTAACAGATTTTAAAAAAAAGCTCTTTGTTATTTTGTTCAGTGGAAACAGGAGTCAGAGAGGGAGCATAAAGTGGCTGTTGTTTTACATGACCAACATGAGTGAAGACAATGGATGATTTGAAATGTTTTAATCATTAGAAAGACAATGAGATGATGATGAGATAGAAGTTCAAGACCATCTGTAATCCTCCGTTTCTGTTTCACTTTGATTGTGAGCCTTGGTTTCCAAAACATGGCATTCTGCTCTTTATGGTAATCCAAACAAGTAAAATAAATGAAAAAAAAAAATCTAAATGTTAACAATAGAAAATTGCTCTCAATATTAGAAATGTGACAGAATAGCGTCATCTTTCAAAGTTCTCCAGGTTTCTCACTGAGAACAAGAGATTAATAACAGAGCTGGAGGTAAAAACACAGTCATAGAATATTAAAAAAATATATTTTATATGTTATGAAAATCATCTGTAGTTAACATTAGGAACCAGTCAGTTATACCGAGCAACATTTTTGATAAACAAGAACTCTACAGCTTCTAGCACACATTTTATTATTATTATTATTATTATTATTATTATTATTATTATTATTATTATTATTATTATTATTATTATTATTATTATTATTATTATTATTATTATCCATCCATCCATCCATTTTCTTGCACCCTTTTTCCCTCAGTGGGGTCGGGAGGGTTGCTGGTGCCCATCTCCAGCCAACGTTTCGGGCGAGAGGCGGGGTACACCCTGGACAGGTCGCCAGTCTGTCGCAGTATTATTATTATTATTATTATTATTGCTGATAGAAAACAGTCTGTTTTCCCTACACTGGTGGTAGCTGAATTTTGCTTGGATGTTCTCACCTTTATGTCAACTAAAAGGGAAAAAAGAACAAAGAGGAAAAAAATCCCAAAAGAAAAATAAGAAATTAAAAATAAGAATCCATAACAGCATTAAACGAACTGAAGAGCAGCAATGTTTAGGCTTAAACGTTTTCTTAATTCAGCAGAAAACATTTTCTGCTGAATTATTGATATACTTACCATATACAATGTTTCCCATAATCATTCGTGTTTCAGCTAAAAATGTGGGAAAAGCTTTAAAATATCTCAGCTGTCATTGTAGACATATAACATCAAACTGAAGTATTCTGGATTTTCTGTGTTTTTTCTGGTCTAAGTGTTTGCTGTTGAAGTTTATCATCTTGAAAAAGATTATAGTCATAACACCATCATTGAGCAATAAGGCATAGTAGTCTTAGAAAACGTACATTTATCAATTTCAAGAAGGTAATGAATCATTTTCATAAAAACATTAATCTGGCTTTTGAAAAATCTGAATCTTGTACATTTTGTTTTCATTTCATTGTCCACCCACTGCTTCTGTTTGCAAACCTTTTTGACAGATTTTTATGTTGTTGTTGTTGTTGTTTGGCTCATTCCAGTCTCTAGTATCTGTGGTTTGTGCATTAATAATTCACCCTGGCATGTAATGTTTCCACCTGAAAAAAACTGATGCCAGCTCAATGTAGGCTGTCTGGGTATCATCTGTCTGCACATGGCGTGAGCACTGCTGAGACAAGTCAAATGTAAACACAAGTGCCCTTGCCTGAGAGACAGTCTGGCAGGTCGGCCTGCGGAGACAGAAGCATCAGGCTGTGTCACGCAAGCTGTGACCCTTCCTACAGTGTCTGCATACCGTGTCAGTCTAAATATGTCCCTGGATCACTTTATGAGTCAAAATGGCCTCCAGCAGGATAGCATGGTAGCTTATTTCCCCCTCTCCCCTCCCCTCTTCCAATTAGGTCAGCCAGTATGCATTGTATGTCTACCTTGTGAAAATAATTATGTGAAATTCAGCAAACAGTTTAAGGAATTAACGTCACAGTATGAAGGCATCAATTGACACGCTAAAAGTCATAACATGCAGCCCTGTGCAAAAAATTTATTGTTTTTCTATCGTGACTGAACTGAACTAAGCTAAAATATCATCTTCAAAGATCAAACAAAGTATAAGGTTCATTGGAAGTAAATCATAAAGATGAGTAATGATTCAGGACTTTTAACAGATATTCCAGTTTAAATTTGTGCCAAATTAAAACAGACTCACTTCTTTTTGTCCTTTTCCTTCTTGAGCGGCTGCTGTGAACATCCCTGCAGCGCTTGTCCCATCAGCGTTTCAGCAGCTACCTTCCTCCTGTTGAAGGCATTCATCTCTTCTTCCAGTTCTCGCCTTTTCTCCTCCAGATTCCTCTTTTCTTCCTGGTGCATGCGCTTCAGCACTTCAAATTTCTCGTGAAGCTGAGGAACAGAGAAGCGGAAAGCTCAACACGAGACACACCCCAGCTCCTTCATTTATTTGCGACGTGTCTCGTTACATGTTCGCTCCTCACCTCTTTTTCTTTTTCTTTCAGCTCGGCTTCCGTTTCCTTCACTTTGTTAACAAACATCTGTCTCATTGATTCCTCTCTGTGCTGCAGCTCTTTGAGGAACTCCCTTCTTTTGGCCTCATACATCTCCTGCAGACTGGAGAACACAAACACAGCCTATGAACAAGATGTGACGCTGAGAGCCAGCTGTAGCAGCGTTTTCTGATTTCATACTCAGCTTAGTTAGCTCATTGTAATGAAAGAAGTTATTTACTGTAATGTAAAAAAAAAAGTAATTTCTTCTGGGTTTTTTTTTTGTTTTTTATGCACATGCTGGCAATTTTCAGGTGATCAAACTAATCTTAGTAGCACAAAAATACACCTGAGTAAAAACTAAATGCAGTTAGTGACAGTGATTTTACGTTCTGCTGCTTTTGGAGGCTGAAGTATTAAAAACAATGACCTAATTAATATAAAGAAACAGAAGAGAATTTATTGACATTCAACAAAAGATTACAAAGTCATTTTCAAGACTTTATGACTCCAATGACCCACAGTGAGAAGAATCATCTCCCAACATTGAGAAAACAAGAAACAGAAATGGCCTGCCAACCAAAATTACTCCAAGAGTCCAACAAAAGCCTCAATTATCTCAGTCAAGAGCCTGACATGTGATAAAAAACAAAAATGCTTGATGATTCTCAAGGCTTTTGAGAAAATATTCTAAAGCCTTGAATGAAATGAACAAAGAAATTCAGGAAATGAATATGATACTTTTAAAACATGCCGGCGGTAGTGAATGGAAACCTAAAGAACCTGTACGACTTGCAAGAAAATCTGCAAAGAGAATGTCCATCCATCAGTTCTTGACCTTAAATTCAAACATACTCAGGTTATCCAGAAGGAAAATGATCCAAAGCTTTGTAAATCTACTTTTGACTCACACAAAACAACAAAAATGTAAAGTTTTAGATTGGCCTCGTCAAAGTTTGAAAGTAAATCCAATTGAGATGCCATATAAGAGCTTGAAACGCGTTAATAAAAAATGACTAAATCTTTAGTTTGGATCTGTAACATTAATGTTGGAGCAACATGGAGGAAATATGACGGCAGAAGAAAATCATTTCTGTTCATTTTTACAGTGCAGCAAGGCAATCAGCGCCCCCCAGAGCCCATATTTAGTTATTAATATGATAACAACGACTCGGTGATGCAGTCCAAGGTTCTACAGCCGGCTGTATAAGATGATCTCAATCAGACCATGTTTGAAGGCCTTCCCTACATATAAAATAAAACAATTTTGCAAAGAACGGGTCAAGATTTCTCAAACAATATCCAGCATTCTTGAAAAAGTCTCACTGAAAGCTGCTGCAAAAGTTTACTGCCAGCTCTTGTCACTAACGGGTGCCAAACAGTGTTCAGGTTCAGGAAGAAAATTGTTTCATCACAAATTGCTATATTGGTTTACGCAGCCTTTTAATAAAACCTTATCTTTGTCTGAAATTCAAATTTTGCTTTGATGATCTTAAATATTTGAATTTCACAAATAAAAAGCAAAAACAAAAGAAATCTGAAGGGCAAATACTTTTTCACAGAACCCCTTAATGGATCTACTGAGGGTTGTGAATGATAACAAAGATGTGGAGGCACAACGTTTTTTTGTCTAACATGGCAGCAAATCTAAATAACCTACTTTAGAACATGTACGCCTAACTGGCATTGACATTTTGTTTGTGAGATAGTGGGATGCACTCATTAGATTATGCAGATGGATCTCCATGACGCGGAATAAATCAGATGCTGTTTTCTAACACATTCCCCTCAGCGAAATGCTCTGAAATTCCCTAATTTCACCTGAACGACTGGCTGTCAGGGTCAGTGTCCTTGAAGCCCATCTCTTGTAGCTTGCAGCGGCGATAGAGTTCGTAGTGACGAGAGTGCGTTTGCTCCCGGAGATCATCCATGTTGACGCGCAGAAGCATCTCTCTCAGATGGACAAAGTCACAGTGCTCTTCGTTTTCCACTGGACAAACGAGAAAGAACCGTGCTGGCTGCTCAGTTTTCAAAAGCTGCAAACATCCCTCTATCTGGTACCCTGATTGTGACAAGATTTTGTTGTGTAATAACAGCAGAATCACCCTGTACAGCTCCCCAGGGGTACGACCTCGCTTTCACCACTCTGTTCCCTATTTTAACATCCTCCGTGCTTCCAACGACAGCAAAGGGAAGGCGAGCCTGTAACACAGAGAGAGGAAGAGAAGACCTTTAAAATCTGTAAATATTTATCACAGTAGAGTTGGTGTGATGCTAAAAATACGTTAGGCACAAACAGGCTAGTGTAGTCGGCTAAGTGTTAACACAGTTCCACTCGTACTGACTACATTAAGAAACAAATCTCTGAATTTATGCTACAGACCAGATAAATCGTAGAAATGTTCTCAAGGCAAACACAGTGCATTGTAAAAAGGTACGTCAGTCACTGTTGCTCCCACAAGAGGGCAGTGTTAGGAAAACACCCGATAGTCTGTTTGATGAGCTCCTCAAAATTGTAAAGCTGCTGTTGGTGGTCATAAACATTTGCTCTGGAGTGAGTGGACTACAAAAATATAAAAATAAGCAACAAGTATTTAAAATCTAAATTCATAGAATATTTGTAGCAAAATGAGACCTTCAGAGTGTACTGAATTAAAGAAAAGAAAAAAGCTGAACTTGTGTAGCTCTTCCAGTGGCAACAGGCTTTTAAAGCATGAACGTTTTTTGTTTCCACTGTTACGTTGCTACCTTTTAGTTAAACTTCAATAAGTTGAGTGCTTTTGCAAGGCAACATAACCTTTGTACTGCTGAGCAAGCTTGTCTTTAGAATTTGCTTTTTTTAAAATATTTGTAATGTTAGTAAAATACAGCGTTGTGACACTTGTGCATTTAATTATATAGTCTCATTTGTGCCTATTAAAAGCTTAAAAATGATGTCATCAGAAATTAAGCATATGTGGAAGCCGTTCACTTTAATTTATGGACCATAACATAGAGGCAACATATTTTAGCCAAATCATATCCAATGTTTAACAAGGTTCTAAACATCACAAAAATCAGGACAAGTCTTAGGAATTATCCTTTTTTTCTCAGCATCCAAAAATAATAGATTATTAGGTCAACTAAAGCTACTGTGTTCTTAGTAAAAATGCGTTCACTCATTTTACTAAATACCCAAAATAAGACCGAAAAGTGAAAAATATTGTTCATTGTCCAAATATTTCACACGTACTGTACAATCTGAGTCCCTGTTTCTAAGACTCACATTTAAGGAGGAGTTTATCTCTCCAACTTCCTCATCCTCGTTCGGAAACTGATATATCTGCACGCCGTAGCTCTGCAGCTCGTTCATGATCTTCTTCTTTAAGTTTCCCAGGTCGGTCTTTGACATGATGTCTGCCTTTGCAATAACGGGAATGATGTTGACCTGAACAGAGAAACCACAAGATGAGCCTCAAAAGAAGGAGCTGAGGAAATGGGCTTTCATCCTCTCACCTTGCTGTCCAGCTTCTTCATCATAACCAGATCAAGAGATTTCAGGGTGTGCCCGGAGGGAGCGATGAAATACAGGCAGATGTGGATTCTGGTGTCGTCGTAGTTGGAGAGGGAGCGCTTTATTTTTAGCTCCTCTTCCAGATATTTCTCAAACTGGGCTTCGATGTAGTCAAGAATGGGTTTGCAGCTGCGAAACCAGATATAAAAACATCAACTAGATGTTTTTGTACGTTTTAAGCAGATTTCTTATGCTTTCTTACTGATCTATTAGTTTCCAGGGTAAAGACTCTGTTGTCTGCCAAAAATGTCAGACTTTTCTACTTCCTGCTGTCTGATCTGTCAGACAGGGACTGAATCTGTGCCATATTTTCTCCCCAGCTTACATGCCAACACAAGCTCCTTAATCTAAAGATCTACTGGACAGCATGAAGGGGGAGGGGGATTAGTGGCGGGCACTGATCTCGCCATGAGGCATTTCTAGTAATTTCTTTCACAGAACTTCAACATTATCCAACTATTTTACTGTCATCATTCAATATACTTCTATGCTGTCTGAGAAGCATTAAAAACATGACATATGGGGTCAGGAGACATCAGGAAAACCTTTTAAATAAACTGAAATATTTGTAAGAAAGCATATAAATATGTGCTAGTCAGTAATTTAAACAGGATACAATGCACATTCAAATGTTTCTTAGAGTGTCAGCATTTGGATGGAAATTGTTTTTGAATCTCTAAGCATTGGGTTTTTAAGGACTTGAGAAAACTGAATAAGTCCTTATTTCTTTGTCTGCAAAAAAAAAAAAAAAAAAGATAACACTTTAATTTATGGGCCATAAGAAAAATGTGCCGGTGTGACAAAGGCGAAAAAAAAAAGGGAGCCAATAATGGTTTATAAATGTTGGTGATAATACTTTCAACAAGGCACATAGCTACTTTGTTAAGTCCTTTACGTCTTTTTATGAGTTAAAGATAAAACAGTTGCTATTGTGTTTCTGTAATCAGAGCAATAATGTTCCAAGCCATGTGAGGTCCTGTGTGATGCATGCTGAAGGAAAGCAATCTTTTTTACTTAGTCATCGCTGAAGTGGGGGGCAGTGGGGTGTTCTTCTTCTAAGTCAATAAAATTCAAATATTTAATCTATTGTGTTGTTGTGCATGTCAACAAAATAAATCTGGAAAAGAAAAAGCTCCAAATTTGGTGCAAAGTCAGATGCTATGTTTGTTTTGTTTGCTATTTTATCATCTAAACAGCAGGGTTGGACAGAAAAAAATCACGCCACAGCATGCACTGCCGATCTTCACCTTTCATCCTTGTTGATTTGGTCTCCAAAGCCTACAGTGTGCACAATGCTCAGCTTCAGTTTGACAGTGTGCTCCTGCAGCTCGTACGTCTGCGAACGCAGCTTCACTTCTTGCTCATAATGATCAGCTTCCTCGTTTTCAAATGTCGTGTTGAAAAGCGTGTTGATCAGCGTTGATTTGCCTATTCCTGTTTCACCTTAGACACAAAAAGCAAACTATGAAGACTTCACCCAATTAATCGACGTCATAGGTAGTGAACTCGTGCTGTGCTGAGACGTACCTACACAGAGGATGTTGAAGCAAAATCCCTGAGCAACTAACTTCCTGACCACTTGATGAGGAAGGCTGTTGAACCCCACTTGGCCACTGAGCTCCAGGCTTCGCATTTCTTCATTCTTAGTAACCGTATGCGGAGAAACAAAATAAGTCAGTATATTAGTACTGTTTGTGCCAACTATTTCCAAAACCCTTTAATTTAGAGTGTTCTGTTAGTAAGAGGAGAATGGAGCGGCCATCTTTCAGCCAGATGACCAGCAACAAGTGGAGGTGGGGAGTGGACACTATGGTACTCGACAGCCAGAAACAGTCAAGCACTTATCCTGGTATCTCTGTAAACGGACTTTAAACTGTGAAACGGCGTGAAGAAATACTTTAGAAATCTCTGCTTTTAAAACCTTTTATTCAGTCGGTATGTTCAGAAGTTTCTCCTTCAACACTGGATCCACCCAGGGGATGGGGGGGGGGGGGGGGGGGGGGAATCTTGGCATCTTGCAAAAAGGCTCAACATGAGGAGCAATATGTGTTGAACACAGCAGCCTTCCTTTTCAGCCTCCCTCTCTCATAGAGAGACAAAGAGCTCTTTATCTGGAGGTTATTCCACAGAGGACGTCCAAGCTGATGGCTACCCTGGTACCCACAACCCCAAATGACATTAAAACAAAAACTACTGGCAATATTCACCATGCAATTTTTTTTTTTGCCAGAAAACAAATCAGAATTACATTACGTTATGATAACAATATGCATGTTATCAGTGGCGCAACTACACATTATTCAGGTGGATGCGAAAACATAGAGCGACGCCCCCCCTCCGAGGCTACGATACGTGAAGGGTAAAACTCGCTACATTTACCTCGTTATGTGCGCGAGGTGAAGGAGCGTAAGGCGCGCTGAAGTGTATGGGAAGACATCATCGGCACGCTGCCCCCTCCAGAGGGGGTTTTGGCGCCCCCTCTGATGCTGCGCCCCTATGCGTTGCATACCCTGCATACCCACTTTTTGCGCCACTGCATGTTATATTCCTAAACATTGCGAGAGCATGTCCTCAAAGTTGGCTGGTAGAATTGTTTTTTGCAAAGCAACGCCATAAGTCCTAGTGAGGTAGTTAACATCACTACACAAAGAGGCTTATGCTTATCTTTATCTTCTTAACTCAGCCTCTTACAGCCCACTGTCCTGTTTCATTCAAACTAACCCTCTGCCCTGGTCATTCAGCACCTGTCAGAAGTATTAGATGCTCATCCCGGGAGCTGCTTGAATGCAAGCAGCACATTTTGTTGCTTAGGTAGGCTTTTTTTTTTTTCCGAGAGAGAGACTGCTCCAAAAGAAAAGCATGTCCAGCCGTGTAATGACGTCTTCATCCTGATTCATTAACCACAGAGCTTTCTCAGCATCATGCAGGCAGCAGCATCCCGTCACTGCGCAGCCTTTTGGTATTTGTAATCAGCAGTCACTGCAGACATCGCACTTAAAGAGAGAGAGAAAAAAAAAAACATCTTACCTCATCGGCCGCCATCATCACAAGTGTCTGAGTCCAGGAATAATAATCAGCCTTCATCCAGACCTGCTCCCCTCACGCTCCCCGCTCAGTGCGGCTGATTCAAGGCAACACGCCCTCTGTGCAGGAGGGCGGCATTACAGCTTCACTTCTCTGAGAGTCCTCCTCACACACCATGTGCAATACTTAGATGCGTTTAATCCTTTGTGATAGAATTGGGTCTTTGTTTTATTTTTTGGTTTCTAAAATGATTACGTCGTTATTTTTCTTTTTCTTTTCTTCGCGTTTTGAAAGGGTGACCATATGGCTGGGTGGGGGGGGGGGCACAACACCAACACCAAAGGCAGAGAGGATTTCAGGAGTTTCGTAAAGCTGTTCTTTAATAAAGATTGATGGGACCGAGAATGGAAGTTAAGGACAAAAATGAACATCAATATAAATAAATGAATGCTATATTATTCACTTGCCTAATACTAATTTATCGCCACGAAACAACGTGACTGAGTGTTGTGTGTGGGGGGGGGGGGGTTCTGTGTGGGCAACTAAAATATACCTAAAAATAAAACAGGCAACATCTTGATTTTTAGCACCCCATCCTTGTAGGGTTCCAGTAAGTTTTAGCAGATTCTTTATTTCAAGTTTATTCAGACCTTGTTTTAATTGTGAATTAGCAATGTCCTGAAACAAGTAGCTATATTTGACGAATCACTCGGTTTTTTTATTTTCACTTAAGTTTAAATGTATTTTTTTCCCATTATTATTTTGCTTTTTTTATTGTTTTCCGCTTTTGTATCTACCGTAAGTTTGTTAGTTTGTTAGTATGTTGAATTGTTTGCTGTTATTTTAGGTTTGGCATATAACAAAAGCAGTACCAAATAGCTTGTGTGTTGTTGTTTTTTTTGTTTTGTTTTTGTTGTTTTTCATCTTAACTCTATAGGTTACAGTTAATACTAATAATAATGCTGCTAAAATACGGATGTTAGTTCCCTTTCGAACATGAAGACATGGTTTTAATAGACTCTTAATGTCAGTCTTTATCAAAAGTCAAAAAGGATGCAAAAAAACGTTACACTATGCTATTGCTGCTTTATTCAAACTAAGTCGGTATCTATTCAGTCATTTTTGCATGTTTAAAATTATGTAATGCAAAATACAAGTCCAAAAGAATGTAAAAATGGGGGGGGGGGCAGTGTGTTACTCAGGTATTTTAAAACATAAACAGGTTATGTACAAAATCAACAAAATAATGTAGGCATAAATAATTAGGGAAAACTTACTAGACAGTTTAAACTCCAATGTAGTTTTTCTTTTCTTTTCTTTCTTTCTTTTTTTTTTTTTCTTTAATAATGGCAACGCTGATCCCCTGCAGGAGCCCCCCGGACAGCCTTTGGACGGGGAGTGTCTGCATATTAAACAGGCTGGACAGATTTGGCGAGGCGCCGGCGGAAGCAGCAGGTTGTGGTGGAGGACAACAGAGCGGGACACGCAGCGCAGCTATCCTCCTCATCGCTCACCTGTAGCTGTTGTAGTTTACATAGGAAAAGCAGAGCCATGGCTCTGACCCAGGAAGCCGTGTTGTGTTTTCTGCTGGAGCGCGGAGGCAAAGTGAAAAACTCCGAGCTGGTGAACCATTTCAAGAGCCTCATCAACGGCGGCGATCCCGCGGGAAAGCAGCACAATAGAGAGCTGTTCAAGAAGCTGGTGAACAGCGTCGCGGTGGTCAGACAGGTCGACGAGGTGAAGTTCGTGGTGGTGAGGAAGAGGTACCAGGACTTTGTGAAAGAGGAGATGGATCAGAGCTTGTTCGGTCAAACCGCGAACAGCAACGCGCGGCGCTCGTCCAGTGCGAGCAATTACTACAGTGATGATAAGAGCTGCGTGGAGAGTTTGCAGGAAAGCAGGCCTGCTGTATCCACGGCGGATTCGGCCACGGTTAAAGTCCTGAGTATCTCCCGAGATCAGCCGTGCAGAGCGAGTAAATCCGGGGCTGTGTTCGCTGTCATAGCAGTCAGATCCCCAGAGAGAGACTCCGCGGCGGGAGCAAGAGACGGATTGCGCTCCCAGGTGCATCAGCAGCATGGAAACCCTGACAAAGCAGTCATCCGAGTTCCATCACTCCCAGCTCTAACTTCTAACTCCTCGTCTCAACAGAGGGAGTTAATAAAAGAGCCTCAGTGTTGGAAATCCAAGCAGGCAGGAGCCAAGCAGGCCCCAGGTTCTCCCCTGGTGAGGCCCCAAAACAAGACCCTCAGACAGGCTGATGATGAGTCTGTGCCTTTGGAGCCAATAGCCCATGAGTGGCTTGTTAAGTGTGCTGCTGGGCTGTGGGGACAAATATATGCTTTGCTGCTGCAGGACACACGCTTGGCACAGAAGAAGGATTTCATGTCAGGTTTCACAGCCTTGCACTGGGCTGCCAAGGACGGCAGCTGTGAGATCATACACAAACTCATTGACGTTTCCAGCAAAAGGGGCACCTACGTGAATGTCAACAGCAAAGCACACGGAGGGTACACGCCTTTGCACATTGCAGCCATGCATGGTCACTCTGAGGTCATGGTTGCTCTCGTGCAGCGCTACGGAGCCAGCGTGAGCGAAAGGGACAACGACGGCAAGAAGGCGCTTCACTACCTGGGGAAAGGTGCGTCGGCTGAGGTCAGGGCCCTGCTGGGAGGACCTCAGCAGAGCGGAGAGAAGATGGAGGGCGAGGAGTACAAGGAGCACACAAGAGGCTTCAACACTATCAGCAAACTGTTCCACCCTCACTTAGGAAAGAAACATAAAACTTGCAGGTTTGCTCATGAGTGGTAAGAGGGGCCCACGAGGGAATCTAGGGATGTCACAACTGTTAAGATATGGACAGCTGGTAAAACAAAAACATGATTCGATTTTATTTTAACCAAAACGATAAACGTACCAGAATCATCATTGTTATTTTGATTTAGATTTCAGCAAATATGTCAAATAGTCTCCGTCTTGATTTAGTTGTGGTTTTGAAGTCCACATTTTTTCAAGTTAAGTTATTTATCCTTATGTCCTATATATAGATTAACGCAACCTAATTTGTCTGGCTGTCTACTTCTGCAGCTGGTCTACAGTGAGCTGGACAGACATGGCACATGCGGCTTTCACGTTGGTGGAAAAAGTGAAGGGGCGAAGGGCTGGATTACTCTTTGATTTATATCGCAAAACTGTGTTTACTCCAGATATATGTCTGGTATATAATTTAAAGGACTTTAAACCCTTCGAGAGGCATGGTGGAAACATTTTGGTGGATTTAAAACCTTTGTGTACCTTGACGCAGCCAATCCACAGCTAGTGTCCACAGTGTACTGTCTTGTACAGCTTTGTACAGTGTATCACTGGTTTGATAAGCGTACTATTTATGCATAGTATATAATTTTGGTTTATTAGTATTAACGATGAATGACTAATTTTCAACAAATTATATTGTTTAAGTTTTTTTTAACCTAATGTGTAAAATACCTGTAGATGTGACTCTTGATTTTGTAGCATTGTTTTTTTTATGTTGTTGTATTTATTGACTAATGAACACTGACCATAAAAACACAGCAGTCTAATGAAACACGGACTTCCAAAATACAACATTTGTAGAAAGCACACCGGATTAAAAACCTGCTAATTCTTTGTTTTATATCCTGAAGCATCTGAGATGGCGAGGGGGTTCGACCTCACATGTTTGAGTCTGCAACCTCTGTCTTTCTCGCACTGGAGAGATAATATTTTTCTAACTTCTTCCCTGGCGCGTTGACTTTAGTAGCGCAGTAATGGACTGTGCTGCAGGTGTAAGCCAGGAGGAGGTAACAGGGCTGAGCTCTATGTAAGTAAGTCAACTGGCTCTAGTTGATGGTGATACGGCTTTTCTGCAGAAATCATCACTTGGACTTGAAAATCATTCTAATGCAAAGCAGCGACTAGACTACGTGATGTTATGGATTTTATCTAAGCCTTTCATTCCTAAGATTATGCCTTGTGTGATGTCACCAGAGGCATGTGTGATCAAGCTTGCTTTTTGGAGCATAGAATTGTCATTATTAAATAACAATTTAGATAGAATAGCAAAACTAATATAAACTGACGGATGTATCAGTGGTAAACTAAAATAATATGGGTTGATTTTACAGAAACGTCTAGCTAGTAGCTTTAAATTCTATACTAATATAATACAGATAATATTAGTCTAAACCACAGATTAACCAATTTTAAATGTGAAATATAAATTCTCATCTGTTTCTTAGCAAACTAAAAATTTGTATAGACACATTCTGTATGTATTTTATAACAGTTGACATTTTTTTAGTTAAGTGTGATACACTTTAAAAAGTACTTCATATTTTCTAGTTAAGAATTTGTCTAAAGTGTAGCATTATTAGATGTTTACAGTTTATTTGAATAAATGCAATTGGTCCTCTTCCAATGACCGAGCCTTCCTTTATTCTCAGACCAAACATCCATTACAGCAGGGATTTTCTGCTTCTTGTTTGAGAGGGTACATGTTATGTTTGGTGCACTGAAAAAGTAAAATTTTTTTCTCTTTTGCTGACCCAGAAAATGAGTCTCTGAAGACATGAAAAGAGACACGGATGATGTCGTCACTATCAAAACAGCAGCAGAACAATGTCCTCTTTGTAGTTAGTAGGAAACAAAGCCTTTTCTGCGTGGACAAAAGATGTTTGCACTCATATAAATATTATACTGAACCAAGTGATTAGCTTGAACAAAGTTTTCTTTGATATTGTCAAAGGACTCATTGATTAGAAAAGATGATCATTCAATGATAGATCAAAGCTCTAAAGCAAGACAAACTCAATGCACTTTGACAGATTTGTAGAACAGGGTTAATACTCTCTGCGGGTTGCAACAGCTATGAGGGGTGAGATAATAAAAACTTGTCCAAAGCAAACTGGACAATTTCTTACCAAAACTAAAATCTAAAACTAATGACAAAAAAAAGAACAAGGCTAAGTTTAGTTGTACCTTTTCTGAGATGCACTATTTTACAAATGTGTTACAAGATTCTGTGACTAAAGTAAAACTTTAAAATTATGGTGTTTCTGACTGTGTCACAGCCTTGATGACGAACCAAATATGTTCTTATCTGGTGTAATGCTAATCAGTGGAGATAACACAGCTGTAGGTTCTTCATATTTCTCGACGTAAGAAATGCTTTAGCATATACATCAGGAGAAAAGTTCCAGCTGACTAAACAGAATAGCTGACAACAAAGTCTTTATCAGGAGATCCTCTCAGTTCAGAGACAACAGCAAATAAATCACAGTTTATCTTGACTGACAGTGACACAGCCTTTGGTCTCAGCAACAGAGTACACGTTTTAGACAACCAAAGTTTAGGAGACTATAAGGTTCTTAAATTATTTATTTTTAATGCTTTTGTGGAAAATACAATTCAATTTTGTTCAGTTTTGATTTGCATTCCGTGCTGCACAAGGAAACTACAACAAATTAGGAAAGGTATTCATGCCCTTTAAATTTTTCCATATTTTATTACAGTGATAAACTTTCTGTTTGGGTTTACTGTAATGTGATACATTAAAACTGTATATTTGTGATTATGGCTCTAAACTTATTTTACAGATTAAAATGCTGAAACTGTGCTGAAGCCCTTTTGATTACAGGAAAACATGGAAGCTAACCTAAAAGCTGATTCTATTTATACATTTTTTTTCCCCTTCAAAATAAAATGTGCAATCCAAACTGTATGAAAAGGCACTTCAATGAACTTTGATGTCACACTCAATGCACTGCCACCTGCTGGGAAGCTTGTGTAAATCTACCAAAGAAAGAATTGAACCCTATTGGCCAGGTAAATTAATAACATAAAAAAAACGGTGAAGTATTAATTTTATGTAATTGCGATTGTTCATCAGTCAAATAAAGTGGACGTATAGCTTTACTGGAAATATGTTTTCACTAGTGCTATAAATGTATATCCAGCATTGCTGGAAATAATGCCCATAATTTCCCTTTTTCTAGTAACAGTGAAAATTCCATTCATGTCTGTAACAATAATTCGTGCTAGAATAACCAGATCAACATGACGCGGTGGAAGGAGGAGTTTGCCATTCCAGAGAAAGGGCGTCTTTTTATGCTGAAGTTTTTAATTTGCTTGTACACGAATATGTCAAATCCCGCGGGCTCTCTTCTTCTTTTCCTTGAAAAAGGAAAAGCTTCTGATTGACGCAGGTGATGATTGGCAACACCTGCGCGCGCTGATCTGCGGCGACACCTGCTCCGCTTCCCTCGAGCTCTCTCCCCGCAGAGAGTCTCTCTTGCTTTCGTCTGACCGGTTTTCTTGTTTATGATGGGAAAACAAACGCTGATGTCAGCGGCTGTTGGTCGTCTCCGTGCTCTGTTGCTCCTGATTCTGGCGTCCTGCAGCCCCCCGCTGGTTAGCCCCTCCGATGCGCTGCACAACCTGAGCGCCCTGACCTACCCGTACAGCAGCATCCTCTCCCCGCTGCTCAAAGCCCTCTCGGAGCACGGAGGGACCAGGTGGAGCTTGGACGCGAGGACAAAGGTGAAACCCGAGCACAGATACGTGAAATATCTGACGGAGGTTTACAAGAAGTCAACCAGGATGCAGAGGAGCGTTGATGGAGATAAAGTTTACAACACCATCAGGCTGATCAAGCCCCAAGATGAATGTCCTGCACAAAGCAACAACGGTGAGCAGCGATGTCATGATTCTAGGTTTCAGGTTGGGGCATAAGATTTTTACAGTGATGGTTTGGGCCTGAAGACCTAAAGTGAAAACTCATTAGGATGATTGCTTAAAGAAAATGGTTTGAAATATTTGAGTAAATGTTCTCTAACATTTTTTATAATTAATACTATAGTATAAAATTATTTTCATATTTTGTCTTCCTCTCCAAACTTTTTCTCTTGTTCGTTCTTCTTTCCCTCCATGTGTTCTTACTGCTTTCTTTCATTGTCCTTCCTTTGTGCCCTTCATTGTTTAGTCCTTCATGTTAATTTCTTTCCTTGTCTCCTTTCTTCCCTCCCAAAATTTAATGTGACTGACTGAAAACTATGGAAAATTAAGCTTAAAAAGTATGAAAACAATCTGGAGGAACCATGTCGATATCTGCTGAGGCCTGGTGATGACTTATTCAAGTTTCTTGAACTGAGAAAGCGTCTAAAATGTCAGATACTGATCCCACACGGCTGTTTTTAGAGTTATCATTGCAGGGGTTCCATGCAAATACCAGTTCCACTTTGAAATGTACAGCTGTGGAAAAATTAAGGGACAACTTGAAATGATCTGATTTTACTTTTTATCGGTAAATGTTTGAGTAAAATGAACATTGCTCTATTATTCTATGAATTACTGACATGTCTCAGAAATTCCAAACAAAAATGTAGTATTTGTTTGTAGAAAATATATATATATAAAAAAAAAGATGCAGTGCTTTCAGACACACTACTATTTTGATCAAAGAAATCATAGTTTCTGGCTGTAATGTGATGAATACTTTTTCAAGACACTGTTGGTGAATCTAGTCTGGTGCAGTACCTGGATCTTGTCTTCTCTTTCAGAAACTTTTACACAGGATTTGTCCTACAGCCTTGATCAAGTAAGGAGAAAAGAGCAGCTCCTGAAGTCGTCCCTGCTGTACGGTTTCAACCTTAACAACCCGGCAGCTGTCAGCTCTGTGTGTTACCTGAGCATAAAGGAGCGTGAGCAGTCCAACCAGTGCCAGCTGTGTGCTGGGATCTCTCATACCCTGAACCTCACAGACGGCGCGCACAAGAGGCGGCGCAGGAACTGGGTGGAAGTGGATGTTACCTCGTTTCTTCAACCTGTGCAAAAGGGGAATGTCCACCTTCTTGTTAACATCTCCTGTTCTGAGGAGAAAAGAGCTGGGAGCAATGGTTTCAGATCTCCTTTTGGATTCACCCTGAGGTCTCCTTCTCTGATTCTATATCTCAATGACACAAGCAGAATCGCCCACCAGAGGTCGCTGGTGAGTTCCAGTGCAGATCTGTGGTCACCCACTGCGTTGGGCACGTTTCAGAAGCAAGTTTTCAAATCGGTACGAAGACACGGACAAAAGAGGAGGTGGAGGAGGTCGTCTCCGAAGAGCAAGCGTGGAGATAAAGGCTTAGACATGCAGCTGCCTGAGCTCAAATCCAGCTCTGAATTCCCAACCACAGACTGCGCCCTGTATGACTTCAGGGTGCGATTCAGTCAGCTCAAACTGGATCACTGGATTGTTTTCCCACCAAAGTACAACCCCAGGTACTGCAGAGGCATCTGCCCAAGAGCCATGGGCTTCTTCTACGGTTCCCCCGTCCACACCATGGTGCAAAACATCATCTACGAGAAGCTGGACTCCTCTGTCCCCAGACCATCGTGCGTTCCATCCCAGTACAGCCCCCTGAGCGTCATGATCTTTGAAGAAGACAGCTCTTACGCCTACAAGGAGTTTAAGGACATGATCGCTACCGGATGTACGTGTCGCTGAACCATCATGACTGCTCCGATGCTAGTTCTTCTGGACCATCTCCATTTATCTGCAACTGACCACTGTACATCGAAACTAACATAAAGCTGTAAAAAAAATAAAAAATTAAAATAAAAATAAAAATTTAACATTAAAATAAAATTTCAGAAGCAGGGGTGTTAAAGTAAAAGTGTTTTATCATCTGAGAGGGGACTGTGGTGTTTTGTTTTCCTTTTTGTAAAAATGTGGTGCAGATGCATCCTGCTCAAAATACAGTTAATATAGCTGAGTTGATCACTTGCAAAAAAGTGTCATTTTTTTTTATGTTTCTCTTTTGTTAATTTTGTGTGAGTTGTCTGTCTTTATTTAATTTAATACAGTGATTTTCTTTTAAGTAGTCCTCTTTTGAAAAAAAAAAAAAATCAACCACCCCCAGTAACTCTTTTTACATATACTTTTATTCCTGTGATTACTACAAGTCACTGTCCTCATAATTTGCAGAGTGAAAGTTGTCAGGGTTTCAGTGTATATTTATTGTCAAAAAGTGCCTTTGCAAACTGACTATGCTTGTATTTATACTGGTTAAATGTGACTAATATATCATGTCTATTTATGCAAACTAGATGAATTGACCGTCTGTGCTCGGTTTATGGAATATCCAAAAGGAGTGAAACGAGTTGATATACTCTGAAAAGTGGAAAATAAAAAAAAATGCATAGACCTCTCTGTCCGTGTCCATTAATCAAATGTTTTTATATCTGCTTGATTCTTGCTGGTACCTGCATCCAGAAAACTGGAAAATGAATTCATTTAGTCTGGCTAATGATGAAAGGATGTATGGAATTTCTTATGGAAACATTAGGAAATGTGATTATGGGTTACATTTTAAGCCTGAATGATGCCGTGTTTTGAGTAAATGTAGCTCTGTCTGCTACCGATGCTGGACACTGTACTCCTACCACCAAGTCTAAGGGTTCTGCAAGTGGCTCTTTGGACCCTGCATTATGGTTGATACCTTTGGCTTGAAAATTATAAAGAACAAATTGTCTTGCTTTTTGACACTTTCCATAAATGTTATTTTTTCTTAAAGTTAATGTAATACCTGTGGCTCTAAAGTTTTATTTAGTTGGGATGAGTGCAAAAGTTACTCTTTGGGTTGTAAAAGTTTGTAGATCCCCAAGCTAGGCATCTAGGTTACATCCCCCATGAAACTGTCAAATTCACTTGTACAGCTTTTGTGTTTTTCATGACCTTTTAGTCACCGTTTTTGACTGGTTGATGCTCTGATAATTGTATGATGTATCTATTTTCCTATTTGTGATGCCATCACTTATTCCTCTGCCAATCCTACATTTTCAAGCTTTTTGAAAGCCTTTAATTGTTGGTTTATAGAATGTATGTCTAGTAAATTGCATGCCTACCTGGTTAAGCATCCCCCTTGGTGCCTAATAGTTTTTAAGCTGTCAGTTTTTGCTTTTGTCAGTCTTTGCGTTGCATATTCTGCTATTCATCCATTGTCCTTGGCCAGTCTGAGATCCTGTTGTGGGTTCAGAGATCCAAGGGTTAAACTCTTGACGTTCATCTTCCCAACAACGGCCACCATCTCACACCAGTAAGGATTCAAAGACATTTGAAGGCTTTAAGAGGTATGTGGTTCATCTACCTTGTATTGAGTGAACCATAGGTCTGTCCATATAGGATTCACAAGTATAAATCTAAAATAATTTATTTATAAAATGTTTATTTTTTTTGCTGCTCGTTTTAGAAAGTGAAAGTCTCCTTTTATATTAATTATACATATTACTACTTGTAATATTTACTACTTGTCATTTGGATAATTGAGGCCCAGGCTCCACGTCTTGAAGTCGCCTCCAATATCGAGAACTGATTCAATGACTGTGGTGTTGCTACACTGGATTGGCCTGCAAACTGGCCTGAACTGCATCCTATAGAGAATCTACAGAGTACAGAAGGAAGAGGAGACGCCGGGGCCAATAATTTAGATGTCCTGAAGGGCAGTAAAAGAGCATCTTGGCTTACACTGCACCTCAGCAGAACCACAGTCCGATTTCCACCATGCCATGTGGCACTAATGTGATAATTACTGCAAACTGTTCCAATCAAGTGCATGCAACTTTCTGAAAATTTAACAAATATTTGGTTTTTCTCTACATTCTTTTTTTTTTCAGATGTAGCTATGTTTGTATCTTCTTATGCTCAATCAAAACTATTGCAACTAAAAGGTAAGGATTAAAAAAAATTTATGAAATCTATAACATTTCTGCCTGAACTGCAGAATATGGTCACATTCATGACTGAGATCCATGTCTGTTTACTTAAAAATACATTGAAAACCTTCATCTTAAGAAATTATAGTATATTTTCTTTTCTCCGCTCATGTTTTTAAGACTCCAGTAACTCAATTTGATCCATTGAGGTGAAGGAAACTCTTGCCTATGGAGACTCCAGTCCACTTGGTGGCGCCAATGCCCTCAGTGTTTTAAAGCGGTAGAAGAAGAAGACGTTGACCCGGAAAGTTTCTAGCTATCCGTCTGTGAGGAGGCCGAACGGTGCGTCTCAATGTCAACGTTTTAAAATCGTTTTTTTCTTAACTATGTTCTTTCCCTGTTAGGTTTTGAATATGAACGCTTTCATTAGACTAGGTCAATTTACTCTCCTATGATATGGCAGCTACATCCGCGTGAAGATTTCAAGTCTTCTAAAGATGTTTATACGTTAGCGGTTGGTGCTAATTGTTGTTGCTAACATTTAACTTGATATTCGTATTATACTTATTAAATAAGTGTTTAAGGATATATGTTCGTCAAGAATATTTACCTATTAAAGCTCTATTTATCACGTTTCAAAAAGAAAATGGCTTTAGTTTGCCACATTACCACGTAGTTTTCATGACACTGAGTTAGGTAATGGTCGGCCATCTGTAAAGTTTATAATGAGGTGTTTTTTAACCAACTAACAGCGCTTTGTGTTTTCAGATCAGCTCTCTGGTGAACATGGGCCGCCACTTTGGAGATTTGGCCAGGGTCAGACATGTGATCACGTACAGCCTGTCGCCCTTTGAGCAGAAGGCTTTCGCCAACTACTTCTCAAAGGGTATCCCCAACGTGTGGAGAAGATTCACAGCTTCTTTCTTTAAAGTTGCCCCCCGTGAGTTTACATGATTATGCCATATTTTGTTTTACTTTTTGCCACTGACTGCAGGTGAACGGTGTGTGTTGAATATGCCTTGTTGATATTTTACTTTTTTTTGTTTTTCATAGACTGATCAGTTTTATTCATAGCTGTATGTTAGTAATACCAATGTCACTCAATACAGTAGTACACACCCCCCAATTTGTATGCATTTGATTTTCCACATGCGATGGTGTGAATGGTTTTGCCAGAGAGGATGTAAAAGTGTGTGGATTTTTAAGCCAGAATTTATTTATTTTTTACACTGGATAATCAATCTAAGATTGATGGAATATACATTTTAAAGGGCTATTGTAATTTACAGCAAAGTGAGTCTAAAACAATATACCTTAATTTGAAGGAAGAAATATATTTTACCTGTTCCTGGTTCAATGTTGGCTTTAATTTTAAGTCTTTATAGGTCAATGGTCATTGCTATTCTGTGACAAAACATGTGTTGTGTATATTTTGTAAATTCTGGTCAGGTGTGATTTGCTGTCTCCATGTATAGTTTTTGCAGAAATTAACTGCCTGTGTAAAATTCAGTAAATAGGCTTAACCTTTGTTAATTTTTGCTTTCTTTTGCAGCCATGATCCTCACGTATCTGATCTACAGCTGGGGCAGCATGGCCCATGAGCAAGGCAAGAGAAAAAATCCTGCTGACTACGCCAATGACAAATGAACGTTTTCCATCTTCTGAAAAGCTGCTCTGTTAACTTTAACTCTGTGTAACCAATAAAAATGTTAAATGTTTGTGTGAAATCAGTTCTGTTTGGATAGTCTCCTCACTGTTTCACATTAGTTATGTTTTTGTGATATAACACAGAACATGATCACATGTCTGACCCTGGCTAAATCTCCAAAGTGGCGGCCCATGTTCACCAGAGAGCTGATCTGAAAACACAAAGCGCTGTTAGTTGGTTAAAAAACACCTCATTATAAACTTTACAGTTTATAATGATTGTATAAACTGTAATGTTTATACAGTTTATAACTTATTAATCTAATTGAAATATATCAGATTTTGTTTGTACAGACAAAAGGCATAGGGTTAAATTTTGGAAATATCTAGAATCACTTTTAGAGTTGATTCTTGAAGTAGTGGGACTTTCAGGTCTGGTGGTGTGTATAACATTTGATTTCTACTTTTGAGTTTTTTTCTTTTATCCTTAGAGACTAGATTCCTTATGAATATAATACAACATGCTATTACCTCCATTGTTTAAAAAGATTTTTTTTTTTTGACAAGATTTTTTTTCATTGTACAATAAAAGCAATAATTGAATTTAAAATAACTCCCTCAATTTTGAAATATTTATATTTTTCTTTAGAAACACATTTGGTACCTATTAATTGATGGATGTTTAAAATAAATTGTAAGCATTCAGACCCACCCATCCATCCATCCATTTTCTAACACCGTTGTCCCTCAGTGGGGTTGGGAGGGGTAGCATTCAGACCATTATGCCTTAAACGTAAAAAATCAACTGAAAATTCACATCAAACATAATAAAAAGGCAGACAATTTTAATACTTTATTAAAGATACATGCAGCTTAAAATAGACAAAAAGCCACAAACTGACACAAATCAAATAAGATATTAAGTTCATTTGAATAAAAAGTAAATATTATAAATTATTTAAAAAACAAAACAGTAAGCACAAACTATGAATACAGTATACTAACTTACGTTAAGTGGCAGAAGATAAAATGATCACTTTTTGAATTACTTCAAATTGAATCATTTGCCTCCCAAGTAGTAGTAACCTTTTTGGACTGTTGGTGGCGCACCCTTGCGGACTCTGGTACGTCTCTGCAGTGAAACGTCATTGGTCGACGAACTGTCAGAAAATTCCTGAACGCTCTCACGCAGATCCGCCGGGCGCACCGCATGCTGCTGCTGCTGCTTAGTTTCATGGAACAAGAGCAAGGGTGGATCTACATCTGTTAACTGAAAGCCACCAGAGCTGCTACTTTTACTATTAGCACTTGATTTTATTTGTAATTCCTCCTTATCACTCTGAACTGGTTTAGCTAGTTAGCGAAAATATGTCCGTTGTGGGTTTTGACGTCGGGTTTATGAACTGCTATGTAGCAGTAGCCAGAGCCGGAGGGATTGAAACTGTCGCTAATGAATACAGCGACCGGTGTACACCGTAAGTACAAGTATTTGTAAATTTATTTAAGGGTTGGTTTTAGTCATGCTGCTTAAATGTGTGTAAGTGCTAAACATAAATGAATTGGATATTTTTTTTAAGTTCATCATAACAATGTATGAAGCTAATGTTGCTACATGGCTAGTTAGCATGCTAACCGATTTCACAACAGGAAATGTTGAGGCATGTGAGTGCTAAAGCTAACGCTAGCTAATTCGAATGTATTGGCCTGTGAATAAACGGTCTTCTTTTTTACGTTTATTAAAATATTATCTATGCCTCTTAAAATAATGCGTATGTTCTTGATAAGAGATTGGTATGTAATTGACAGGCCCAATCAGGTGATGCAGGCATAAATAGCACATGATGAGAGGAGGCCGGTTGCATCCCTGTTAAAACCCGCGATCAGTCCCTTGTGTTTTTTATTCAGACCCGTCCAGTTTGAACTGAGACAATTACGAGTGAAAAAATTTTTTTGTAGGATTTGACTGCATATAATTAAATCATGAACATGAGTCGTTTAAGAAAAAACGACTGCACAATTGCAAGATACAACACACACAAGCCAATAAAGATTTAGAGTAATCTTGAAGCCTGGGTGTTTTGCCCAAATTCTCTTGCCTTCTTTAGTGGTAATTGTTTGGTTTGGGTTTTGTTACAGTCTGAATTTGTTTCAGCAATTTATTTTTTGTTCCGTTGTGTTGTAGTATAACTGCCTAGGACTAGACTAAGAAAATTAATGTAATTAATGTTTTTTTTATTATGAGAATATAGTCATATTATGAGAACAATGTGACAATAAGAATATAGTCATAGCAGCAGAATAAATACAATATTACCAGAAGAAAGTTGCAAAATTAGAAGGAAAAAAAACCCACTTTGGGCTTATCAAGAGCCGACTTGAGCAGCCTGGCAAGTCATTTGATTCTTTCTTTGAATTGGACACAGTTATTTGCACAATGGTTTTAAAGTCCTGCTGACAGTAATTTGATTCTGATGTGTTAAAAGATTAAATATTTCCTGGTTTGTAAAATCGATGCCAGAATGTCACTTCACAAGATGCTCAACATTCCTCATTTTAATGCCGTGGTAAAACTGCTTTTTCATGTTTTATCTTCTCATAAAATCCCTGCTTTATTCTCCTAATATAACTTTATTTTGAATCGTTTTGAATAACAAAATATTCTTAGCCTGGCCCTACTAGTCCATCATATAAATCTGCTACAATACATCATATTTTTTTTTATTTTATGGTTCCCATTTAAATACTTGTTTGGTGAAACTATTTGAAGATGATCTTTCTTGACTGGGCACTGGCCGGTGTGAGATTCTCACTATGAAAGCTTTGGAGGGGAAAAGCAATGGTGGTATTATTAATTGAAAAATATTTTTTATTTAAAACAAAGGCATTGTATTATTCCACTGCTGCTAAAATAAGGCATTAGGAATGCTCTGTTTTTATTTAATGTTATTTATATTTATATATATATATAATTTATTTATTTATTTATTTTTTTTACCAGTTATTTGATTCTGGTACAAAGAGTTGAGCAGAAATACAGAATAAATATATGTCAAGTAAAATAGTTGCTTTCAAGTATTTGATGCACATGTACTCTTTCCCCTGTTCTTTATTGTCTGCTCTTGGATCCAATGTGTTTGAAAAGAATAATTTACAAATTGCTGAATTTGTAAAACAACAAGATGGAGGGGGCAGTACTGCGTTACTCTTTACTCCGTAATTCCAGAAAAATAACTCGGGGGTGGGGGAACTCTGGCTTTCTCTTCTATCTCTTTACCAGGACTTCACATCATAGTAATGGCATCATAGAAGTTTTTTTTTTTTTTTTGTAGCAAGTTTACCCAGTACAACTTTCAAAATTTTGTAAATAGCCAGCCCATGCCTAGTATTTTTAACATAAAAATAAAAGTTTTTAGGGGAAATTAAATGTCTTCTTTTTCCATTGTAGAGCATGTGTTTCATTTGGACCCCGGAATCGATCTATCGGTGCAGCTGCGAAAAGTCAGGTATGTTTTACTAAACTCGTGAGCCACTCGGCACAACCGTTTTGTCCAAGTGACAAAAAGGTTAGTTTTTCTATAGGGGACTGAGGACGATACTGGACATGGTACAGTAGACATGCTATCCAGCACAGACAAAGGATTACCATAAAGCTAAAAATGTCCCAGCTCGGTATTTTCTGAGGGCTAACGGCAGGTTACTGTTTCTGTGTGACAGGTCGTCACAAACTGCAAGAATACAGTCCAAGGATTCAAGAGGTTTCACGGCAGAGCTTTTTCAGACCCGTATGTGCAGTCCCTCAAAAATAGCTTGGTCTATGACATTGCACAAATGCCGTCAGGAACAACAGGCATCAAGGTAAGAGAAAACCTAGAGGCAGCCACGTCTACTTTTATTTCTTTTTCTTTTTCAAATCCCACTTCACAGTCTTGAGTTTTCTGCAGTATCAGCACATTTTGTTTTCAAAGTAGCAAATCATGAGGGACAAATATTTCACAGAATGATTGTGAGACGTTCTGGTCTTTTCCAAATTTAGTTAATTTTCATGAAGTGAATAATTGTGAGCAGATGCCTATTTATTGAGCCTCAGCTGCAGTGGCAGTAGAAAGTATTTACACTCCTATTAGTCAAAAATGAAACCGTAGTAAATAATTTCAAAGCTTTTCTGTCCTTTTCCTGTGACTTGTAGACGTTCTAAACTCTGACTATTTCATTTCACAAGTGTTTTCCTTCAGGTCAATTATTACATACATATAAATATTTTTTTAGTGATGTGATTTTTTTTGTGCCAAGATTAGCACAATTATGACAAAGTTCAAGTTTGTTTTCATTAGACACATTCTTACACAGAATTTTGGGAAAATCTCGGCCCAGATGTTTTCTCTGGAAGAAAATGCTTCTCTTTTTGCTCTCTTTTTTATAAGATTTTCACAGAATACAGGAGATTATTGTCACATGTAGAACAGGTCACAGCGTTAAAGAAAAAAAGTGGTGAAAAGGTGATTTTTCTTCTGTCTGACCAATGCGTTTATGCAATTGATTCATTTGGGTTTTGTTGGGCTGCATGATTTCAGGAAACTGGGATACTGATGCTGAAAACTGTGAACAACCCACAGTTTGCTGACTCATTTGTTTCTTTATCATTAAACCCTGTCCTGACCACTCTTTCACTCTCACCACTAAAAATATGCACCATGTGTGGACATTAAGGGCTGTTTGAAGCTTGACAGTTAAAATATAGTGTCCCACCAGAGATCGCATGTAAGCATTCCTTTGTGACGAGGATCTCATAGACAGTAAATATTTCTATAATGCCTGACATGATAAGAAATGCTTTCATCATCTCTTATTTACTGCACCTGTACTGTGTGGAGTTGTTACACATTAGTGCCATAACAGGCTCACCTTTGCTCAGCTCACAGTGGCGCGTTGTGTAAACATTATTGCTGTAAAAACCAAAAACTAAAGAGTGCCTTTGGACAAATCGATTACTGTTTTAATTTGTTTTGTTTTTTTTGTTTTTTTTTCATGGCACATCTTCTGGATTCATTCACTCTTTACTTTAATCAGAGTTGCATAAAGAAATCTCATGCGGTTGTGCTTCTGTTACCACAGGTGATGTACATGGAGGAGGAGAAGGTGTTCAGCATTGAGCAGGTCACTGCCATGCTGCTGACCAAGCTGAAGGAGACGGCTGAGGGTGCACTGAAGAAGCCCGTGGCAGACTGCGTTGTCTCTGTAAGTTTCCACTGACACACCCATTACTCCACTTCAGCTCTTCCACTTGATTTGACTTGTCTGGGGGTTTTCACTTTTACCACAGTCTGGTCTGTTGTCCTGTGTTTTGTTTGGGTCTTAGTGGTAAGCTCTCATGAGAAGTTGTAGATTAGTTATGTCAACAGTGAATTATTTCTCCTTAGTATGAATGAATGAATAAATTGAAATATTTTATTAACTGCAAAGGGAAATAAAGTATCTCTATTATAATGTATTCTTCATTGAATGCAGCATTACTATTTTCGTCCTGAAAATCACTTCATATTTAAAACTAATCCCAAAAAACATAAAAACAGAGCAACAATAAAGTTCTTGGAGCTGATCTGTGATGAAGGAAATATGATTTTAGAGCACCCGTTCATCCAAAATTACCTCAAAGAAATTAAGTCTAATTATAATCAGATGTTTCTTGGATGTTGAATTATAGGGATTCACACTTGACTGGTTGATAGAAGCCAGTCTGTAGGCTGTTATTAGTAAAACATAATGCAAATGTTAGATTTTGTTAATTTACCAGCATTATGCAACTTTAAATGCTCTTCTGTTGTGTTTAGGTTCCCTGCTACTACACCGATGCTGAGAGGAGATCGGTGATGGATGCAGCTCAAATTGCTGGGCTAAACTGCCTGAGGCTTATGAATGAAACCACTGCAGGTTCGTAATAAGACTTTAGGTCAGGTAGTTATCTCCTGTATTAGTAGAGTTGATCCGCTATTATAATTTGAGCCTTTATTCTCTGTAATTTACCTAGCTTTTTTTTTTTTATTTCTACAGTTGCATTGGCGTATGGGATTTATAAACAGGATCTCCCTGCTCCTGAGGAGAAAGCCAGGAATGTTGTGTTCGTGGAACTGGGCCACTCTGGATATCAGACATCAGTGTGCGCTTTTAACAAGGGCAAGCTCAAGGTACGAATTCTACAAAACACCCAATGTGACTTCCTTATATTTAGCTCTCTTTTAGACATGCAATGTAAATTAGTCGACCATAATCAGATCCGCCGTCACTCTTAACTGGAAGATTGGCTGCTTAAAGAAATCTTTTCTTTTACCTGTCAGTGAATGTACCACACAATCCCAGGTCACACCGAGGATGCCACTCTTTAGTTTGGAAGCTGATGCTGAATAACAAAGTTTTTAGTTTCTGCGAGGTATTTAATATGAAGTCGCACCAAGATGTGTGACTCTTTAAAAAGAACCTGTATTGTTGAGACATATCAACTGGTCAAGCTGTGAGCGAGTGAGAGAGATCAAGACTTTCAGCACAATGGAGAACAGTAGAGTTGCTCTATTTATTGTTTTGACCTTAAAACCCTTTTATATAATGGACCATGCTGGATCCATAATTCACATCAATTACACAAAGACTGGTGCATATCTAATGCTTGGCAAAATGACTTTCAATGTTATATTTCAATGCCAACTTTGTAATAAATGTCTTTTTTAATATACTAATAAAAACCTGTTTTGCAGCAACTACTCTCATACAGAGTGAGATGTTGCATCTCCTAATATGAATAATTAATGGCCTCTAACCACCGGAAGACTAGAAAGAACTCATTTCAATGCTGTTCTGACATCATCTTACATTACTATTTATATTGACACGTTGCAAAAACCAAACCTGTGAAATTCTGATCCGTTCTTCACTGCCTGCTTCATTTATTCTAACAAATATCTCACCGCCTCTCAGGTCCTCGCCACAGCCTGCGATCAGCTGCTGGGCGGAAAGGACTTCGACGAAGTCTTGGTGAAGCATTTCTGCGAAGAATTTGGGAAGAAGTACAAACTGGATGTGAAGACCAAGCCCAGGGCTCTGGTCCGGCTCTACCAGGAGTGTGAGAAGCTGAAGAAGCTGATGAGCGCCAACTCCTCTGACCTGCCCTTGAACATCGAGTGCTTCATGAACGACATCGACGTATCGGCACACATGAACAGGTAAAACCAACAACGGACGCTTCCTCCTGCTTGTGTTCATTGTTCGTGTCTTCACCGCTTACGTAATGTTCCCGTTTTCTTGCCTAAGGGGTCAGTTTGAAGAGATGTGTGTTGATATTTTGGCCCGAGTTGAACCTCCTCTGCATAGCCTGTTGGAACAAGCCAGTGAGTGAAATTTCACCGACTTTTAACTCCCTTGCTGACCTGCCTGGCTGGCTTCAGTGAGTTTGAAACTGTTTCCTTCTTTTCTTTGATAAGAGCTGAAAAAGGAAGACATCTATGCAGTAGAGATAGTCGGTGGAGCGTCCAGAATTCCCGCCGTCAAAGAGAGGATCAGCAAATTCTTCGGGAAGGAGTTGAGCACCACCCTGAATGCTGATGAAGCAGTGGCCAGAGGATGCGCCCTGCAGGTACATTAAGCCCAGCATTCACAGCTGGTCTCGACCCGTTTTTGTCTGAGAGCAGTGTGTCACCAGAGAAACTAATGAGGTAACCTTTATATTCCCCACAGTGTGCAATACTGTCTCCTGCCTTCAAAGTCAGGGAATTTTCCATCACAGACGTCGTCTCTTATCCGATCTCTCTGAAGTGGCATTCGGCTGCAGAGGAAGGTCTAAGGTTAGATAAAAACCAGTAGTATCAACCAGAGTTGATTTCTTCTGCTTGAGTTTTCTGTTTAACGTATTTTTAATTTGTTATTGCAGTGATTGTGAGGTGTTTCCTAAGAACCACGCAGCACCGTTCTCCAAAGTACTCACCTTCTACCGGAAGGAGCCTTTTTCCTTGGAGGCCTATTACAGCAGTCCTAATGAGCTGCCATATCCTGATCCTACCATTGGTGAGAAACCCAGACTTTTGAAAGACTCTGAGACCAAGTCCTACATTCTATCATGTAGACTGAAAGTTTTCCCAAACTCCCTATCAAATTGTCTAAAAGTTTTCTTTGTTCATTCCTTATTTCCTTGTGTAAGTTCATTTAGTTCTTCGTTGTGTCGTTTTCTTCACTCATTTAATCAATTCTTCAATTTTTTTCAGTCATGGATTTCTGAAAATTCCATATTTAAAACCTGATTGTTGTAGTAATATTTTCCATGGAAACATTAAAAATTGTAGGAACATTATATTTCCTATTTTTTAATCAAGCGTGAAAACTCTTATCTTATTTTCTTTTCCAGGCCAATTTGTGATCCAGAAGGTTGTCCCACAGGCATCAGGTGAGAGCTCAAAGGTGAAGGTCAAGGTCCGGGTGAACATCCACGGCATCTTCAGCGTCTCCAGCGCCTCCCTGGTCGAAGTGCAGAAGTCTGATGAGACAGAGGAGCCCATGGAAACTGAGCAGGCGTCCGACAAAGATGGAGAGGTACTGCAATCAAAGAACTGGTATTGCTCAGAAGTAGTTAAAATTTTCTTTAGATCTTGAGGCCACTCTTGTCACACCAAGTATCCAAAATAATTCACATCCTTGTCTGTATTCAGTGGAAAAACCTTAATTAGCTATAACAGCAGCCAATGTCGTAACGGATGGCTTTGTATGGGTTTAATGCCTCTTTTGTCTTATTCGGGATAAAGGCTACACCATTGTGGCAAAAGCACAATGACTTCAAAACAGAAGCCCAAAAGTTGTCTTCTTTCCCCAGATGGGATTTTGCAGAGGTCAGGCAGGCTTGTGTGCCTCAAGGCTCTCCCGTTCTTCAGCCAAAGTGTTGAAATTTACTCTTGATGTAGTCACGTGACGAAAATTGCGCCATTGTTTCCGGAGGGTGGAACCTTCCTCTCCATCTCTCAACATCGGGCCCGGGTCGAACTATTTCGACAGACCTCTGGGTGAAGTGTTGTGTTTTATGCAGAGATGCATAAAACACAACAGAAGCAATTTTGATATTTGACTTCAACTAGTCCGCTTCCTCTATCCTGTCTTTGTAGGTGATGTGAATACTTTGAGGAACGTTTATCAGACACGGCAAGGAATTGTGTACATTTTTATGATTCTTCACTGAATAACTTCAAAGATTGTCAGATGGCTAAAACTCCTAGATGGAAATTACAGCCTCGTTGTTCACAAAAAAAGGCAGTGTGCAAAAAAAGTGTGGTGCTAGTTCTGTGACAGTTTAATTTAACAAAACAGGTAATGGAGACCCCGGTGGGAATGATGTAGTCTAAAACGGGAGAGATGTGGCCCGGTGGTCTGCTCCATTGTATAAAAACTGTGTGTGAATACCAACGCCCCGTGACCACGGGTCAAATAGAACGACTGAAGAAAGGAAACTTGAATTTTCCCATAGACTCTTACAATTTGAACTGAATAAAAACAAAAAAAATCTCTTTTTGTTATCATTGCATCATATTTTGATAAACAGTTATATCCTTTTCAGTGAGAAGATTAAATTGTAATAGCAAGTTTAGTTGATTAATTAAAAGTAAATCTGCCAGATTTATAAACATTTGAGCGTCTTAAAATTAAACGGTTTATTGTCATTTGAAACCTTAAACATTGCCATCAGCAGGGGGGAACATTGAGCTTGCAAGATCCTCAACAAATGAACCATTTTCCATGACATGTTTTGAGCTTCAGAATGTTTGGGTAATATTCATGTGGGAATTTGAAACGTTTAGCCATATTTTACATGACTAACTCTCAGACTGAGCAGCAGGTCTATAAAAGGGGGGTCAAATTAAAAACATGCGTTTTTAGAAAGTGGCTTTTTGGTGCCCTGAATTAATGAGGCACTGACTGGACGAAGGGCCCAACATTAAGCTTAATATGAAAACGTTGACTCATTTCATCTTTGCCGTGCCGCCTTCTTTTGAGCCTTGATGTTGCATGTTTGTGTCTTCAGACTAAGATGCAGACTGATCAGGAAACCCAGTCGGCCCAGGGCGATGCTCAGAAACAGACAGACGACAAGACGCCAAATGAGAGCGAAGAAATGGAGGTAAGATGCTCTTTTTTATGCAATGCAAATTTATTAAAACATGTGACTTTTGCATCCACCACTTTGTTTGTATTTTAGAAGATGAAATGATGCATAAGAGCCTCGTATTTAAAGATCTATCAGTTTTTTTCATCATGTTTCTAGTTTTTCTATATTAATTTTTACAAACACCTAATTAGCCTGTAAATATCTGCGGGATTATGTGATGTTTTAAATCTACTTTCTTCTTCTTTCTCTCTCCCTCTCTTTTTTTTTTTTTTTTAGACAAGCACAGAAGAGAACAAAGGTGAGAAAAAGTCAGACCAGCCACCACAAGCCAAAAAGGCCAAAGTCAAAACAAAAGTGCTGGAGCTTCCCATTGAGAACAGCCCACAGTGGCAGCTAGCAAACGACATGCTCAACCTGTTTGTGGAGAACGAGGTAACTACATCTCCAGCTGCTAGACGGGAGAACGCAGCCACGTTCCGCTGTTAAATCTGGTGGTTCCGTCTTGGCAGGGCAAGATGATCATGCAAGACAAGTTGGAGAAGGAGAGGAACGACGCAAAGAATTACGTGGAGGAGTACGTGTACGACATGAGGGACAAGCTGCACGGCATACTGGAGAAGTTTGTCAGCGAGTCTGTGAGTAAATCACCTCCACTTTTTCCCCCACAGCAGAGCACAATTTGTTTCAGGAAGTGATTTATTGCCCTACAAAGACTCTTAGTGATTTTTTTATTTTTTATTATTTGTTTAGGACCGAGACGCTTTGTCATTAAAGCTGGAGGACACTGAAAACTGGCTTTATGAAGACGGAGAGGACCAACCCAAACAAGTTTACATTGACAAGCTCGCAGAGCTGAAGGTAATTACGATTAGGTTAGCGTCCCGTCCACATCGATGGTCTTGTTGAAATATATTTATCGTTTTAAACTGATTTGTTTTCTGCAGACACTTGGGCAGCCCATCATGGACCGCTTTATGGAGGCTGAAGAGAGACCCAAAGCTTTTGAGGAGTTGGGGAAACAAATTCAGATGTACATGAAATTTGTGGAGGCCTTCAAAATGAAGGTAATACCAGAAGGATTTTTTAAGACGTTTTATTTCTTTTCTCTTCTCTGCTTTTCATTATTAATCTGTTTCAACTTGGAAAGTCTTAAAGAGGACATTAAATTACTACTACTCAAGATTGACACTACTTTTAAACTAAACCGTAGGCTTTTTATGCAAATAGCTTTAACAAATTTTCTAAAGATAAAAATAATACAATAAAGTTAAGTTTTTATACAATACCATTTAAAACATATGGTGTTTGCAATGTGAGATCAATGAGTATGCACCCTCTAGTTGCCTTTTGCGTTTTATTTTTTATTTTATCTAAAAGTTGAGACAAAACAAAAGCCTATTAATGCTCAGCTTTAAATTTTTGGAGGCAGCTGAGAAAGAAAAACTCACAACATATTTACTTTTGAGTTTTACAGGCATTTTTGTTTTTTATTTATTTTTATTTTACTTTAACTGTTAGGTCCTCACTGCATTTTAAGTTTGTAAGGTGTTCCGTTTCTTTAAGAAACTTCAGTCTGTTTCATTTGCCTTTTAATCTGAACGTCTGTGTTCAGTGAAAAACGCAACTGTCGACAATTTTTTTTACTTCATTGTGAGCATTTAGGAGCTTAAAAATTACTTATTTTTTGCTGGTTTTGTTGTTTGTCGCCTCATCAGTAGCTCCTGGATGTTGTCTTTTCCGCTCATTCTGCCCCGCTCTTGTTGCTGCAGTACACAAAACACTTTACAAACTTGCACGTCTGTCTGACACGCTTGTTTGAAAACTGTTTCTCGCATAAGGCCACACAATGAGAGCAGCTACAAAAAAAAGTCTGAAGGAAAACGAGCTTTACTCTTAGAAAAAGATTAACGAATAGAAAAAGATACGTTTTATGAATGTGACAACTAAATATGCAAATGTGTCTGAATTATTACAGCAAGTATCAGTGATTATAATGAATAGTGACGGCTCTAATTATTTGGAGACTGCGAGTAACTTCATTCTTCATTCTTCCAGGAGGAGCTGTACGACCACTTAGATGAGGCAGACGTCACCAAAGTGGACAAACTGAACAACGAAGCAATGATCTGGATGAACAGCTCCATGAACCAGCAAAGCAAGCAGAGCCTAGCTGTAGATCCCATTGTTAAAGTGAAAGACATTAAAGCAAAAACAAGGGTGAGTCTTTGCTGTGCCCCTTTCTTATATTCATGAGAGAATCCATCCTCTCTCTGACACCCGTCTTTTGGTTTGTAGGAGCTGTTCTCCGCTTGTAACCCGGTTGTGACCAAGCCCAAACCAAAGGTGGAGGTCCCCAAGGAGGAAACGCCTGCAGAGCAGAACGGTCCAGTCGACGGCCAGGAGAAGGCCCAGGAGGAAACCACAGACAAGGGAGCAGCTGAGAACACAGGCAACCCAACCTCAGAACCTACAGAGACCAAGCCTGACATGGACCTCGACTAAAAAAGCCCAAACGCCTCCTGAAGCTACGCTGAACAGGGGCCTGTTGAGTCAGACTGAGATGCGGCCTGGCGGCGTTTATCAGAGCTGGTGACGTGTTTCAGGAACTGCACTTGGACAGTGAAAAAGCAGGCAGGGCGGTGAGCACACCGAGCCCAGCTCATGGTGGCACATCTATCTGACATAGCATGCCCTCTCTTCTTCTGGATGACCTAAATCAAAAGCCAGCTGCAATTACTCTGTTTGACAATGAGCGCTGTACACATGATGGTATTTATTTCTGTTGTGTGCTCTGTAACTGTTCTGGTCTGTGTCACAACCTGGTTTTAATAAAGTGGTTGAAATTCTCTCACAACATTAGCCCCGTCGTGCTTAAGACAGAAAAGATTGAAAAATGTTCTGATTTTGGCATGATGGCAAGATAATTATCGTTTCTGATGAGAAATGCATGTCATTGTGGCATAGGTGGGTGGAAGATACCTCCCATCTTTAATCTGACAATTTATGATGAACATCAGGTGCACTCTTATAAACATTAAGACCAAACTAAAGATTAAAGAGTAAGAATGTGAACTAATGCATATATTGCAATTGGTCTTTGCACCCAGAGGTGGATACTGCACCCAAACATTTGTACTCATTATGTTCCTCTCAAATGTAAAAACTAGCCATCCAAGAAATTACTCAAAAGTAAAGTTTTTGGTATAATCATTTAATATTTAAAAATTACATCATCAGATGGACCAAAATTTTATATGTAATTTTTTGAATTTTAAAGGACAAAATGAAAATACATCATATAACACTACAAAATAAAATCAGGTTAAAGAAACGTTATTCCAAATCGAATTCTTTTAACAGAAAACTTCAAAATCGCAGATGTGTCTGGGGAAATTTTGACTAAAATAAGCTTGCTGTTCATGTAGTGAAGTTACACTACATAGAGTACCCAGAAATGTTACTTTTGTAAAGTTACTCAAGTAAAAAAGTACAGAAGAAATTCTACAAGTATTTTTTTTTTCCCCCAAAAAAAGTTACTCAAGTAAATGTAACTTAGTCACTCCTCAACTATTCAATGGTGATGATGCAAAACAACAATCTGACTGAGGTTGAGCTCATCTTAAAAAGAAGAAAGCCTGAAATGTCAAGTCTGTAAAGCAAAGCTACTACCTCATTCAATCCCAGAACTTGTGGAGTGTGACAACTTTGCAACAAGGTGCTGTGTAGAGAGAGGGAATGGCTTTTTGGTCCGTTTTACACAATCATTCAAATCATTTTATAAAAGTGCCAAAAAAGTGACACATTTCAAATTACGACGCTTCAGCTTTAAGAGGCTGTTGGTTTTGGAGTACGCAGCGCCGACGCTCACGCGGAGGAGGTCATATGACCCGCCCGCATTCTGCTGTTGTTCCGACTGACAGCTGAAGACAGAGGTAATGTGGACTATTTTTAACTCTAATAACTAATTTATGTCTGGAAGTTAACACAGATTTGTGTAAACGAATGCGATACAGTCGTCGCGATACTCCCCCCTCCCCACCCTCCCCACCCCACTCTTAAAGAGATACACAGTGATACATGAAGCGGTACTGCTGAATGACTGGGGTTATCTTGATGAGTCTAAAGTCTGATTTAGGAGTGTTTGCAGCACTACTTCGCTGCTGGAGTTCTCGTCTTAAAGGCGAAATTATCGCTGTTTTCTCCTGCAGGACGATGAAGCTGATCATCCTAAATGACTACGACCAGGCAAGCGAGTGGGCTGCAAAGTACATCAGAAACAAGATTTTACACTTCCAACCTGGACCCAACAAGTTCTTCACATTAGGACTCCCCACAGGTAAGCGGAAACAGAAAGCGTCCATGTTCTGGTCATTTCTTTTCTTATTAAAATCCCGATATGAAGCACTGAATCAGCCAGCGTGCCTTAGTTGCCCTTTTTTTTTCTCTTTTTAAAAAAAAACCAACCCACATCTGCTGACTCGGAGTCAAATAAAGGGATTTAGTTGGTCTTTATCAAAAAGCGAAGATGGCAAAAAAAAGAAGGAAAGAGAAAAGAAGAGAAATCCTTTGCAATTTGTATTTTCCATTGGACAAAAGATCCAGTTAACACCCACTTATATGATGGCTTCAGTAGGATAGGGTGATGCAAAGATAATTCAGCAGCACTGAAAATAGGTCAAAGCAATAATTTTAAAAAGTATTAAAGCATCTGTTTTATATCTGATGGGGTTACACATTAATGCTCAGAATAGGGTGACTATTGTATTGAAAGGAGATGTGATTTTCCCTGCTGACAGTTTTGAAACAATTTAATGTAAAAATTTTCCAAATTTTTATCAACCACAAACTCATTGGGTTTTATTGGGAGATTTTGGTGGTAGAAGGAGAAGAAATTATGATAAAAAATAGTGGTCCCCATATATTTAGGATATACAGTATAGTTCCCCGGTGGACAAAGACTTAGGATCAACAATGGTTTTCCTGACCTCTTCTTCTACAGAAAACTGTTTGTTGGAAAGCATCACAACTTTTAAAGATTTAAATATATGGACCTCCTCTCCTCTCCTCTCCTCTCCTCTCCTCTCCTCTCCTCTCCTCTCCTCTCCTCTCCTCTCCTCTCCTCTCCTCTCCTCTCCTCTCCTCTCCTCTCCTCTCCTCTCCTCTCCTCTCCTCTCCTCTCCTCTCCTCTCCTCAGGAAGCACTCCTTTAGGATGTTACAAGAAGATGATCGAATACTACAAAAACGGAGAAATCTCCTTCGAGTTTGTGAAAACCTTCAACATGGACGAATACGTTGGTAAGCGCTGATCTCCGTTTATCTGCAGCTTCGAGGACTTCTCTGTGTGATTTTCGTTGAGGACATTTTCATGAACCCGTGTTGCAGGACTTCCCAGAAATCACCCTGAGAGCTATCACTCCTTCATGTGGAACAACTTCTTCAAGCACATCGACATAAGAGCAGAAAACGCTCACATTCTTGATGGAAACGCAGCTGACCTTCAAGCAGAGTGCAGCTCCTTTGAGGAAAAGATCAAAGAGGCCGGAGGGATCGAGTTGTTTGTTGGAGGTCAGCCTTGATAGCAAAACACTTTAATCCCTTGTTTAAATGGCGTTATGGTTGAAGAAAGATGAAACTAAAATAAATCCTGACATTTTGTTGCAGGGATTGGACCTGATGGCCACATTGCCTTCAATGAGCCTGGGTCAAGTTTGGTTTCCAGAACCAGAGTGAAGACGCTGGCAAAGGACACAATCATGGCTAACGCTCGATTCTTTGATGGAGATCTCTCTAAAGTTCCCACCATGGCCCTGACAGTGGGAGTGGGCACCGTCATGGACGCAAAAGAGGTTAAATTTCAACAACGCATATATTCGTCATGCCGTTTGGGGTCTTCCTGATGATCAGTGACTGAATTCTGCGGTTTCAAACCGTGTATTGATTTCTTAATGAGTCACATTTTCTTTCCGGTCAGGTCATGATCCTTATCACTGGAGCACACAAGGCATTTGCTTTGTACAAAGCAATAGAAGAAGGTGTCAATCACATGTGGACAGTGTCGGCCTTCCAGCAGCATCCGCAGACTGTTTTCGTATGTGACGAAGATGCTACCCTGGAGCTGCGGGTTAAGACTGTCAAGTACTTCAAAGGTACGCCAAAAGCACGTTGCATATTTCGCTTGTCATGCATAAATGGTTTGTATTTAGATTAGCACAAATCATGAAATTGGTTGCATTGAAAAAAAGAAACTCACTATGACTCTGGATGAACTTTAGACATCCAGATACTTTGTGTTGATCTATAACGTAAAATTCCAGAAAATACAGATTTTAGTTGTAATGTTACTAAATGTTTTCAAAGATTTTATCACAAAATCTGCTGAATTTTGCTTGTTTTTTTTTTTTTTCCAGGGATGATGCATGTGCACAACAGGCTAGTGGAAACACTTCCAAACCAACAGAAGAAGTGAAGATACCTCTTATATGGAACAAAATATAAAAATACACTCCAATCATTCCTCCTACAATTTTAACTCCAGCTGGAGAAGAGGATGGATATCCAACTCTTCTATTTTTAATGGCGCAGTGCAGGCTGTGAGGTTTTAAATGATTGTCAGCTTCGTGTCATTTTTGTTCTTTGTAATAAAATGCGTGATTTATATATCTTGTGTGGCTTGGTTGATTTTCCCAGCTCCACTTAGATCACATGACTAAATGACGCCTTTCGGTGTTCCTCGTCCATATTTGTGTGGAGTTTGCTAAATTTGCTCAAAATGCAAGTTCGCTCTTGAGTTAGGTTTTTCCTTGCAAGAACATTATAGCATTTTTTGTTTAAAAATATATGTGTGTCTTTTAAATACTATTTAGCTTTTTTCTGTAATAATTGTTACGAATCGTATTTTAGGGATATGTGGAGAACTACAGTTACCGACAGTCCTTGAACGCAGCTTCAAAACCGATCTCGGCTCAGAGAAAGAAGGAAGGAGATGGCCGACTAGTAGAAGGAAATATCATATTTCTGCTTCTCTGTCGGCAATATTAGTTTTATTCAAGGTTAATTTTCACAGTCTGAAACCGGAGGGGGACGTTAAAAACATTTAGCCCCTGTTCCACGATGGCAGAACAAAACAGCAACGTCAGATATCAGGAGGTAGGTAACAGGTTGCTGGCTCGCTGAAACGCTGCTAACAGCTAGCTGTCAGTAAGCGAAACAAGGAGCTCAAGCTACCGAGCGTTTGTTTACGGGCGGAGGCCCCATGTGTAGAAAAATAATTTAACCTTGTTTTAAACAAAACTACACCCAGTCAGGCTCGGGTAATATGACTGTTACTGTCAAATAAAGGTAGCATGTTTGTTTTAAGCTAATCTGTTAGAACGTTAGCTGCCTGAAAACTAGTTTAGTCCTGATTGTAACGTTAACTTCAGGAAAACCTCATAACAGTGGTATAGAAATGCGACTATGAAGCTAATCTGAAGATAAAAGCTTATCACTAAAATGTAGAAGTTGTAAGTCTAAGAAATTAATCATTTTAGATCTAAATACAATGTGAATCTTGGTTAAAAAAAAAAAAACTAATGCAAAGAAGACATGACATCCTGTGGAGTTGCGTACTGCGTGTATGCTTTAAAAATAGGCCGGCCTGAAGCATAAACGATCTAAGCCTTCAGGCCAGGAGAGAGCACTTGCATATTATGCAAAATATAAGAATGTAAACAATAACAAACCCAGTAATTTCATCTGATAGAGCCCTCAAAATTCTATAAATTAACATTGATACGTTTATTTTCGGATCCTTTTGAAATAATTGATAATGTATGTCATTCAATAGCACCAAACTAATGTTATGTAGTAAGTGCGTAAGTAAATAGTTATGATAGAATAGACTTCTATGGTTGGGTAAACATTGAGAGAGAAAAAAAAAAAAACATGAGTCATGCATTAATCGGCTGAATTATGACATCAAACTGTACCTGAAGACATCTGCAAACACCTAAAGTTAACAGCAGTGTTGGGATTATTACTTTTATTTACTTAATATTTAAAATGTTTGTTGAGTCCCTGCACTTTGCATTCACAACTATACAGTCCATTGCTGAAAGTTTGTGCTATTGCAGTTTTAACAATTACAATAAACACCACACAATATCGCTACCAAATTCTCAGTCCTTGTAGCTCCACACTAATTGGTATATTAAATAAATATAATTACGAGTGTGCATTTGTTTTTTGGCAACGGTATTCTACTAAGAGAAAGTGTTTCAAGTTTAAATTACTTTTTGTTTTGCAATTTTCCTTAAGATGAAGGAACCAGAAAGTGATCCTGACTAATAAACATTTGTCCTTTGCTGCTTAAAGTAAACACATCTTCTCTGGATAGCTACAATGTTCAGTAAGATAAGCAATCCCATTTACATTAAATATCACATTACAGACAGCAATAGTGAAGATGTTTTGTTTTTTTTCTCTTTCCTTCAGAATTTCTACATAATTGTTTTTCATCCAGCATCGTAGTGTGTTTTGTTCAGACAAAAAGCTGTATTGTTGTTGTGTGCTTTTATTTCAACAGCTGGTGAATGAGGAGGAGCCCGCCCAGTCCTCCCAGGAGAGCTCTGGACAGGATGCACCACCTCCCTACAGCAGCGTTGCTGCAGCCGATGCAGGTTAGGAAAGTCTCTGCTTCACCTCCACCTGTCAGGCGACACCCTTTTTTTTATTGACTCAGTCCTATTGATAACAATGTATGACAACTCGCCGTCTAAAGTGAAAGTGCTTATCTTTAAAAGCAAACGTCGTTAATCTTTAAAATGAATCTTTTTCTAAGAGCAGTTGCTCTCGCAAAGTGTATAAAACCCAACTACATCTGGAAAGTCAAGAGTATTTTACTGAAGCCGTTCTGTGACCAGCAATCAATAGTTTAAATAAAACAAATTCCATAAAGTTAGTAAATACTACTACTATGGTCCTAGTATTAAAATGCATATGACTGGAGAAGGTTCTCCTTGGCCGTAGATTATGTATTACCTAAGGATGGTGTAGGCTGAGTGGAGCTGGTGTCATGTTTCTAATCTCGCGTCTTTAGAGGTTGTAGGTCAACCCGCGTGTTGCGTAAGTGGGCGCAGCCTGGAGCTCTTCCTGGACGAGTTCATTGATCTGAACTGGAGTTGTTAGTGTTTGAAAGGAGCACTCCTGGATGAGAGCCAGCCGACCCAGATAAAAGTCTTGGCTTTTATGGGGGGGAGAGCGCGAGCTGTAATGGACATGTCTGCCGCTAATGCCGTGCTTCCTGCTGTAACTCATCCCACCCAGGTCAGGGTTTCGAATTCTCAGCTGCTGCTTTCGTTTTTAGAGGGAAGCGAAAGAAGATGTCTTCTGCACGTGTCAGCAGCCGGTCCTTAACCACAGCGCGGTAATAATCAGTAGTTCTTGGCTTTCGTTTGTCCCCGAAAGCAGATTTATATTTAAATCATTTAAAATTGCCATCGAGACTGTTGGTGTACGCAGTGCGTGGCACCTCAGGTCTGAGCTTTCACAATCATTTAACCGCTGGTTTGAAAGTATCTCCACCATGACCTTAAATCTTGTCAAATTAACGTCCTATCCAAGACATAATGTTCCAAAACTTTCAGGATGTGAGCGCTGATATGCCTGCATTTACGTCTCAAAGTTCCCCTCATGCTTATTTTCTGCAAGAGATTCAAGATACAAGATTAATTTGCCTGGTACTTATTGAAAATGTACAGTCTTTTCTCACCAGCCTCTGATTGTACGTGTAGCAGTTTAACACTGAAGGATTAGTAATTTCTAATTTCTGCTTCTACATCCGTCTGAAGTACGTAAAAACAAGACAACTAGCACAGAGCGCACAGCTGGTCTAAAAATGGGAGGCAGAATGGGAGGATCGACTAACATCCATCATAACAGGCAGAAATTGCAGAAAGCAAAAAAAAAAACTTGCAAAGTCATAATTTTTTTTCTCTTCCTGTAAGCTTCACGCTGATCAAAAAGCCCTCTTCACGCGTTCCATCCGCAGCTTTCTTTGAATACAAGGAAGATGGAGGGAGATTTCCCAACCCTCCGTCGTACAACGTCGCCACCACTTTACCCTCCTACGACGAGGCCGAGCGAAGCAAGGCCGAGGCCGCCGTGCCCCTGGTCACCGGAAGGGTCTCGGTACGTCTCCTCCTCTCTCTGCCGTGTCGGGAGGCAGCAGAAGTAAGCAGGGAGTCACTGGAACGCATGTCCCGCTGTCGTTGCAGGAAGACGACTTTGTGGCCAGAGATGACTTCGAAGACGCCGACCAGCTGCGGATAGGAAACGACGGCATCTTCATGCTCACTTTCTTCAGTAAGACGCGGTCTAGATCTTTGAAGTGTTTGCTGGTAAACCGGTGTAGAGAGAGAGAGTGAGAGGAGGCGTTGTACGTCTAGATCAGAGATCTTCAGGCCGAGATGCAGCAGAACAGTTTGAGTCTTTGTGTTTTGAGCTTTGTGAAGTTTCTCTGATTTTTACTTTTTTTTTTTTTTTTTGGGTGGATAGATGCCTTTGCTTAATGAATGAAATCTTTATTTGAAGTGAGCATGTTGTATTTATTTATGTTATGTGTTAAAATTGGTTTGACTAGAAAAATCTGCAAGAGAGCAAATATGTTTTCACAGTATTTTGTATAATTGTTACCAAGTTCAACATGCTAAACCTCCAACCACATGAAGTAGGAACCTTACAATCAATCACTCAGAGCTAATTATTTATTTATTTTGATTAGCGAGTGTGCATCATTCCAGATTTGGTCAGTTATCAAATTTAATTGCCTTTTTTTTTTTTCTCTGTTTGTTTTCACTGCTACACCGTATGACGTTCCCCGTTCCTCGTTCGTTCCTTTCTGTATTCAAACATGTGGACAAACGTTTCTCCCGCTTGACGTCATTTGGAACATTTTTCTGTCGCCAGTGGCATTCCTCTTCAACTGGATCGGCTTCTTTCTGTCGTTCTGTTTGACCACGTCTGCGGCCGGTCGATACGGAGCCATTTCCGGCTTCGGCCTGTCCCTCATCAAATGGGTTCTCATCGTCAGGGTGAGAGCGCGTTTCCGTCTCTACGCTCCTACCGTTCAGGGCGCATCACGCTTGCAGCTCCTTTACACCGCATCTCTTTCTGTTCCTGCAGTTTTCCACTTATTTCCCGGGATACTTCGACGGACAGTACTGGTTGTGGTGGGTGTTCCTGGCTCTGGGTGAGTGAGAGGCGTTTTGTGTATTCGTAAAAGTCATTTTATTCTAGCTAAAACAAACTTTATTTGCTTCTTTTATGATTGTACATCTGAGATTGTCTGTCATGTCATCATTTATGGATTTCAGGTTTCATGCTGTTCATCAGAGGCTTCGTTAACTACTCCAGAGTGCGCAAACTGGTTGATCCCACTTACGCCAACCTGCCCAGAACAAGAGTGCTTTTCATCTATTAGAGGCGAGTGCATTTAGCTTAGCTGAGATGATCGTTTACTCTGGTTGCTAGAGTTACAGGCACACCTGGTAAATGTGTTAAAAAACCCATAAAATAAATATTTTTTTATGACAGGAACATCATTTTAAATACTGAAAGTTTCTGTTATTTTCTTCTCTATAAAATCATTGGTGCCACGATTCTTATCAGTCCGTCTATTTGTAGTTTTTACACTCTTGTACTCAATGGATTAGCGTCCATAGTCCAGCTTTTCTCCAGTATTTATGTTGTTAGACTGAGGCTGACTTTATCTTTTTCTGTGTGGATCCTCCTAAGAGACCGGTTTAAAAACCATTTTTAGTCGTCACGTTTTGGCGTGCGAAGATGTCGACGGATTAAACCAAACGGTTCTAGATAAAGTCCCAGTAGAGTTAAACTCTACATCTCCCCCAAAACGCATCTCAGGATTTATTACACATTTGTTTTCCCCCCACTTCACTTTCCAAAGTCAAATCAAAGGTGAGATGTTTCAGTGTGAAATTCCTTTACTGTGACGACCTTCTTCCCCTTTTTTATTTTTTTTTTATTTTTATTTTTTTAAGGTTGTTTTCTTTTACACATTCACCAGAGTAGCCAATAAATGTGTTGGCCAAACTAAATGCGGCCACGTCTGCAACTCAACATCTGGTGCAGAAACGGATAATTTGATCTTTGCCGGGCCTTTTCCTCTCTTCACGTCGAGCAGATGGAAGGCGGCGAGAGGAGACGAAGCAAAACGACGTTCGAGAGTCGCACGAAGAGAGACTTGACCGGAAATCAGCCAGACGAGTTCTAGACGAAGACAACCTCAAGATGGTAACATATTCAGGAAATATATAAAACATGTGTTTTTCTTTTGTTTAGACATTTCATTAATGGAACATGGTAAGCAGTAATAGTCCCTTTAGCTATTCATTAGTGGCTAATGTTAAGTGCTATTTACATCTGTTGTAATGTAAGAGTATTTTGCCTTATATGATTTGATGGTAGCATAAGAGCATGCATCTGCCGCCAGGTTATTAATTAGAGCCGGGCTCATGTTGGCCAACGGGTTTTCTAATTCGCGCAGCACTGTAGTTTGACCACAGCATGCAGCACACTCTGTAACATTCACTTCATCGGTCTAATATCCAGTTAGACGTTTGCATTTCAATCAGCTATTGGCTTTAAGCGGTGCTGTTCCTTCTTCAACCGCTAGGGGGCGGCCGATGTCTTCACATTTCCAGACGTTTTCAGTGAGAGATAAACAAGAGAGCCTGCTTGTAATTTGCAATCCAAACATACCAGATCGACCTCTGTTTGTCAAGAGGTTTCGTTTAATAATTACTGCGGGTGAAAGCAGGTGAAACGATCCAAACCTGGAAGAAGAATTCAACTTACTGAGATGCTCTTGAAAAGAAATCCAGCCTCTTGTTTTCGTCTCACCCAGACTAGCGTCTAAATCTCTGAGCTGCTGCAGTGGCGCTGCTGAATTTTGGTGTTTGTCTGAGAAGGTCTCATTTAAATGCTGCAGTCTGACCTGCAGATGACTCCGCTGTGAGTCAGGGAGAATCTCTGCTGGAGGAAAAGCTCAGAGATTTAAAAAAGCTGTCTGGATTTCAGCTGTTAATGATCAAGTTTGAACAGCTGCATCACAATAATGAGCACAAAAATAGCTGAAGTTCCTCCTCCAGGTGGGATTTTTGCTTTAAGATTTAATTGACAGATGTGTTTTTTTTTTTCCTTTCAATTTTCTTCACACTGCGTTAGAAGTTGGTATCAATTAAATCAAGAACGTTGCTTTTCAGCTGCACTTATAGAAGTGTTAGCAGTAAAACCCAGACGATGTTATTCCCAGACCACACTGAAACAGTTTGAATCATTAACTTCATACTTCTGCCATGGCTTTGATTACAGCCCAGTTATGCTTGTTTCTATGTGATGTAGAGCTAAACTTTGGGGTCATGTTATGTAACTGTACAGAAATCATGTAGTGTTAAATAAATGTCACTTTCAATGGGTCCTCTGGGTCGTCTGTTTTTATTTTTTTTCCTAATTTTCACCCATTTATACAACTTTTCTCAAAGTATAAAGCTTCAAGTCAAGAAAGACGTGAAGCTCTATAGAGTCTTTTTTTTATCAGCAGAAACTTAAGTGTCACTAAATCACTGAACCTATAACATTTTGAATTTACAAGAATAGTTTTATATACCTGTAAACGTCAAGAGTTCTGGTTCTTGCTCATAAATTCACAGGGGAAGTTAAGAGAAACTCAGCAGGAACCTGGTTAGTGATAAAGTTTCTCTGGTTCTTCCTGTCCACATACAGGCACATCTCTTAAGAACCACACTATTACTCAAAAGGTGATTCATTTCATTAGATTTATTGCACATGGATAAAATTCAAGTATTAGTTTCTGTTTGCTCTGATTATCAGCTTGCATGTAATGCAAATCAAAATATCACAGAAGAGCATTCTCTGCTTCAGAAGTTGCTGAACAGAATGAATCAAATTTTATTTGAATAGCACATTTCAGCAATAAGGCAAGTTCAAAGTGCTTTACATCATAAAAACACAAAAATCAACAATTGAAACATTCCATTTTTCCAAGTGTCGTCATTAAACATCAAAAATGTTGGTTAGTGTTTCATTTATTATGGTGAAAAAAGGAACTCTGAACAGAGTCTAGATTCAAAGAAACTCGTCTGTTTTACAAGTTTCGGGAAGTTTGTTCTAGATTAGTGGTGCATAGAAGCTGAATCCTGCTTCTCCATGTTTGGAGATGCAGAGCAGAGCCAGAAGCCCTGAGTGGTCTGGTTGATGCAACAACTACAGCAGACCTTTAATGCGTTGCGGTGCTAAGGACTGATGCGGTCGTCGTTCATGACTCTGATCTGGTGGCTCTTGAGGCGCTGACTCACATCTTATGTGAGTCAGCGCCTCACATAAGATGTGAGACATTATTAAAAGGAAGTGGTTATCCCTTCTAATGGCTTTGGTTATTCCTGTTTTTTTTTCTCCCACACTTTTTGCTTCCACTCAACTTTCCACCAAAATGTTTCGATACAACTAGGAACAGTTAGCTTTATTTGGAATAATGCTTTGTAGTTTATGCCCTTGTGGAGGGAGTCTAAGACTTTCTGCTGGATAATTGCCAAGTCAGCAGTCTTCCCTCTGAGCATACTAGGCCATCAAATAAAACACTTCTTAAAAGTCCACTTATAATCTGTCTTATCTGATATTCAAAGTCTGGAGAAATCAGGATTGTGTTTCAGTTAGCTGAGTTAAATAGCTGCTAAGTAAAGGCTGCGCAGACGTGTTAGTTGACAGGAAGGATACAACTCTAGAGGTAAACTACTCATGCATCAGAGCTCAACATTCCTCACATCCCGTCACTAGAGAGGCTCACTAATCCCAGGAATCCTCCAGCTGTCTTGGGATGAAGAAGATGGCCTTCTGTCCGATGTGGGTTCTTGGGCCCAGCTTAGTCCTGCCGTTCTTCTTGAGGCCGACGTACCAGCTGCTGTCCTGGTATTTCTGAGACTTGTACGTGTTGTAGTGGTTCTCCTCCAGGTTCTCCAGGAAGCGGCACTCGTCGGTTACTGTGGACTGACGGAGACGGAAGGTTGAAGGAACGACGCGTGAAGCTGAATGGATCTCCAGAACGTTAGAAGTAGCTGTTGGACACTCACCGAGCCGTACAGACGGCCTTCTGCGCTCATGGCCAGGTATCGCTCTGCCGCCTTTCCCAGGATGACGACGACGCCTCTGCCCACGGCTACGAGCTTTAGCACAGCTGACGGGAAAGACGGGTGAGAAATCAGACTAGATGCAAACCTTTTACAGAGGCTCTCGAATCTACAGGAGCTCTGCTGCAGCTGGTTTCATCCAGGAAGCTGCTGCTGCTGCTGCTGCTATTTTATAAGCCAAATAAATAACGTATCTGTCAGATTTAACCTTTGATCCCCACCGTAGAGCTTCAGAGACGGATGTGATCAGTTAATCGTATTTATGTAAGCATTTAGGAGAGTGTTTTCATTTTCAGCTGGCCTCGATGTGCTTTTGATGAGAAAAAAAATAAATAAATGTGGACATACTCTGAGAAAAGGAAACGCATGTTGATTCCTGTTTGTTTGTGTTGGTTTGACAACAGGGAAACGTTTCCTGCAGATCAGATCCATGCAGACATCTTCACGCTCGCAGCTGGGAGCAATTCACAGCGAGCGCTTCACTTTCTCCACGTCGCGTCACAGCCTCCAAAACTCCGAAAACAAATTAAGAGTTCTCTCCCCTCAAGCCTTACGCACAACACCCCATGTTGAGAAAGAGGAAAGGTTTTCCATCCATTTTCTTGCACCCTTTTTCCCTCAGTGGGGTCGGGAGGGGTGCTGGTGCCCATCTCCAGCCAACATTTCGGGCGAGAGGCGGGGTACACCCTGGACAGGTCGCCAGTCTGTCGCAGGGCAACACAGAGACACACAGGACACACAACCATGCACACACACACACTCACACCTAGGGGCAATTTGGAGAGGCCAATTAACCTGACAGTCATGTTTTTGGACTGTGGGAGGAAACCGGAGTACCCGGAGAAAACCCACGCATGCACAGGGAGAACATGCAAACTCCATGCAAAAAGACCCCAGACTGGGAATCGAACCCAGAACCTTCTTGCTGCAAGGCAACAGCTCTACCAACTGCGCCACTGTGCAGCCCTGAGGAAAGGTTTTAATTTAGAAAATAAGAAAACTCCCACAGAATGATACTTGCATAATTAAAGCATTTTTTGGTATTAATTTACCATCTCAGGTCTTCTTGAATAAATGTTTGGATGTGTCGGGGGTTTTTTTGTTCTTGCCTGTTCCTCTCATCTACCCACCGCCCCGCCCCGTCTCTGCAACATCATGCTGCCGCATCACATCATGCTTGCTTCACTATGGGGGATGATTGCAGCTAAAGGAGGAGGTGAGCAGTGCCTGATTTCCAGACCTGGTGTTTGGGATTTAGGCCAGTTCAGTTTTATTCATCCCAAAAAGAAAGTTGGAAGGACCGACTGCCACAACTTGCTTACAGCTCATTTTCTGAGAAGCAGAGTTGATATTCAACGGCAACATATTCCTCGGATGGTTCAATCAGTCGTCGTCGAGCGCTGCTAATCCACCTCGTTTGCTTTTGCCACTCCCCTTTAAATCTGTCTGGATGTACAGTTCGAAAGCTGGTCAGAGAGAGACCTTGAAGCGGAGAGTATAATCATCCCCCCAAATACGGTCGGTGGAAGAGATGGTTAGAACTTCTCTCGCTGTTTTTTTGGTCCTGCCCTGCATCCACAAAAGTCTCCTTGTCAGGCCCTGATTATTAGATTTTTATTTGAAAAAGAAAATTCAAAACCACACACCACTTTCCTTCCAGTTCTCCATGACGCAGCACTGTCTGTCAGTCTGCTCCATAAAGTAAAACTTACAAAAAAAAAATCCAGTAACATCTGAGGTTGAAATGTAACAAAATGTGAAGTTTAAGAGCTCTGAGCTCTTTTGCCAGGCAGTGCACCTCACATTACACAGCATTCCTTCTGTCATTTGAAACATTTCTTCTTTTTTTTTCTTTTTTTTTCAGTTTCACTTGTGAACTTCAGATAAAGCAACTACTGTAAAGAGGCAGATCAGGTTCCCTCCTCAATAAATGAGAGAGACACATTATACTTTCAAATGTCTCTTTGCAGTAGATGTAATTTGAGTGCATTTATTCAGTGACAACATAAAAAAAAGAACAATCTTAAACTAAAACTCCCTCAGCACAATTACTGGTACCTCAAAGAACCTATTTATAGATAAATGTGAAGCTATCCTTTATTTTAGGTCTTATTTTTTTTCTCTTAATGATCAGAGCATGTGATCAATGAGTAAAGCTATGATTTATTGGGTACAACAGCAATGCAAAACATTTCTTTTAACCATTTTCTTTGGTGAGGTCCCATATTTATCTAACCTCTGGGGACAGTGAGCAGGTTGGTTAGAAAATCTGTGAGATCAGCAGCACAAAGTAGCACAATGGTATCACAAAGTTTCCATAACAGCCTTTAGAAACTATAGTAGCTACTCGCCAACTGATTATATGGGAGTGATCCCAGAAAAACAAAACAATAAAACCCCCAAAACATTTTATGTTCAGCCATCAGCAACGAACTTGTGGAGCTTCCTAAACGCAGAGAAACTCTCCACATGGGTCTGTTGTGAAACAATGGATGAAAAAGTGACTCGTCCTCTGTTAAGCATGGTGGAGGTTATATGATGCTGTGGGACTGTTCCTCTTCCAAAGGTCTTAAGAACCTTACGGCACATTTTAAAAAACATAATCCTTTTCTACGACGGAGTTACAAATGGGTTGTCACTGAGTATTTTCTAAGTCTTTCTAATCAACACATGAATGTTTTTCCAGCGTCTCTTTGCAGAAAAATGGTCGAAAGTGGACTAGGATGGTAACTTCTTACATTTACTCTGTTGCCTTTACATGAGTCAGGTTTTTGGGGAAAAGACGACTTTTAGCAGTATTTTCACTAAGCTGTACTTTTTAACTTTTTGAGTACTTTCATTACTAGAGTAAAATGTCTGGCTACTCATCCCACTGAGAGTAACTTCACTGAACGAAGCTTAGTTTTAACCAAGAATTCACCAGTCATAGACACACACCTGAAGCTTCTGTTAAAATTTTATACTGAAAGAATTTGATTTAGAATTTTTTTTTTTTTTTTTTTTTTTTGCAATTATATGAATTACTTTCATGTTTGGTCTTTAAAATACCGACATTGTTTACATAACATTGTCTGATGACGTAATTTTGAAATATTAAAAGATTACTCTTTTGACGATTTACTACTTGAATCACCAAATACTTTTCTTTTTTTTTCTTTTTTTTTTTTTACTCTTACCCGAGTAAGTTCATAAAATTCCTCGCTCCTTTTCACTGTTACTTGAGTAAAACCATGTTGAAGTAACGCTACTCTTACTTGAGTACACATGTTTGGGGTACTGCACCCACCTCTGAACAAAACCGCCAGACCTCCCTCAAGCTGTGTGCTTGTGACTTTAGAGAAGATCACAATCATTTCCGAGCTTCACTGGTTCGTGGGCCGGTGCTGCAGTTTGATGCGCCACCGGAGGAAACGAAGGCATCATGTTTGCAGGCCTGACCTGGATGGGAAATGCGCAGTGTGCTGCGGCGGCGGCCTCACTCACTGTGATCGTCCCGCTCATCCCGCTCGCCCCGCACCGTCCCATCGGCCAGGATCTGGAGGTGGTATCCGCCGTTCATGCAGTACAGCCGCGTCGGCCGCCGGTAGTCGCGCAGCGTGGGGCCGCCGTCAAAAGCTCGCTCTTCGGCCGCGACCGCGTCTTCATCCGCCATCATCCTCAGGGGACAGCGGGGCTCAGCAGGTGGGTCACAGGTGGGGGGTGGGGGGGTTTGGGGGATGGTCTGTGCCCTGCGGTGGTCTACTGTTGGTGTCGTCGAGAACGAGCGAGGCGCGCCCCCGATTCCTGCCTCAACCTGCACCTTCCGTCATGAATCAACTGAGGTTAAAAACCTGCGTGAAGCTGACACCCCACCCACGTCAAAAAATCCAGCAAATAGTCTGAATGGTTAGTGCTCCCTTTGTGCAGGTTTGTGCCGTTAAAATTTTCGTTTGTGCAGTTTTGGTTTCTGAGATATTAAACATTATTTTTTAGGTCATCTAGAGTTCACCATCCCCCCATATCGCTCCAAAACAAACCAAAGTGGGCTAGTTCGTTAGTGCTCCGTTTGTGCAGGTTTGTGCAGTTAAAATTTTCGTTTGTGCAGTTTTGGTTTCTGAGATATTAAAAGTTATAATTTTGGCCGATGACGTCACCATCCCCCCATATCGCTCCAAAACAAACCAAAGTGGGCTAGTTCGTTAGTGCTACGTTTGTGCAGGTTTGTGCAGTTAAAATTTTCGTTTGTGCAGTTTTGGTTTCTGAGATATTAAAAGTTATAATTTTGGCCGATGACGTCATCATCCCCCATATCGCTCCAAAACAAACCAAAGTGGGCTAGTTCGTTAGTGCTCTGTTTGTGCAGGTTTGTGCCGTTAAAATTTTCGTTTGTGCAGTTTTGGTTTCTGAGATATTAAACATTATTTTTAGGTCATCTAGAGTTCACCATCCCCCATATGCTCCAAAACAAACCAAAGTGGGCTAGTTCGTTAGTGCTCCGTTGTGCAGGTTTGTGCCGTTAAAATTTTCGTTTGTGCAGCTTTCATCTTTGAGATATTAAAAGTTATAATTTTGGCCGATGACGTCACCATCCCCCATATGCTCCAAAACAAACCAAAGTGGGCTAATTCGTTAGTGCTCTGTTTGTGCAGGTTTGTGCCGTTAAATTTTCGTTTGTGCAGTTTTCGTCTTTGAGATATTAAAAGTTATAATTTTGGCCGATGACGTCATCATCCCCCCATATCCTCCAAAAAAAAACAAAATGGGCTAGTACGTTAGTGCACTGTTTGTGCAGGTTGTGCCGTTAAAATTTCGTTTGTGCAGTTTTGGTTTCTGAGATATTAAACATTATTTTTTAGGTCATCTAGAGTTCACCATCCCCCCATATGCTCCAAAACAAACCAAAGTGGGCTAATTCGTTAGTGCTCTGTTTGTGCAGGTTTGTGCCGTTAAAATTTTCGTTTGTGCAGCTTTCGTCTTTGAGATATTAAAAGTTATAATTTGGCCGATGACGTCACCATCCCCCATATCGCTCCAAAACAAACCAAAGTGTGGGCTACTTCTTGTAATTCTTCAGATTCTCAGCTGTTGTACAATGTGTACATTTTGTTTTGAACTTCAATAAAGACTTAGAACAAGAAAAAATGTGTCTCATTTCAAGAAATGTTTTAAGATAGCAATGTTTTTTCACGAACGTAGCGCACAATAATTGAATCCTGCTAATAAAGGACATGCAGCCTGACCCTAACGTAATGTGTATAACCTGTTCAACTGTGCTTTGATTTCGGAGGTGGTCTGAAGAATTATATTCACATTGTTGATGTACTGTCTGCTGATTATGCAGCAAACGTGTAAAAAAATTACATGAGCCTATAAAGGCCAATTTGCTAGTTGAGCATTAATTTGATTTTACCTTGTTAAAAAATCAAAATCGGGGTTGAAAAAATTCCAAAAATGACTTATTCAAAACGATTTGAGACCGCTAGAATATTAACGAGAGGTTGAAATTACACTTGCTCTGCAAAACAAGATGGGAGGGGGGGGGAGGGCAGGAGGCTCACTACAGTGTGGGTGGAGCCAATCCCAGTTGTGTGAGAACTATGTCAAAGTTCGCAAAACATGTCTCCTTGAAGCCCATACACATTTAATTTAAGAAATTGGATGAAATGAAAGTCGTTGCATTGAAACTATATTTACTAAATATTAAGTACATTACTTGGATGAACTTTGAAATAATGACACATTTCCGTTTTACTCGGCAAAATCTTTGCTCAAGCAACTAGCAAATTGGCCTTTATAGGCTCATGTAATTTTTTTACACGTTTGCTGCATAATCAGCAGACAGTACATCAACAATGTGAATATAATTCTTCAGACCACCTCCGAAATCAAAGCACAGTTGAACAGGTTATACACATTACGTTAGGGTCAGGCTGCATGTCCTTTATTAGCAGGATTCAATTATTGTGCGCTACGTTCGTGAAAAAACATTGCTATCTTAAAACATTTCTTGAAATGAGACACATTTTTTCTTGTTCTAAGTCTTTATTGAAGTTCAAACAAAATGTACACATTGTACAACAGCTGAGAATCTGAAGAATTACAAGAAGTAGCCCACACTTTGGTTTGTTTTGGAGCGATATGGGGGGATGGTGACGTCATCGGCCAAAATTATAACTTTTAATATCTCAAAGACGAAAGCTGCACAAACGAAAATTTTAACGGCACAAACCTGCACAAACGGAGCACTAACGAACTAGCCCACTTTGGTTTGTTTTGGAGCATATGGGGTGATGGTGAACTCTAGATGACCTAAAAAATAATGTTTAATATCTCAGAAACCAAAACTGCACAAACGAAAATTTTAACGGCACAAACCTGCACAAACAGAGCACTAACGAACTAGCCCACTTTGGTTTGTTTTGGAGCATATGGGGGGATGATGACGTCATCGGCCAAAATTATAACTTTTAATATCTCAGAAACCAAAACTGCACAAACGAAAATTTTAACTGCACAAACCTGCACAAAGGGAGCACTAACGAACTAGCCCACTTTGGTTTGTTTTGGAGCGATATGGGGGGATGGTGAACTCTAGATGACCTAAAAAATAATGTTTAATATCTCAGAAACCAAAACTGCACAAACGAAAATTTTAACGGCACAAACCTGCACAAACGGAGCACTAACCATTCAGACTATTTGCTGGATTTTTTGACGTGGGTGGGGTGTCAGCTTCACGCAGGTGGATTACAACTCCCTAAAATGGTTCATAACTGTAGCACCTGTGTAAACATGTTGCATTTTATTTTAATGCTCCAGTTTTATTTCGATATAACGTTCTACAGCAGTAAAAGACACAGTTTCATATTATTCTGTTGGCTGGATGCAAAATATGCCAGTTGCATATTATAGTTGTTTAATCCAGACGTTTTCATCAGAATCAGTGAGTTTCAAAGGACATTGGTTTCTTTCATTACTTCTCATCATTTTGCCACTTCGGTGTAAGGTTTATTCTTTATTTTCACAATTATGTTTGTTGTGGTTAGCTGCTGAGTGTGCTATTTAAATAAAATTGATGATTACAAAACACGTTTATCAGTCGTACGTTTCCAGGACTAAAGCAACAGTCTTTTCAAAGGACTCTAAAAAGTAATACAGGTGGAATTCGATCACAAGAGACTGAAAAACTAGAAGAATAGAATAAATTAAGAAACAAAAGGAATCAAAATTGCATGAAATGACAACTAATTTCCTCCTCGCATTAAATCGCCAGGCCTGATTGTTATGGGCCTCTATGAGTCAAATAACAATCAAATCTGGTTTCAGATATTTTTTTTTCCAAGTTTCACAACCTAAATGTTTCTTCGTTCTGCCACTGAAGTGCGTTTTATCATGACTGTATGCGACAGACCACCGAAAGGCTAAAATGGAATAAAAACCAGGGTTTAATGATTGTTCAACCCCTTCACTCTGATACCTCCAAATAAGATGTTTTGCTCAAGCAGCTCAAGCTCACCGATTTGACGGAGAGCGGTGTTTGAACGTCAGTTTTCATGTCTTAACCACAGACTCTCAATTGTGTTTTTATCTAGACTTTGACTGGGCCATTCTGACAGTGGAGAAAAACTTGGATCTAAGCCTGTGTGGATCATATCTCTGGCAGTACGGGGCTCCTGTCCAGCTGGAATGGGGGGAATCTCCTCCCCAGTCCAGGTCTTACAGCTCCACCATCGACTTCCCACGAACTGTGACCTCCCCAGAGCATGATGCTGCCACCACATTTCACAGCAGGGATGTCGCGCATGGTCACTTATATTTTGAGAGATTAAATTACATAAAACGGGATCAGTTGGACAAATATATTTGCTGTTCTTTATTATTATTTTTTATTTAAAAGAGGTTTAATAAACACAGGAATGCCAAACTTTTCACATTTTTGTTGGAAATTCATGAATTGTTTTCCTTCCACTTCGCAATAACCCGCTGCTTAATTTCAGTCTGAAAGCTAAATTCTGTGGTTCACACGGCAAGAAAGGATACTTTCTTTAATCAAAGACGTTTGGTAAAACATTATGCCGAGTATTCCGCCAATCAGCTGCTAGTTTACGTATTTAAAAAACGGGACGTGATTCTCACTGGCTCTCCCTCATCAGGTGTGGGCGCCTTTAAAGTGCTTCTGCTTTGCATCTTGGCGAGGTTCATTTTCAGGGCATCTCAACAGTAAATAAACCAGGTGTCAGATGGAGAAAAAAAAAATTTATTGGATGAACAAGTGCTGTTACCAAAAAAAAAAAAAAAAAAAAGGGGGTGAGGTGGGGCTTACAACGAGCTTACCATGTCCAATGTTCAGAACGGGGCTGACGTCAGCATACAGACGCTTTTACTGGAGAAGTACCACACAAACACGTACGGTTTGACCTTTAATCGATGGAGGAGAAAGATCAACAAGAGTCACGCTACAGAGGAGAAATAATACAGAGGGGGTAGGTACTGAAAAAACCATCTGAAGACAAATACACCACATGTTCTTTACAATGGATTATATGTACATATTAAACTTGTTTTAGGCAAAACAAACAAACAAACAAAAAAAAAAAGCTCTTTTTTTTTTCTGAGAAAACATACACCAGTGAAACGTGATCCGCCCTTTGTTAGTCTCATAGTTTCTGTCTGCATATGTTTTATACAAAATAGACTTTCAAACAATATTTGGGTAGTGCAATTTCTTAGATTCAAGCTGGTCGATTACTTTCACAAACAGTTTGTGTATGAAAAAAGCCCAAGTCCTATCCTATTCACAGTATCACACAATTTGACCAAAGACTTGTTTAAAAAAAAAAAAAAAGAAAAAAGAAAAAAATGGGGTTGTGGGACCCGCTGAAGAGAGCTGTACATTTGTCATCTGAGAGCTCTGGAGTTTACACTGACATTATGTGTAATCTGTCGCCTTTGGTCACCTTGTACTCTAACATTAAATAGGCCGTTTGTGTGAGTGATTACAATTTCCTGAATATTTTCCCCCAAAAAAGAAAATCTGGCCTGCAGAGATAAAAGTTAGAAGTGAGATCCCCTGTATGAAAGTAGCTTATACTGTGTTAAACAGGATGGAAAAAAAAAAAAAGTAACAAAGGTGAAGGTGATAAGATTATCTGTCTTTTCTATTGCATATTCAGTTGTGCACAAAAATGTAAACAGGATACATTTTTGGGCAAGATGAGGCAAGTGTGCGATTTCTTATATATATATATATATTTATATATATATATATGTATATATATATTTATATGTATATACATATATCTATTTCTTTCTCTCTATATATATATACTTGGAAAGATGAAGAGCAGCAGCAGAGTTTTGGATACACTGAATGTGAAAGTAACCCTCAAAACAGGTAGGTAGCAAGGATGGTTTTCATCTATTCTGGTTAAACCTCAGAGGAAAACAGAACATTTTGTTAAAAGTCTACAGACGGTATGAGCGGCGGAGGCAGATTCCTTACAACTTTGCACATCTGTCAACTGAATTTTTAACAATAAAACGTCAAAAAAAACAAAAAAACAAAACACAGAAGTAGCCACGCGTGCGTGAAGCTGTCGGATGCTTTTGGTTCTTCACGTCGGAGCAGAAAGTGGACATCAATGCAAGTGTGAATCAGATCATCTGTTTTTAAAAACCTGAGCTCTGGAGCAGAGTAAAACATATATAGGTTGCTTTTTTATGTATTTGGGATAAACATTGAAAAACAGTTCACTTTGCCATGTTTTATATCTATATATATATATATGTATGTTTATATATATAAAAGTGAGCAGTATGTATATATATATTTATATGTAAATATATATATACATATATATATATACCGTAAAGTCTTTGAGACTTTACGGTATTTTGTATTTACTGCGAGCGATCACTTGACATATTTTGTTTCTTTCTGACAGCTCACGACATATCATCTACAGATAACAGTTCATATCTAATTTATTAATAACTCTCTAAATATCACATTCATAGTAAAAATCTTAAAGTAAAAGACAGATCGGGAGTCAGGAGACACACAGACGACAAGCTGCGCAGATTAGAAGAGAGACGTTGCAACGCATCAATCTGAAACACCGACAGACAGTTCCCCCCTTTTACTGCGTGGGACTGAAGGTCAGGCAGCTCTGGACTTCTTACTCCTTTCACCAGCTAAGTGTGTTTACGCTTTAATGCTTGGATTTGTCTGAGAATTAAAAAAAAGAAAAAAAAAAAGAACAATAAGAATACTGACCGACTTTTAGCATCCCTGAAAATAGACAAAAACAGGAGTTTGGCACTGGAAAAGAAATAAAACAGGAAAAAAAAAAACAGTTCCCAGAGAATAAAAAGAATCAGTTCTGCCTGCCTCTGCAGTCAGTAATGGGACTCTTTTTCACTGCGATGTGGTAACTGATGCAAAGTGCTGTAAAAAAAAAAGAAACGCAGCAGGGGGAAAGGGGCGGGGCGTCGAGGCACGGCTACGTAGCAGACAGTCCGAACACATGCAAAGGGTGCGGCACACATACACGCAAACTTTAGGTCAAGTCGGGCTGCAGAGGCAGCACAGGGGGCTTTTTATCAGTTATCAGCATCTGTTCACGTGATCGACCAAACGCCTGACCAAAAGTGCCGTTTTATTCATTAAGCCATTACTTATTCTGTTGAAAAGGATTTCATTGATTTCTGGGGGGAAACCGTCGTATTTGTGTTCTTGCTAAGACCTGAGATTAATACACATCATGTCTCTACAGTAATGCGGATTTCAGGATGTATATTAGACACAGAAGCAGCACGGTACTGGAAGCCCTTTGCGCTACATGCTGCTCGGAGTCTTTGAGACTTTACGGTATTTTGTATTTACTGCGAGCGATGGAACACCAGAGCGGATGGCACAGAAAACCTATTTTATCATTTCAAAGCAACGTTTAGCGGTACAATAATCTGCACACCTGTGACTGGGAAGGTTTATCCATTACCTTGATTCCAAATTGTCATTATATCTGCATCGCATTCAAATTCACATTTTATTATAAGTGCAGTGCTTAATGTAGAATTTTCTTGACAACAAAAAGACGATTTATTTATATAACTATATCAAATCAGGCATAATGACAGCTCGAGTATTAATTGATTATATCGATCTCTGAATATTAATGTGTTTTTTATTTACAATAAGTAGCTCTCTAGCCTGCTATTGTGCCACACAGAGAAGGACGATCGGCCGGTGGAGACCAGACGTCTCATCTCAGTAAAGAGACGGTCGATACCAGAGGTAAGAGCTTTCTTCCTCTCAGACGGAGTTCACTTTTTAACGTTCTTAACTTGGGCTTGTAGCAGAGACATGACAGTAGTACCAATCTATATCTTTGCAAAAAAACAAAACAAAACAGTTTTCGCCCCCAAAAATGAAACTATTCCTTAAAGAAAACGAAACGTATGCAGTTTCAAGAATAAAAGGTACCCTTTAGCCAATTCTTACAAAGAGCAAAGTTTGTACTGCAGAGGAAGAGTCTTCAGAGGAATTACGACTATTTATACCAAAACGATTGATAAAAAAAAAGAGAGAGAGAGAAAGGGTGGAGGACGGTTATTTTCTATTTGCTTTCAGCAGTAATAAATCTACAGATATTAGTACTTCCGAATATCAAAAACGACAAGCTTGCAAGCACAACAACACATGCCCTTTCACTTGTGATTGAGAAACACACGTATCCATCACATATTTTTCTAAAGATTAGACTACCGGGGGGCGGGGCAAGATTAAAAAACACTCCACACTTTTCCATCTTTAAAGTCTTTCTCGAAAGACCGATATACAACACCGAGCCCGTCTTCACAGTCTTTTTAAAGCCTTTCGCCGAGCGCCAAGCGCTCGCGACGCACCGACAGCGCCGGTGCGCGTCGGGACCGCGGGGAAGGGAAGCAGGCTAAATATCATTTCTTAGCGAGAACAACGACACTTCTACGCACAGAGGATGGAGCGAGCTGCCATTTGTAAAGATAAACAGCCACTAGAAAAAGAGAAAAGCTGCAACTGCGTGTAATATATAAAAAAGTACAATCAACTTATAATGAAGGTAGATGATGAGAGAGGTTCACGTAGAGCAGGAAAAAAATGGCTTAGATGATATTCGAAGCAAAAAAGGCACATCTTTTTCCCTTTTTGTAGTTGACATGTAAACCTGGAAGAGGTCTGCTTGTGGGAGGACTCCATTAGCTAACAGGCCCACACAACTTTATATGTTATAATCAAAGCAAATAAAATATGCTTTTGAAAAAAATCACTAGAAAACTGTTGTTTTTTTTTTTTGTTGGTTTTGTTTTTCGCTGTCGTCGTTGTATCTGTGCGACTGAAAAACCATTTTTGTTACAACCTCCTATAAAAACTAAAAGTGGAACATAAACAGCCTACGTAATAAGAGCGTGTTATTCCGATTTGCTGCCCCCTTGGGCAACGGTGACCTGGAAAAGTGTATAAACTGTTACTTTGAAAATGTAGAAAATACTATCAGAACCTTTACATAGATATTTTGTTGTATCTATTTCAGATATCGCTCTGAATTTCAAGGTAAGACACCTGAGACAACATGAATGTTAGCCTATTTCTCTTTGCTGTTAGCTTCACAAACATTTCCTATTCGTTATTAGACACTACATCTTAGCCTACTCAACACAGCGAAACGTCTTGTGCTCGCGGTCTGGTTCCTACACAAACATTGCTTCCCCCGCGGCCCCCCTCCTCCTCCCCACCAGACCCATCAGCACAGAGATGCTGCTAGAAAACACCGCTCCCTACTGGTGTAAAGTCCTTTTCGTTTGTTGCTCTTGTCCGACGGGGGAGTGGGGGAGGAGGGCGAAGGGGCGGGGGAGGTTTTGTCGGGCTGGTGAGGTGACGTGGTGGGAGTTTAAGGCATTGTTGCTGCTACGGGAAACAGTCACTTCTGGTGGAAGAGGAGAGGTTTGACGCTTCCGGCCTTGAATTTTGGTAGCTGATTGCTGATGATCTCGGCCAGCATCTCGGGGAACTCCACGCTCAGGAATTTATTCACGAAGGTGTAGAAGCAGAAGCTGAGCAGTCCGCTGCCCATCTGTGGACACACGACAAGAGGCCGTCAACCAATCGCGGGTCACACTGGACGCACGCGGAAGCAAGCGTTTTTGCACATGCGTCGGAACTGCTTTCGACGTTTTGTCATGCTAAAGGCGCAAACTTCAGTGTATTTTCTGGGATTTCAGGTAAGAGGGCAGCACAAAGTAGCGCATTATCGTGGTGAGAAAGAAAATATACACGGTTTCTAATATTGTATCTTACAAATAAAATTAGCTTTTTACTCTGATATCCCCAAATAAAATCAAGCCTCAATTTGTAAGTCACCCAATTGGTAATTCCTAAAACTAAAAATAGATAATTTAAATAAAAAACATTGGAATTGATTGTTGTAGCTTAACAAAAACAATAATATGATATTAACAGTTGTACTGGGTAAACCTTCAATCTGTTCAGTCATTACTTCTTTAAGTTTTCCTTTTACAGGCATTTTGGAATGAAGCCTAAAACATAAAGGAGATTGTTTAAAGTCAATATTCCCTAATATCGATGAAAAAGTCCTACTTCCACTGGAAGATTATTTCATGTCACAATATAAGTGGAATAATCAGCCAGTGAGAGCAGTAATTTCTTCCTAAACCCAGAAATTATTTACTAAAACTGATTTTAGAAAGATTTTCCGTCCTTGAACAAAGGCTGAATAATTAAAAACAGCTGACGCAGGGGTAAAATCTCTGTCATCAAACAGCACTTGCTGATTTTCTCTACAGCTGATGTGAATCCAAATATTCTGTGTGCGTGTGTGTGTGTTGCATGCCGTACCTCGTGCATGGAGTCCAACAACTTGGTGAGCTGGTAGAAACGCTGCCAGTTCTGGCTGGAGTTCTCCTCGCGCTTCACTATGGCTTTTCCCAGCTCTTTGATGTACGACATGCGGATCTCGTCGAACACCGCCTGGCTCTTCAGGCCGTCCTTGGGCACTGCGGGAGAGGGGACACTCAAGGTCAACGCCTGACGCAGGAAAATATTCAAATCAAACCACGTTTGGTGTAGTTCCAGTTTTACTAGACGAGACGAGTTAAAAAGAAAGACGAAACCTTTTCTAGTCAGAAAACTGAAGGAATGTATTGACGTAGTTTATGTTGAATCAAAAAAAAATAATAATTCAAAATCAATTTTTCATCGCAATTTTACATGACGTGCTTGTTTCATTACGAAAAATTAAACATGCTGAAGTTTGTGCTCATACGATTTCAAAGTGTTAAAAAGGGTATAAATGATAAGTGTGCTTTGTATTATTGTTTGCATTTATTCTCAGCGAAACGTCTGACCTGTGCTGAGCAGCAGCAGGACCTTCATGCACAGGTACTCCTCGTGGGAAACCTGCAGCCGGACGAACTCGCTGGAAATCTTCAGCATCTGCTCAAACTGCTCGGCCATGTAGGGCAGCTTCATCCGCTCCCTGGTGGGTTCGAACACAAACGGGCAAAAACGCACAAACGTCACTCGTGTGATTGATCCAGGGGGCTCGGTGGCCCCATCAGACCTGAATCTGGGTGATTCTTCAGTAAATTAAAACTTAAAAGGAAACGGGGAATAACAAGAAAATAACAAAATCAGATATTAACAATAAGCACTGCAACTTTCGTGTATTGTAAAAAAAATTAAAAATAAATAAAGGACGGCCCTTTAATGCAGCCTTTACTCAGAAAGCACCAACTAAGTGCTTTCTGAGTGTTTCAACATGGAGAGACGCAACAGAAAGCTGCATGGACCAAAACAATAACATGACGCCTAAATGTCATTTTTAGAGTCACACTAAAAAGCTACATTTATTTAGTTCCTTGAATGACTCAATCATAAAAATAAATAATAGAAAAAAACTGTGAATCGATGCTTCGCTTATGTTATATAACCGAGCAAAACACGAGGCAACGTGTTAAAAGTCAAACATTTGTAATAAAAAAAGAGAAGTGCGCAGCGTCTACAGGCCAGGTTCCTGCTACTGTTAGATGAGTTTCTGCCTCAACAAAAAGTGAATATAATACCGAGCCTTTGGCACATCTACGTCACAAATAGACCCGCTTAACAGAGTCCGTCAGAACTGACTTCGTATACGGATGCGTTTCTAGTATTTGAAACGGCTTTAAGCGTGGATGTAATCAGGGTTTGTTACCGAAGCGACATCATCCTGCATCGTCGTGCATAAACTGGAAGCCACAAGTTAATTGGATCGACTTGACATGACGGCCTGAACTAGAGCCACCCACAGGCAGAACCGTGTGGTGGCTCTGAGGATCTCCACACACGGATTTAAAACATTCCCCAGAGGACATTTAGTTAAGGTTTACCAACACCAACAGCAAATTTTTTCCATCGTAACTTAAGTGAATTTTTAACATTTCCAGGTTAGATGATGTGTGAGGAGACGACTTACTGCATGCAAATTGATTCCATGTCAGTGAAATGTTTTGCTAAGAAGACACTGTTGGACTCAGGAAGGTAAAAAAAAATATTTTTTTTCAGAGATTCCTGAACCTCGACAGAATAAACCAAAGTCCTCAACTTGTTGCTACAAATATCCTGACAACTCAACTCTGGACAGGTGAATGATTAGCTTGTTTAAAAAAAGCACTCACCTCCCTCCAGCTCTCATCATTAGCATTTAAAACACCAAGTAAGTGTGCAGCGCTTACTCATTGATGACGAGGTCTGGTGCGAAGCAGAGCATGTTGCCGTCGCACTGCTGGTAAGACCTCCAGCCCAGGCTGAACGACATGAGGAAGAGCCAGGAGCACTGCAGCAGGGTCATCTGATCATCCAGGTGCAGGTTTCTGAAACCTGGCGAGACGGGGGAAAAAAAAAACCGCACCGTTAACCCGGGATCAGCCTCGACATTAAAAGTTCCTAGCAGCAAATTTGACGCGTGCCAGTGCCGTTTCAAGTCAAACCGCATCAGACAACCTGGCAGAGCCTTGGCCCACTTCACGGCGGAGATGACCTGCCGCCCGCCCAGCCTGTTCAGCGTGGTCATGAGGCGCGTGGACGTGTCGGGGAGTGTGCCGTCGTAGCCGGCGTAGATGGTGTCCGGCTCGATGGCCTTCAGCAGGGACAGCATGGTGGGGACAAGCTGGGGCATGCACTTGGGCACCAGCGAGCGAGCCTCGACCAGCGGCGAGGGCATCATCTCCGGCGGGTTGCTGCTCTGGTTGCCCTTTAAGCGATTCAGCTTCTTCGTTTTGCGAGCTTTCGGACAGAAAACGGTGGAGAAAGACGCAGAAAGACGTCAAGTTACGCATTAAAAAACGAGAATGTACGACCTGCTTCGGAGGCTGCTTGGTTTGGCGGTACCTTCCAGGTTCATGCCTGCCATCAGGCATTTGCGGAAGCGGCAGGCCGGGCAGTTCTTTCGCCTGATTTTGTCAATGATGCAGTCGTTCCTCCCTGCACACAGGTAGTTATGCTGGCCTGAGGAACACAAAAAAAACAACCTGTTAAACATATTTATATGTCAACGGCAACAGTGTTTCGGTCAACAGGTGCAGCAAACACAAATGCCAATAATCATCAGCGTCGTCGTCGTACCTTCCACTGCTCTCTTGAAGAAGACCTTGCAGCTGCCGCAGGTGAGGACTCCATAATGGCACCCGGAGGCCTCATCAGAGCACACCAGACAGATTTTATGAGTCCCGCTCTTTCCCTGGGTCGTGGATGTCGGAGTGCCCCCTTCCTGTCTGGAGATGGAACTGAAACGTGAGAAGGGAAACAAAGACGAAGAGATTTAGCGGCTGAAAATAGAGACCTCAAAGGAAACTTCGTTCAGTCTCCACTTGCAGCTCTAAACGCTTCAATAATAATGAAAAAAAAAAAAGACAAACTTTTACTTGCAGAGAAAGTCCCATTATGCTTTTTTTGTTTATTTAACTGTAATATATTAAGGTTTGTGGTACCATTTAAATCCAGCGGTTTCTATAAACCAGCCTGCCCTCCTTTGATCGAACCACAAGCATTTCCAGCTCCGGTCCACTCTGGTTTTGGGGGATGCATTCTTCCAAGCCACCACTAGGAGATGTCAGGCTTTGCTGCAACCATGCGCCAAATGTCAACACCCCTTTCAAGCCCAGTGGCCACAGCAAAAACAACCACACACCGAAAGGATATGGAGTCTCTGACATACAATACTGTGCATGTCTGGGTGGGTGTGCATGCTGCCTCAGTGAACCGGTTTAAATGATAAATGTCTCTAAGCAGAGGCTCTACACACCAACAAACGTCTGCAGGGTTTGAATCGGGGACGTTTTATTCACTTAGTCATACAAAAAGAAGGTATGAAGCAGGAAAACATCAAGACAGAAAGAATAAAAAAACTTGCTAAGCTTCACCGACAACACACAGCGGTCAATAGGTCTTCTGCGATACATGTGCAAAAAACATTGTTTACTCAGCTCACCAAACAATATCTGGCTGCGCTATGTACACTTCAAATTTCATTAAACCAAGAGCAACACTGTAATAAATTGGATGAATAATTCAACATGGTCAACATTTAAAAAGGTGCCGCTGTATAAGTTGCACTTTCAAACATTTTATTTTGTGAGTAAATGTGTCCCAGCTTGATATATAAAAGTATTTTTTTCTAGTCATCACTGAAATGGGTCCAGCTTCAAATTCTCTCAATTCCTCCTCTCTTCAGACTATTTTAGTAGATTTCAGTACATTATTCACAACTTACTCCTTCCGTACACGTCACGTAAACTTTGCTTTTATTCCGTTGTCTTTTCTTTTACTTATTTAAACTGATCTTTTATCAAACATTTACAAAAAGGCAACTGGAAACATATTGCATAATTTAAGTTATGTCACCACTTCAAACTAACATTTTTCTACATGTGTTTGTGATACAAAGAGTACAGTTTTCCCAAACAAAGCAGGTTGCCGGCCTTTACCGTGATGTTTAACAACGAGAGGACAGACAGAGAGGAAGACTGTCTTGGGTGCTGCAGCTTCTGGTCTGAAGTTATCTGCTCAGACAAAGTTCAAGTCTCAGACAGTCATGAACTCCAAAAGCAGAGCAGAGCTTAATATTACGCATTTTTGCAAGTTAAAAAGAGAAAAAAAAACAGTTAAGAAAATGGACATGTTGAAAATTATTCATGCTCTTTGCAATAATCACTCTAAAAAATCATTACTAGCATTATAACTCTGTGCATGTCTTCACTGTTCACTTTATCTTTGAGCTCCAAGGTTTTGACGTCAGGAAGCCTCCTTGCCATCACCCTAATGTTTAGATATTCTATTAGATTCAAGAGTTCCCAGCTGTTGCTGAAATTACAGATTAAACATATTTGACGTCTTGTTTTTAATTATTCGGTACATTTTTAAGCACAACCTCGCAAACATCTTGATTTTTATTTTTTTCAAAGCACTCCTTTTTCCCTTTTAATTAAAATATGTTTATATTTCTAAAACATATTCTGCAATTGAATATTTGAGATGTTGAGAGTCATAACATTATACATTTTTAGGTGGAATAAAAATCAACTATGCTGAATTAGCTGCAAAGATATTAAACAGAATTTCAATTTATTAAAACATTTACAGCCTAAAACGTTGCCCTGCGGTTTTTATCTACGCAAAACTAAAACAGACAACAGAAGCAGCTAATAACTAAACTCAAATACACGTCCAGCGTATCAAAACAAAGAGAGGCACTGAAAAGGACTGCAGCGCCAAGAATTCAGGGAAGCCCAGCTCACTTTGGTGGGTTGTAATTCAAGAGGTTACGGCTGAACGGAGGCTGGAGAATTAACCGTAAAGCCTCTTTTGTTTTTCCAGTCGGAGAAGTTAGTTCTCGATCCACTTTCGCCCTGGACTTGTTGCCCGTCGAAATTGTTGATACGCGAGCGCAGAGACGGATTAGGTAGCAGCAAGCTGGCGCATCGTCTGGGCCGACAGCGAAGGCGGTTATCAAGAGACAAATCAACATCTGTGTGCAGGGGGAGCCGTAGACGGCAAGCTGTGAGCACAGGCTGGCACAAACCCACCTCTGTTGGGTCAGCCTGAACAAAGTGGTCAGTGGGAGCAAAACCATGACGGAGGGAGGGGTCAGCCACGCGAATACATTAGCTATAATCTACGACTTTATCGTCGCGTGGAACTGAATTAATTAACTGCTTACGATCAAAGAGAAAAACCACAAGCACATTCAAGGCCCTTTTTAGCTTTTAGCCGCTCTGGCCAGTGATCCGCTTCACAGAGATGAAGATAACGACGGTGGACGAAATAAAGGGGGAACCAGTTTGTCCTCTCAGTCAGCGAGGTGGTGTCGGCTTTGCTGCAGGGCTTTCAGATCCTATTACCTCACTCACAACACGCTCAAAACAACAACAACAACAACAACGACGAGTGCGCGCTAAATGAAGTCACCGCCGTCCAGCGCGCGAGCGGACCTCAAATTAAGCAGCTTACGTTGCAACTATACCATCAGACACAGAACTACAAATCTGTCTGTTTGGACCGTCGGAGGCAAACCGCTTGAAGCTGCAGAGCTCTGTGGTGAGACCAAATTTCCTCTTTCAGAAACCATCTGTATGAGTTAATGCTCGCTGTCAACAGGAAGCTCTCGCATTCCCCGAGAGTTTACTATCGGCCAGAAGATTACAGCCGCTCCGAGACGGGCGTCGATTTTGTCAAGATTACCACACAGAAACGCGGCTTCTGCTGTTTACAGCAGGGAGATCGATCACAGGTTTATATGGGGGGGAAAAGGTTCGCCAACAATAATCCCAGCGTCCCAGTGCCCTGCTTACCAGTTCATGGTCACCTTTTTAGCCCCAAGGGTCACTAGTAAACGCAAAACACGTTTTGTTCCTTCACTCATTCATGCCTGAAGCTGTCTCCGGATTCTTAGAACCACAAACTTGGACGTGCGATTGAATTTTGAGAAAAAATTCCACAACTTTATTTTGATGAGAATAAAGTAGTGGTAAACTGGTAACAAAAAAAAAAAAAAAAAAAAAAGCTTCACATTTTTAATATTTTCTAAGAAATCTAAATCTAAAAAGTGTGGAGTGCATTTACCTTCCTCCGCTCTGAGGTAATCTGTAGAACCACATTTCGCTACATCAGCAGAAAACAGCAAAGATGCTGAAACACTGAATTATTTTAAATCCCACCTGTTCAGAGCTGCCTAGTAATAAGGGGAACGTTGTTCAGCATTCTTGAGGTGTATTTACTCGATGATTTTTCATCGTGGCATTACAACATAATGTTTGCTCCTTTAAAAAAAAGCACTATGAACTGCATTGTTGCTGAAATGTGCTCTACAAATAAACTTGACCTCAGAGTTTTGGGGTATGTCTCTACATGTTTCCCCGTCTTGGGAGAAAATATTGCCAGTTTTTCTTTGTAAAATGTCTCAAGCTCAAACATAAGCCTGCACACAAATAAATGCCACACATTTTGAATGTTTATTAGTAAATTATTTCGAAAACCATGTACAGTCCTTCCCTCCGCGTCACAATCATACAAAACTTTGTTGTTCCATCACATAGCAATCCACTGAAGATGTGAGAAAACTGCAACCTAACTTGTCCAATGCTCTCGCTTTCAACCGTACATGTTTTAAGTACAACGGCTTTCTACGCGAAGGCGACCCAACCGTCTCTCCATCATGCCTCTATGAGCAAACGGAGGAAGGCAGGGAACGAGCTCAAGGAAGTGCTTCTTTCCCGAGGTCAGACCAACCAAAATAGTACGGCAGGAACTGGTCTGCACGCTCTGAATCATTCTCACACGCAGAACAACAACACAGCTGCAGGGAGGGCAAAAGGAGACAGTCTGACTGTGTTCCGCTCCGAAAACATCTGCAGCGTGCGCTCGCAAACGCTAAAAAGAAATGCGACGGCGCACGCTTTGCATGCGAGGACCTCAATGTGCCACCTGGCAAACGTAAATAGTGTAAAAAGTGTTCACCTTTGTGAGCCTCTTAAGATGTCAAATGTTTTATGGCCGTCTTGGCCAACGACACACGGGGGCATTAGGAGGGGAAGCATGTGACACTCCGACACTCCAAAGAGCCGTTGTGTTTAGACACTTCATGCAGTAGTTATGCATAGGCCACTATTAATATATCCCTCAACTCTATTGTGTGAGAGCAAGGCTGCATGCAAGTCATATTTGTCAGCATCTACTAGTTTGAAGGGAGCTGGGTGAGGCTGAATGAAGTTGTGTCATTTCTCTGTTTGTTTTCTCAGCACACGACGGTGATGAACTGACTGGAAATGATTAAACCTGCGGTGAAAACAATTAAACTGCTACTGAACTTTGCACGTGTTTATTCTATATATATATATATATATATATATATATATATATATATATATATATATATAAAACCTAATGACTATTTAAGTAATTTACTACTGGCATGTTCTGCTGATTTTTTAGTGAACCGCTTAAGTCTTTTTTATACAAGAAATACATTAAAATATGCAAATAAACAAATAATTCAATCTGCTGTAAAAGAAGAAGGAAAAAAAAACATTTTATTGTCCAAAATGCAATAACACAGCATTCCTTTAGTGTTTGCTTGAACATTGTAGAAGAACATAGTTTCTGCAAATTTCCTTCTTTTTTTTGAGAGATTACTAAATTAGTTGCCAAATCAATTCGTCACAATTAATCATTTCAGTTCTAATAAAAATAACAACACAACTTAACAAAGTCATGCTATTCCTACCGTAAAAGAAGAAGAAATGTGTGAAATGTTACAATATTTAAAGTTTTTTTTTTCTTTTTGCTTTTAAAGTGACAGGGCCAGAGACTAATGAACTGGTATTCACAAATGAGAATGTGGGTGATAAATAATCACCTTTCATCCACAGCAGCCCTGCTGTATTTACAACCTTGTTTCGATTACCTAATTATTATTATTTTTTTGTTGTTGCCCAAAGCAGCAGCTACTGCTTTGGCTTCAGAACCACAGGAGGAAACCGAACATGATGAAGCGAAAGAAAAACAACCCCAAAGGATCCGAGTTTCCACATTAGTTTCCTAAAGGGAGCCGTTAGTAACAGTGTAGATGGGAACCTGCTTCCTGGTCTGTAAAATGAATTGAAGGCTGTCTGCTGAGTGGAAACCTATCGTCCTTAGCTCCCCTCTTTCCCAAGTTTCACTTTGCTGACTCATCAATGACAGGGAAAAAAAAAAAAAAAAAAAAAACAAGGAAGAGAGGCAAAACCATCAGACAGTTTTCTGCCTCTCCCAAACCTCGACACAGCAACAAATTTCCAGAGTCCTGCTTATGCTCAACCAGAACAAGAAGTAAACAGAAAAATGAAAGCGGCGGCTGCACGGGCATGCAGCGCCAGTGTGAAAGCAGCTGGAATGGCTGGCATTTGATCCGGTGCATTCACTCGGCGCCAGATGTGGGGAGGCGGGAAGGAAAGTAGGTCAGAAGAGCGAGAGCTTCGTGCAGACGTGCAGTCGCCTCTGCCATCGGCGGCCCTAATGACACGCCCACACGTGCACACCTACACATGAATGCACGAAGACAACAAGCGTGCATCTCGCGCACACAAACACACACCTAAACACGCAGGCTGAAGCATGGAGGTGATTTACAGCAGCTCAGAGTTTCTGCTGACAGACAAGCTCCCTGCCCTTAGTTGCAGGGAGTGAAGATGGACAGACACAAAGTGGCCGTCACAGAGATCCAGTGTGTTCAGTTTTCACTAACAAGAGTTGGCTTATGTCAGAGGTCCGGAGGGGGGCTGACAGAGTCCGACTTAACTGGTTAAAATGCACAAAGAACATTGAAGCATCCAGCTCAGCGTTTCTGTTTGTTGATTCAACAGGACTTTGACGTTGAATCAGCAGCAGCGAGCAACTATTAGCTCATACCTTTATTCATTCATGTGCGGTTTAACGTTATGATGCTGCAAGTGAAATGGAGTTTTAGCAACAAGAAAGTGTTCAGTGCAAGAAAGCACGCACAAAGAGGCCTGAAATAGCAGCGTTTTGCAGACGGGTGACTTATGAAGCATTCGAATATTTACTAGAAGAGCCGTTCAAAGGGAGGTATTGATGTGGCTCAGGGGAAGCGCTGGAAAAATCAAATAAGCTGAGTGGACCTGAACCAGTTCTGAGCGTACTACAGCAGCAGTAAAACGTTAGGAGAGGGGAGAGACGGACAGAGAGGAGACGAGGGGGTGTGACGCGGCAACATTTGCTCCTCTGACCACGCGATCAGCAGATAGCGAAAGCCGAGAACCGCCGACACTCTCACGCACCATGCGGGCTTTATATGAAAACACACAGCTATTTATAAAACCCCTACGGACCAGAAACGGCTCAATCAAGCTGGACGGCATCGGAGCGCTGCTTAAATCACCAGAACTGCTTCATTCACAGATTTTTCTACAACGCCAACGTTCATTCAAAGACAAAAATAATTACCGGATAATTACCAGCTCTACTACAGTATTGGGCTCTGTTAGTCGTTACGAAGCATGCGTGTTCAAGTTACTGCAAAGTCCTGGAAACGCCACAGCTGTGGAAAAACAGCCGCCGGGCCAACAAGCATACCCACATAGAAATTACAGCAACAAAAACGGTTTTTAAGATATATTTTTTGTTGTTGTTTGTTTGTTTGTTTTAAAAACTTAAGTAACTTCTTCGTGTTCATGCAGGGGTTTTATTGATTAAAGAAAGTCAATAACAGAAGTTGAGACAAAGCGCAATATGGTCGCTGGGGTGTAATCCACTTTATTATGCTTCCCCCCACCGCCCACCTCTTTGAAGCTTTATTAAACAGTGAGTCAGTCAGTTTCTCAGAGCATACCCAGTATTCCCGTGTGAGAAACACCCTGGAGTTCTCCCACCACAGTGAGATCTCTGACTTGTCCAGGCACCTCGTCAGGCGGCCTAATTCCAGACGGCAGCAGGATCTCACTTACTGCGACTCTCTGCTTCTGCATTGCTGCCTTTCAGCAGACCCTTCCCAAACCATCTGCTGTTTTCTGTCAGTGGTTTTGTTAAATAAAAAGGGAACGTCTGAATTCATAGAAGGCCCCGTTAGACACACCTGATCAGTAATGTGATCAAAAAAGTGCAGTTGCAGGGGGGTAAAGCGATATTGTTTCCAAAAAATACATCATAAAAAAAAAAATATTTATAGAAGCAGAAGCTAAATTAAAAATAAATAATAGGTGATAATATTATTTAAGTCTAATTTTTTCATTTTCGTCACTCATCCCATCAGTACAGGAGACAGACGGTGTTATTCCATGTAATTAATAAAACGATCAACAGAGGGAGGAATAAACTGAATCCATGACCCTGCTACTGAAGGGCATGACGGAAAATGCTGAGGATACATTTACGGTTTATAGATCAATAGACATAAGTACAAAGTCATGACCCTGTTTGATGCAATCACTGAACTCATATTAAATGTTGATCTTTTTAAATGGCTTAAAGAAGCTTTTGGACAACATTCTTCTCTGTAGCATTAAAAAGATCGGAGTTTTTAAATGCTGAGGAACTGGGCTGGGAAACATGGGATAATGTTGAGAACAAATACTTCTAATTTTGAATTACAGGTGATTAAATGCAGTCCAAGTCTTTTAGTCCTCCGGTTTAACACCAGCAGTTAGCTAAAGAACAGATGCTAACTTGGGCTGTTTTCACAGCGAATATAATATTAGGCTTGGTTCAATTTGGAACCAAAATTCCAACATTTGTTACATTTTCAGCTGGTGCGGTTTGATTTCATACTGTACTGAGTCAAATGAACCAAACCCTTTGAAAAACCTGTTCCCCTCCTCGTCTGTGGCGGCATTTCACCAAGAACCATCAAAAAAAAATGACACAGAGCCAACTTCCTTCTTCGATTTTAGCTATTTTAAGAGTTCTCTTTTGTCTTTAGCAAAAGACCGCAAGACATTTTTCCCGCTAGCTCTAGAAACGCGTGTGTGTTTTGGTTGTATGTACTCAGAATGCCCTGCACTTTGTCCGCCTTCTGCCTTTGAAGCGGTCTCCGGTCCGCTTGTCGTTCATACATGCATCCGCATTGCACCAGAGTTCACTTCGACCCGACACCTAAATTTTAAGGAGAACTTTTTTTAGTCTGTATCAAAGCTTGATTATGCATTCACACCTCCCCGAACCGAACATTCGAGGCAAACAAACCAGTTTGGTTAAGCGAACTAAACAGGGCTGGTGTGAATGCACTCTGCTTTCATAACTTTACCAGACAACGTCCAGCTAACGTACTCATAGCCCTTTTGAAAAGCAACCATTATTTAATTTTGTGTATCTGTAATGATGTATTTGTTAGCACATAAAGTCTAACCAATACTTTTAAAGCAATATTTTACAGAAAAAAATCCTCCAGACTAATTCAAGATGGGGTCTTGTATTAACAAGTAGATGCAGTTGGCGCTGTTTATCTTTTAAGACTGCTGTAGGCTTGAACAATGCATAATAATATAACTTTTACAATAGCAGACAAGCCTCAAGTTGGTTCAGGTAGGTAGGGAATATGCTTTAGTTACTTGATCTTGCGTAAAAAACCTGAGGCGACAAGCATTGTGAAGTGAAAACTCTTGTGAATTGCACTGAATGAGTTACCACACTAACGCACTATACAGGCTGCCTATTCATGTAGCAGTAATACAGAGGTTGTTGTCCTAATTACGCCAATAAAAACAGCCGAACACATAAAACACAAGATCCAGCTACTGCTTCATGAAAGTCAATGAAACCACGAGCAGCTCGGCCAAAACTACACCATTTAGCTACAGCTACCCCACCATCAGGACGTCGCATCCTTACAGATGAGCTTGTTCTTTGTTAAGTTTTAACCAGCTGTTCTCTGCTTCATTAACAATTTACCATGTTGTTTCAGCTCCACTTAAATATTTAGAGGTATTGGCCCCAAAACTGAACTGATGCTGGAAATACAAGATGAACGAAAAACTCTTGAATAAGGTCGGCCACAAGGATGCGCATGAAAAACACGCAGTGGCTGTCTAACGCAAAAACAAAGCTTTGGTGAAAGAAATTGGTTGCATGGTGACACCCTTTAACACGTTGTAGACGCACATTATGATTCATTTTCAGCTTCATTTGTTAGGGGTATGTCTGGGTCCTGCAGCCTGACTTGGTGACATATCCCCACTGCAAGGTTCTCCAAATATCCCAAGTAATGAAGACATTTCTACACACAACTATTATCAGGTGACTCCTCAGAGTTTGTGTTAGTTTTACCTCTGGATTCAACTAAGCCATTGCAAAACCTTAATTTTCTTCTTAAGTCAATCTGTTGTTGAGATGGTTTCATATTTTCATTCCCCAGTGGTTTCTGTAAGCCAAAGTCCCTCTTTATCCTCAGGTTACTTTGCAGACGCATGAACGTTTGGCGTGAAAAGCTACTGCTATTTCGACCTACAGATTATTCTACCCACCGAGACAAAACGTCTAGTTTCGGAGCCTGGTTCTAACTGTAACCCGGTTTCCCCAAAAGGTTCCTGGTGCAGAGGTTTTTGTTTTTGAAGAAAAGGTTTCAGTCAAAAAAAAAAAGCAGAGATTACAGCAGATTTCGTTCTATCAAGACAATTAGCATTTTTAACCTGTTACAACTACCTAGTGATCAGTCCTCCCTGTCGAGTTAATGTCTCAAATTTTCTCCAATTATTGATGAAGTGCATGCTACGCAATTCTTTTGCACTTTGTACAGCGAGTTTATTTGGATTCTTCGTAAACTTTGTAACACCCACATTAAGTTGCAAACGTTTGCAAATAATTCTTCATTTTTTGAGGCTCAAAAAGGTGGTATTGTAACAGAGGCGTGTAAAGTTTGTGTAAAGCTTTGCATGCTGCTGCAACAGGATACCGAGGCAACACCATGCTGCTTTTGTCTGCATGTGCAGGAAGCCAGCTTTATAAGAGCTCAGCAATATAAAACACTTAATTAATAAAAAAAAAAGAAGAAAAAGCCCGTAAGACTTCCTGAAGACTCATGGTAGTGATCAAGCCTGAATTTACAGACCAAATAGCCCGCAGCGCTTTGTCTCTTTAATAAATATTCAAAACAGGTCTGCAGGGGCTGGGTAGGAAATGCCTTCCCCACAAACAACGGTTAGCAAACACAGGCCTAATAAAGAGCAGGGATCTTGCAGAGGACTTCGGTTTCGGCGTGTTTTCGCAGTTCCTCGCAGGTATTTCTTTTCACAACAACTCAGATTCAATCAGGTCACCTCACATAGTCGAACCAGTTAGCCCCTGATCAGGGTGTGTATTCCACCAAAAATGGTAACAAAGGTGACATTTCCCAGAGCAAATGATTCTTTATTATGTGTAAATAAGGGCTTTGTAAGTCATACCGCTAAATGACTTACAAACAAACAAAAAAATAAATATGAGAGAAATAATTGTTTACTGTGGTAACTTTGAGTCACTCCTTCGCAGAGTTACCATGTCAGAGTCTGAGGTTACAGCAGGTCGGTTATTCAGTACCAAGCAAGGACATATTTAGTAGGAAGAAGGTGCAGCACTGCTTGTGAAACTGAAGAGGAAAACCTGACAGAAACTCCCTGACGACCCTCAAGCCATTCCAGCCTTCGAGCCTCAGGATGAAGGAAAAACATCCCAATAAAAACAAACTTCCCCTCATTCCACACACATAAAACGCTGAACTTGGGCCCTGATATGTTTGACAGGGCAAACAGCGACATGCCCACCGTTAATTCAGCCTCACACCACACACAGGCGTAAGCCTAAGCTTGAACACAAACACACACCTACTCAGAACACAAAGACAGGGCGGTCTGAGCTGCACGTTAGGAGAAGATGAGGTGTATCTTATGTCTCTCTGCCCATCTGTTCCTGGTCACCTTGCAATCATACAGATGTCGGCGAGGAGTGAAGGTGGAACCGAGAATAAGCAAAGCAAACCACAATGTTAACACGAGGCCCTTTGGCGTGCAAACGCTAAGTTGATCGCTCCCTGTCAGATACTAAACCAGACAGGCGTGAATGTGAGAGCGACACAAACACGAGAACTGGTCGTTTCCACATGATGCCTCCCTCCTAACACTTTAAAGGGCAACTAAGTAATAAAGCTATGAAAGATGCATTGTTTGAGGGGGTTTGGGGGGTGTACATACTGACTATATGAAAAAACTGCAGCAGAAAAGTCAATGTGACGCTTTTGAAACAAGTACAGGAACAATGAGACGCTTTCATCCTTCAATACATCCAAAGAATTTTAATCTTATATTACGTGCATGAGTGATCTCTGAAGGTCATAATTTGTTCTTTCTACTTGTTAAACCAAGTGTGGCCATTGCACATGCTTTTGTGATGACACATGGATCAAATCTGTAGAAATCCTCAAGAAAAACAAAGAAAGAGAGAGAGAAAAAAAAGATTTCTTTTAGCTTGCAACTAATAATAAATTACTGCGACAACAGATGACCGTGTAGTGGAACAGGGACACACCATAAACAAGCAGACGTCCCTTTAGGCTCCTGCAAAAGTTAACAAAGTCACTCAGATCAAAGTAGGACTCCCCCTTTAAAAAAGCTCATCTTTCCCCTGATTGCTTGTAAGGAACCTCTCACCAAGCAAGTTCAGTCGGTTCATTATCTTATTTACGCAGGTTCTTTTCTCTGTGACGACGACAGCTTTATCTGTCATCAAGCTGAAACTCCAAAACCCAACCTGATATTTGCAGACCTTCAAAATAAACACCGCAAGCTTTTACATTACATTCAAGAAATGTTACAAAACAAACAATTTCTAGTAGGGATGCGCAGAATTTAGAGGTCTATTTTCTATCTCCAGGTTTCCTAAAAAAAAAAAAAGAAGAAAAAAAATCTCTTTAAAGTTATAGTGAGTTTGAATTGTCATAGCAATGTCAGTGTGCGCAATATTATTACCGCAAAGGATTGCTTGGATGAAATATTTGGCAGGATATTTTACAATAGCATAATACCTTCACATTTCTATATGTATTTGGTTAGCTAAATATACTAACTTCTCTTAAAGTTATGTACTGCGGCTCAATGTGCTAACGGCGGAGAAATAACTTGCCTGCAGGAAAACTGCTTATCCGCTGTCATCAGTTAGCCATGCTAGATAGCCTTAGCATTTGTGTCAGGCTACTTTACATCACACTGATACTGAAAGTAAGTTTCCCTCAGTAACATTATCAGCACTGAAAATTGTTGTCGCTGCAGCACGGTGGTGCTTCGGCAAGGTGCATTAGCTGACTGGAATAAGGACTCTTCTGAGTTGGATGAATTACTGTCACCAATTTATTTTTTTATTATTTCCTCTTCAGTTTACCACCCCAAATTTATTCCAAACATCTGTTTTTAAGTGATATTTGACTGGAAATTAAGCCATTCACTAACAGAATATAATTTTTCTTTTGCACAGATATATTATAGCACAAGCACATTTTAATTCTTGTTCGTTTCTCTGACTTAAGAAGTTTTTTTTGTTTTTTTTTAAGATAGAGAAAGAATATAAGATAAATGGACAAACAAATAACATGCATTTGATAATCACATTGTGAGTCTGGTTATTCAGTGTTGTCTGGGCTGAACTATAAATAGCATCACTACCATCACAACTAACATTTGTTTTAAACGCTTCTATTTTTGTACGAGCTTCTTATAGCGGGAGGAACTATTTCACTTCTTTCATTTTGAAGCAGCACAAAGACTACAACAGCAACAAGCAATTATGACACATAAACCATTTCACTGCACAGGGGTTATGTAAGCCGAGCAAAAAAACAATCAGCAGCCAACGGTTACAAAGCATGACAACACCCGTCTAGAAGCAAGCAACGAATCTTTCCAGGTTCGTCATCCGTCTTTCTATAAAAATTAGGAGAATGAAAAGGCAAACCTTTAAAAGCTGGCATCATGCATTTCAGGACAAAACGATTATTGAAATACTGCAAGAATCTTCTCTTATCAAAAGTAGCGGCGGGTTTAGAAATCAGAGTAAAAGAAGTCAGAACAACTTCGCAGATGAGGGCTAACTGTGGATGAAGTTTGACTTGACAGCTAAATGTTTCTTAAGCCACCTTCTTGCAGCTTTATTAAGAATGTATCAAGTTATTTCACTTCCACTCAAATATTTAGTGGTACCAACCCCAACATAAGCTCGACTGTCCCGGTCAGGAAGGGGCTGATTACCACTAACCGGTTTTTAAAATCTCCAAGTTAAAATTTGCCATCGTACCGCTCCCACAGATTGTGCCGAGAACGTTTCAGAGACCAGAGATTTCTCCGGCCGTAAGCAGCATTGAGAGACGCAGAGCTACCTATCCACCCAGGATACTGCTGCGCACTGCCAGTCAGCTGGCTGAAAGAAAGCTGCTAGACTTTTCCCATGCTCACAACAGAAAAGTTACGTTGTTTCCAACAGGGCTACTATCGACAACAGTCTGACTAAAACTGGATTAATCAACCCGTTTCAAATATGCTCCTTAATAAGCACTTAAAAGCTACACCTAAGTTTTACAAGTTATTGTTTTGACTTTTGCTGAAGCCTTTGTGTCACTATCAATGTCTAGTGATCAATAGGTGCCTTATTTTAGCAGCACTTTGTCCTCTTATGGTTGTGTTTTTCAGCTCTGGCATGACTCCAGTCATTTCACATCTATAATTCACCTCAATTCAACTCCTTAAAGCACAGCAAGCCTCACAACATCTGAAATCCCTGCCTGGTTTAAGGCCAAACTCTCCTTATATGCACATTTTGATGTCAAAGGAGCTGGAGCTAAGACAAACATTTTGATTTCAATTACTTAAAACAAACCACAAGAAGCTACTTTTGTTTTTTTGTTGTTGTTTTTTTTTTCTTCAAAATTTTGCAAAAAAAGGCTAAGTATAATGTATTTATTGTCAATCCATATTACAGGTCAGAGCTAAAGCATAAAGAACAAAAACGTTTCCTCCAAAAACTAATTAAAACAGAGAAGTCAACAGAAAAAACAATGAATGAATCATTTTTCAAATGTAAGACCATGAAGGTAATTTAAGACCTTGTATGGAAAGATGATTTAAGAGTTTGCATAAGCTCTTTATTATACAGCGACATACTCATACAGGTCCATTCTTTGACACAACTGGGCCTCATTTTAGTCACCATCATCTAAAGTGACTAAAATGAATTTTAGTTCTTCTATGAGAAGAACTAAAATTTCTGTATGTACTGTAATGACTTGCTGTTAAACACTAACTTGATCACTATTTTATCTTCTAAAGGCTATGCAGGATTAAATCAAACATTTATTTACCTGGCAAAGCTGGAGGAGAAGGAGGGAGAGGTTGAGAAAACCTCACTGGCCCTGCGGATTGCTGAGCTGTCGCCCTGGTTCCGGTGCCAGGCTCCACTGATGGTCGTTACTGGGAGGAACAAGCCAGACACGGGTTTCTGGTCCTTCTCCTGCAGAGCGTCGCTGTTTCTGGCGTTGATTCCAAAGTGGAAGCTCTGGCCTCCCGACGTGCTCACCCCACAGATAGAGATGGGGCTCGAGCCGCTCATTTGACAGTACCCTGAAGACGTCTTCTCCTTCTTAATCACGCCCGGTGTGCAGAGCTGAATGAAGCCGGTATCTTTTTCTTTCTTCACCACGGCGGGAAAAGTGGTTGTAGGGGTCAAAGAAGGAGACTTGGACTTGGACTCAAGTGGGCTTGACGCCTTGCTACTGTTGCAGGCACTGGCCCTGGTGGTGCCGACACTCTCGACCACGGAGGGTTTCACGTCCCTCTCGGTTGCCCCGTCTGCGAGCAAAGAATCGTCTGCCAGCGTGGACAAGAAGGCATCATCGTCCCCCACGTAAAAATCGGAGGGGGATGCGGTGAGGTCAAACTCTTGAAGGAGATCCAGACTGGTTTCGTTGAACAGTTTCTGGTTCATGTCCACGTCTTTGCCGATGTGGTCAAAGGCGTGGTCCAGATCGTTGGGGTCCTGCTCGCCTTTATCCATGGAGAAATCCTCCGTTTTCACAGCAAATAGGTTGGGATCCGACCCCCCGATGAGGGAGTCCATGGAGGACTGGGTAATGTCTGCCATGCTGGCATCCAACTGGGGCAGGACCTGATGCCCAAAGGTATTGAAAGTCTGCGTCTGGAACAACTGCAGCTCTTCAGGCCTCTGATCTTTGGTCAGGCCCCTGGTTTCTGAACTGTCAACCGAGGAACCGATCGTGGCAGGGGCTGAGGCAAGCTCCTCTGGAAGTGGGCTGTTGCTGAGGCCGTTGGTCACCTGTCCAGGCTGCATTAATGGGCTGGATGGAAGAACAACAGAAGGAGGAGAGGTGATGGACATGGCACTGTGAGGAGCCACCTTTAGAAGACCTCCCTCCTCAGGGCTTTCAGTGTAGACCAGTTTGCTTAGATGGTCATTTCTTCTGTACGCTATCTTCTTCACTCCACCTTGATCCATCTTTTGATTTGAGGAAGAAAAGACATTGTTAGAATCCCACTTCAGAGTAATTTGTGAATTTAACTATCCAGATAGCTGGAAAATATACAAACAATATAACTCTAGATATGATAACATCAATCTCACAGAGATTCTACAAAACAATGGCAAGCTATGAACATCAAAATCGGCTCAGAAATCTAGTTTTCTGAAATGAATCTGTAAGCTCCTTCTGTTTGCTATCTGAGAAAAAATAAAATTAAAAAAATCAAAGGCAAAGCCTGAAGGCTTAGATGCCTTGCTGGACTCAAAAGTATGGTCTGTCAGCTAATTTAAGGGTAACAGGAACATGTGTGGACATGCCAAGAATAAACAAACAGGTTCCTACAGACAGATTGTGTTGTTTGCTGAAGGTTTGGATATGATTCAAACTGTATTATACAATCAACTATGCGGCCTGCAAGGGCACAGATTTTACATAGGTCAGCATTTTTGCAAGGCTTTATAATTCTCTAAGATAACTCATCTATCTTCAAAATATGATATTTTTTAAGTTGCTTTTGGTCACAGGCATCAAGATATGCTGGGGTTTTTCACAGAGATGCCAGGGAAACTATATTTATTCGCCGTCTATACAGAACATGAAGCAATACAGCTTTCCCCTCCCTCACATGTTGCTGTCAATTGTTGGTCAGCTTGTGTTAAAAAACATTCCTACATTTCTCCCACGCCGCCCCTGTTTAAAAATATTTCTTATCACTAAAACAAGGACAGGCAGGCACGGTGTGGAAACTAAAGGAGCAACATGCGTCGTTCGTATTAAGGTGACGCCGTTGTAGAAGGTGAGAAACTAAAATTGGCAGGTCCCATAAGCAGCTGCCTGCAGGCTGGGAACCCGAGCAGATAGCCTGAGTGAGTGAACAGCTATATTGGTTTGTTACACTGTTACTACTATATAAAAAGCAGAATAATAATAATAAATTAAAAAAACAGGTGATAATCTGCATAATAAGCATGGTTACCTGAAAATATATTTTGATGGGATGGGCTTTTATTCTACGTTCAGGTTTAACTCTCTCTTTTACAAAGTCACATGAAACTAAATGGTTTATTTAGGTAGCATTAATATGACTGTAATAATAACCCGTGAGTAAGTTTTCTTTGCTAAAAGTAAAAATAAATAGATTACAATAATCATTTTTGTTTAAAATTTTAGTATCAATGACAGGATGCCATAAATCAATGATGTTTTTACCTACCAGGTAGGAGTAGGACGGTAATAAACATTAAAATCTCTCCAGTTATCAGATTTCCCAATATTTCCATAGTTTTGAGAGTAAAAAAATAAAAATAAAAAAAATCAGCAACTAAAGTTTAACAAAAGCATTTGTGGATAGGCTGCAGAGCAAGGTCTCCCAAAAACTGTCTCTACTGTGTTTTCAAGCGACTTAAGCAGTTTGCAGGGATCTTGTTATTCACTCTGTGGGCGTAACCTTTGAGCAATGCATATCAGATCTTGTACATTTTATCTGTGGCAGAAGTCAGGACCCCCCATTCTGGGTCATGGGGGTCTTGAGGTGATTAGGATATTTCTTAAACTGGAAAAAAAAGTGATGTGGTTGATGTATTGATAAACTAAAAAATATGAGAGTTCTTAATTTTGATTCATTAAAAAAAAATGTTTATGTGTATTTATTTTTATGCCTTTGTGGACCATGCGTCTGTTAAATAAATCAATCATCAACCAATAGGGAAAAAAAGCAATAGGATCAGTAATTGACTTGATGATCACTAATCAAAACCAATAACGAGGAAATAGGTTAATTCCAATCTAGTACAAATTTGTTACAGCATCTTTTAGAATATTTTAAATATTTATTACAAGAGTCACAAAGAGACTAAAAATAGCGCATGCAGTAATGCATGAGCTGTTTGTTTTATTTTGCCCTTGGCTTATTAGCTTTGCTTAGACACTTTATAGAGCCGCATTCTGGGTCATAAACCATTGTTAATTATGTTATAGGCCAGAGACCTATTGGTTAGCCATCATCTGCTTCATTACGTTCATTACAGTTTTGCGTATATACTGTACTAGCAGCTCGTTGGCTAATTTGCATTTCCTGGCTGTGCAGGAGCCTCGTAGTAAACAATGTGCATTACCGTGTAGTGACATTTCTTGGTAGTTCTCATGTTTTTACCTTTTATAGTTTCGAATTTCTTTCACCTCTTAAGACGGAATTGGGCTCCGTTTCATTTATTTGCACCTATAAAACCTTTAATTTCCCCCACCCCAACTACAAAACGTTATCTATGTAAACATCAACTCTGCGCCAGATCCCATCTCTTTGTAAATGCATTTCCTCCAAACAACTTTCCAGCAGGAGCTGTTAATCACACCAAGCACTGGAGCAAGGCCCGGGGCCTCTGGATCCTTTTGGACCCTCATCCCACTATGCATATTCAGCGGTCCTTACAACAGCATGACTGAATGGCTGGGTGAACAGCGGAGACACCCCCCTCCCATGGCGTTTGACAGTTAGCTTAGGCTATTTGACGTTAGTTTGCAAAAATAATTACAAACGCTCAGACACCTATCCTCATGCATTACACACTAACCATAACAAACCTAAACAATAAGGATTCAGCTACCAATTTAACGCAAAGATAATTAAATGTCACCGAAATCCGAGATGAGCTACTGTTAGCATTTTGCGAACTGCTAGCATGCTAGGCTGCAGAGTGGCTAAGAGTTAAAGTGGCTACATTTCGAGGGGCTAAAGGCTACCACAGGCATTGTAAGTGCATGTCTAGCTATTATTAAGTTATGTTAGTGTATTTAATCGTATGCAATAAATATAATAAAAACTATCATATTTACCCTTGATATGACAGGCTGCTAATAAGAGTCCACAGGTCATCAGTCAACATTGTTTTGGTTGAAAGTGGCAGTTCACAACACGCTGACTGATTCTGTTACTCCCCACTCGTCGTATCGTCGCTACATGACTACACCAAACAGCAGCACTCGTGAATCTGGGTGTGTTCTGTCTGCTTTTCAGTTTCCCGGGTCCGATTTTGCAGTGAGTAGTCATGCAAAAATGTCACACTGCCTGAGCTGCGCTGCTAGCCGCTGGGAAAGTAGGTGCTAACCTCCAGGAAAAACATACAAAATGGAGATCAAGGCAAGGCAGCTCCAGCGCTGACCAGCTTTCAGGGAGCAGCTCCGCCACCTGCTGGTCGGGGACTAGAACTGCGCGAGAAAGATCGATTCAGGGTCAGAGCTACAAATGGAAATCAGAGATAATAACCCAAGCAAAAAACACCAAACACAGCGATAATGGACAGAAACGGAACAATAATGCCAAAACGAACCGATTAATAATAGCATATCTCCAAGCAGCACTCCACAAGCAGACAACAACAGCAAAATTAGAACTCAAAACACAAAACTAGCTTTTTGTTGTTTGGCAATACCCAAAGACTGACACCCTATGAACAGCTCATAAATGCATCCATACCTCAAAACCTTTTTGCAAAGTTAAAATGACAAATTTAATATTAGGATTGTAGCACACATATATAACTACACAGAGTAGAGCATAATTGTCAGCCTTCAATACTTGAATTACATCTGCAAGTTTATTGGGATGTGTCTCTAACCGGCTTTGTATATCTGCAGACTGAAACGTTTGCCAGGTCTTCTTTGTGAAGCTGATTGCCAGTTAGAATTAGGCCAAGGCTTTGACTGGGCCATTCTCACACATGATTATGTCTTCGTCTGAACTAGTGCAAGTCTGCCTAAAAGGTGAATGTCCACCCTCAGTCTCAGCTTTTTTGGGCCTCTCTCATGTTTTCTACAAGAATTTATCAGTTTTTAGACCCATCTTTCCATTCACTCTGGAGCCCCTGTGCTGTGCTGAAGAAAAACAGATCAACAGCATGATGCTGTCACCGCCATGTTTGCTTGTGTGGTTGTTGGAGGTGATGAGGTCTTCTATTATGTAAGTCTAACGTTTTGATTGGCAATACTTGGTTACTGTGGCCCTGCATGGCTTGTAACAGAGAGCAAACATGACTCTGTATGGTTTTAAACAGTGCTCAATGAAAAACAGCAAAACGTGATAGTTTTTTATAAACCAAGACCTGTTTTAAGCTTCTCCAAGACTTTATGTCAGTCCTGCCTACTGTGTTCCTTTATCTTCATGAATATGTTTGTTCACCAATGTTCTCTAAACATCTGAGACCTACTCAAAAACAGCTATATTCATATTGAGGTCGTATTGCAAGCAGATTAACTTATCCTGTAAACGCAATCGGTTGGACGAGATCTAATTTTTAGGGCATCAGAGTAAGGAGGCTGAATATAAATGCACACCAACCTTTAAGATTTTAGTTTGAATGCCAATTATAATTTGTCCTCTGGTTTGCAATTGTTCACAATTATGTTGTTTTTTAAGTCTAAAAAAATAAATAAATCAAAACAAAATAAAACTTTGTCGTTGTAGAGTAGTAAAAATGTGCAAAGTCAATACTTCTGCAAGTCACAAAATTGATCTTAAATACCTCATGCATGTTAAAGTCGATTTAAGACAAGCTGCAAATCAGTTCAAATTAAAGAATTTTTTTGAAAGTATGAGTTTCCTTGTACTGTAATATTCTTCAAATATTGAGTCATCTGTTCACATACTGACCACACTGCCCTCTAGGGGCACCAAGCAACACATACAATTGAAAGCACAATAATAAGCAAATTTATGACTAACAAAGCGTTATATAATGGATAATTTAGCAGAAAATGCAATTAAATGTCCCCTTCAATTAAACTTTGTCTTCCATCAGAAATCAAAGTCTGTCTGAAAACAGCAAGATTCACTGTGTTTCTCTAAACACGCCAGTTCGCACCTTGGCCTCTTTTGTGTGAAAATATGAGTAGAAGAAAAAGTGAGTGGGAGAGGAGGAAATAGGACAAAAGATGCTGTGTGTGAATACGAAGGATATCTCTGCAGAAAGGAGGATCCTGCTTGGATCATTAGGCGCTTCTGAGGTAGTGCAATAGCTCTCTACGAGACATCCACTCATCTGACAATATATTTCTCAATGGAGTACAGCTTAGAGTACTGACGTTGATCAGAAAGGATGCAGATTTTGCACATTGTAAACATGCAAAAGGACAAGCTTTTAAATGTTTCTTCAAAGCTGCACCATAGACAACTTCTTGAAAGGGTTTGCAAGCCCAAAGCTGCCATTTTAATGTTCCAGCAAATACAGATTTCTTACTTCATGCTCAGCTGGGAGCCATATTGTCTTACATTATTCATGCATGAAATTCAACTCCCTCCAAAATACAGAAACCAACCTTCATCGCCTTGCGATGAGCAGAGAAATAAGCGACGACAGGAGGATGTTTCTAATAGGGGGATGAGTGAGATAACTAAGTCACAGGATTTATAGGACATCTGGGAGGAGAATCATTTAGAAGCCAAATCTAGGACATGAAATCCTCGTCTGTCACGGCTGTCCTGCATTTTAAACAAGTCGCAGATCTAGCGGAGGTACACTTCACATCACGTCTGCTGTAGTATTACAGTCACTAAATAGTCAAAACATTACTGTACCAGAGAGACAATGTAAGAAGCAAAACATCACATCACTGGAGAAAAGAGATCAGAGAGCTTGCTGTAGCTCTAAATCCCTACTGTTTAAATCCCACTCAGTCCCCTGTGGCTGCTTAGCAACCCCTCTCCAGCACAATATACAGTGAATTAACAGGGTAAAGCGTGACCGCTGCCTCCTCTCAAACCACGAGTCAAGGGGGCTCTCCCACCACCATTGATGCCTTCTCTTGCAGCAACAATATGATTTTATTAGAACTTCAAACAAACGCACACGTGAAAATCAAACAAGCTGCAAACAGTAAATTCGTTGAAGCACTGAGAGCATTTTTTTTTCTCCTGGTGGTTTAGAAAATTCCTAAAACAAAACAAAGAAAAAAAAATTTAATAAACAAAAAAAAACAAAAAAAGAAGTGCCCAGCATTCAGGTGACCGTGAAAATCGAGTCATGCACTTAAATGTGTTAATTTTGCACCTGCACACGTTTGTGACCCACATAAAAGTGTATGCAAATGATTGTCAATCTTTTACTCCAGCTACGCAGCGTTTCACTTTATCCAAAGTGGATTTTGCACCCAGAGGCACTTGGCTTCAGATTTGCACTGCTGACTCTGTGACATATTCGTTTAACAGTTGCTGTGCAATCAGTCCCACACCTCTGCCTGCTCTGCTGGGTTTATTCCAGAGCAAAGTATTTCAGTAATGAGGCGTATTAAGGAGTTTTTGCCTGTAAAGATACGCAGCATGGGTGAAAGAATGGGACTCACACAGTGCTTTGCAAAGTTTTACTATCCCTTTGAATTTTTGTCAACAAACTTCAGTGTTATTTTATAAGGATTTATTTTTATTAGGACCAATAAATAAACCAACTCAAAACAGTGCGTACTTTGGAGGAGAAAGGGAAAATACACATGATTTTCCAAACAAAATAAAACAAAAAATGTGAAAATCCCAGCATACCTATTTTATCAGCCCCCTTTACAATGGTGCTAAAACACCGTGTGGAGAAGTCACCCTCATCATAAATCCAGATGTTTTGTGAAAGACTGATGGAGAACAACAACCTCATGAAGACCAAGGAACACAACATTTAGGTCAGAGATAAAGTTGTGGAGAAGTTTAAAGCCAGGTTAGACTTTTAAAAATACCAAAAGTCTTGAACATCTCACAGAACACTGCTCTGTTCCTAATCTAAAAATGGAAAGATTGGAGGAAAGAAGCCAAAGGTGGCTCTGGAGGAGCTGCGGGTATCCACAGCTCAGGTTGGACGATGTGTTAACCTGTATAATTTTGCTGTCACTTTATGCTAATTCCCCCCCAAAATACTTTGAAGTCTGTCGCTATAATGTGACAAAAATGTGAAACAAGTGTATCAATATATTTTCTTCATTGCAGCTATCAGAGGAGCATCATAAGCAGAGATGTTCCCCAATCTGTGCGTCGTAATGAATCAAAAATCTACTTATTCGTAACGACGGGGTCAGTTTTCAGTGACACCTATTGTCAAAGGTTCCATCACAAGAGCGCACCTGTCAGATTTATTTTTCGTCTTAGCCCATTCGTAACTGCTGCATTGCTCGCAGAAGAGGGTAAAGCTGTCCCGTGGATCTGCAGCTTGTACTTGTCACAGCGGATGAGTTCTGGAGTCACAGACGGTGACACCTAACCTCTCTCGGGATAAGCGCGTCAGCTAAAGGTGTTAAATATGAATGCGCCGCGAAGAACCAAACGCTTTGGATTAAAATCCTCGCCGCCGGGATGCTGGAGCCGCGTAATTACAACCCCGAATCCTCATCGCCAGCTGCGCGCCGAGCCGCCCGTGGCCACAGTAGAACCGCACAGATGCACACCCCCCCATCTATCAGTCCGTTTTCATGTTGATGGACTGCAAAGTGACATTTTCCTTTAAGATGATGTAAGACTGTGCTTCACGGGTGGATTTGTTTCCCCTCCTCCATGTCACAGCTCGGAACAACAATATCTTAAATCTTCAGCCGGTTTGGCTGCTTCCGCACTCAGCAGTTTGGGGAGACTGGTGCGCAAAGGAGTCCCGCTTCCTGCCTCCTCCTCCTCCTCCTCATCATCATCACCATCATCATCCTCCTCCCAATGAGCGCGTTTCAGCATCCCAGCAGTCAGGAGGAGAGCGAAAGGATGCTCTCACAATTTCTCTTCCATTTTATCCTGCATTTAAGAAGGTTGAGTTAAGATGCAGGTTTACTGAAACTTTTTTAAAATTGTAATTTTTCTTCGTTGAAAGTTCGCGTTTATTCATTCGAAGTCACTTCCACGACCAAATCGCAGTGGCTGCCTGTAACATGATGCTGGTTGTAATAATCGATGCTGGACTTTTACGCACGCACTTGAAGGATGCGCCGTAGACGTACATTTGGGATTGTTCTGTCATAAAAAAATAAAAAAACCGCTGGATGCCAGCAGGACTGAGTCTGGAATCGGGACTCCGCTTTGGTGTCTGAGCGCCTCAGCTCCATGCAGCTGCACCCCACACCCTGAACTTCTGGGACGTTTCGTGCGAGAGAGAGATGGCACTGAGCGAAAACTGCAAAACGCAGCCAGCCAAAGACCAGGGCTCGGTGCAAAACCCTCCGTCGGACGTGGTTGAGCTGAACGTGGGAGGGCAGGTTTATTATACCCGTCACGCCACCCTGACGAGCTTCCCGAATTCCTTACTTGGGAAGCTGTTTTCAAACAAGAAGGGGTCTTCGAACGACTTGTCACGGGATTTCAGAGGGCGGTATTTTATCGACAGAGATGGATTTTTGTTCCGGTACGTGTTGGATTACCTCAGAGACAAGCAGGTTGTCCTCCCTGACCACTTTCCAGAGAGAGGGAGGCTGAAAAGAGAGGCCGAGTACTTTCAGCTGCCGGAACTGACCAAACTTCTGTCAGGCGACGAGCCGAAGCTGTTTCAGGATGACAGTGACTGGGATGAGGAGTCGCAGAGCAGCGATCACAGGCTGTACCCGTCTTACTCCCTGGACAGGAGGTATGGTTACATTACTGTCGCCTTCAGAGGCAGAGAGTACCACGCTGACCCCAAGGCCAAAAAGTTACCCAGGATCTTCATCAGCAGCCGGATTGGACTGGCCAAGGAGGTGTTTGGAGACGCCCTGAATGAGAACAGGGATCTGGACAGACCCCCGGACCGATACACCTGCAGGTTTTACCTCAAGTTCAAGCACCTGGAGAGGGCTTTTGACATGCTGTCAGAGAGTGGCTTTCACATTGTGGCCTGCAACACCTCGCTGACTGCGTCCTCCACGGGTCATTACGCGGACGACAGGGTCTGGTCCAACTATACACAGTACATCTTTTACCGTGAGTGAATATCTGATTGTCCGTTCTGTTTAAGCGATGTGAGGTGACCAGAAGGTTCTGTAAGAGGTGGCCAGATGGAGGCTATACAAGTGCATTATAATTAATTAGAATGCTGTCAAAAAGACTAATTTATTTCAGTCCATCCATCCAGCCGCTGTCCATACATACCTCTTTGTGAGGTTGCAGGGGGGTTGGGGGGTCTAGTGCCTGACTCCAGCAGCGAGAGGCGGGGCACACCGGCGGGGCACACCCCGGACTGGTCTTCAGTTCATCGCAGGGCATTTATTTCAGTAATCCATTCAAAATAATAATAATAATAATAATAATAATAATAATAATAATAATAATAATAATAATAATAATAATCAAAAAATGAAACTCACATATTCTTAACATTACATAATGTGTGTAAAGCACTTATTTATTCCCATTTAGATGATAAATTAAGTTTCACTAGGAAATTTTATATTACATAAGACTAGTACTGACAAATATGTGCAATGCACTACTTGGGGCTCCTTTTGCCTCATGGTAAGAAGGTCAATCCGTGGTTCTGCTGAGGTGAGAGAGACCTTCAGCCGCTTTGCATTGTTTCTAGTATCTCATCTTCTTCCTGGCAATACACCAAAAGATACTCTGTAGGGCATTAGTCAGCGCAGCCGTCGACCAGAAAAAATTTAGAGCATGCTGACTAGCTTTATGGAGATGCTGCATTTTCCATTGAAATGTCTCACCTACCCACACTGCTTGACGTGCTGTTTCCTGGTTTATTATCTCCTGATTGAAGACCGTGTTCACTTTAGATTTGTTAAAAAAAAGTGAGTGGCCCAGCACAGGCAGCTGAAATGGCTCCTCAAGGAACCTGGGTTTTGGATCTTTTTGTTCTTGTTCAAGTCAAGGAGTCTGTTTCATAAGTGAACTGAAATCTTTACCCCCAGTTCAGATGCATTTGACAATGTCTCTGGTTCAGGAGTGAATTAATAAAAGGAATCCAGCCGTTTCAGTTCATATCATGCTTATTTCAGGTGGATCTTAAAGCATGAAATGAACTGCAATTCACAAATTGTGAATCAACCCAGATTCTTGAACTTATATTAGTTCACTCTTCTTCTGAGGGCTTTGCTTGTCCATTTTTTTCCCACCACATGTTTTCCTTCCACTAACCGTTCCATTGAAAGCCTTGGACACAGCACTTTCTGAACAACCAGTTTCTTCCTTTTGCAATGACTTATTGTGGTTTGACCTTCTTGTGGAGGGTGTCAATGAGTGTCTGCTGCACAACTGTCAAGTCAGCAGTCTTACCGAAGATTGCGTAGACTGCAACATATCATTTTTGTGTTAAAAATCCCTTTCTATTAATCTTCTACTTTTCTAGAGAACTAAATTGTGAATTTCTGTTGTCCTTCAGCCATTTATGTAAAATCAGATAGAAATATATGTGATATATTGCTCTGAGTGCAATAAAGTATATGAATTTTGCTTTTAGTGTTACTGAAATGAATGAACTTTTCAATGATATTCAAACTTTCTGAGATGTCCCTGAGGTCTCGTGGTGGAACATCAAAAGCTAAGCCATAGCAGAATTTCTGTAATTTAATTAAGGTACATCGATATGGTGGAAATTTTGTACTGACAAGAAAAAAAAAATCAGGGATTAAAAAAATAATAATAATTCTAGTAGTCTGTAGTTTCATAATTTAAAGTATTTACATTAGATATGTTGGAACATACTTTTAACTCACAAAATTTATTGTCCATAATTTTTAAAAAAATCTAAATTTTTTCCAAATTTCTGACCTAATTATGTAAGCCTGGAATAAGTAAACTAATAGAAACATATTACATTATTTCTATTAATCCAGTTTTCTGTCATATTTCTAGCAAACAAAATAAATGTATAAACATTTTATTTTCATAATTGATAAATTAATTTGTCATTCCCTTCCCTGACAGGTTCATAACAACCTGTGAGTCAATTTGCAGTAAATTGAAAAATCAGCCATACAAAAACACAACAATGGGGTGGAAAAAGAAGAAGAAAAAAAAGACAAACTCCTCCTCCCCAAACCCATTCCCTGTAAATGTTTAAATTCCTTTCAGCGGCTTTCCGCAAACTTCTGTCCAGAGTCCGAGATTAGAGGCAGACTTGTTCACGGCCCCCCAAGGAAGTTGAGTCACAATGCCACCACACTTCAAGTACACATGTGTCATGTGTAAATGCAGCTTACTGCTCGGGTCCTGACAGCCTCTGGGTTATGAATAATATAGTGCCAGTGGGCAGCAAAAAAAGAGGAGAAAGAGATATAACATGCGTGGTTCTGAGTCAGTTTTACTTGGGAACAAAGACTGTGGATCAGCTAATATCTTAATTAGCGGCAAATCTGGCTCGTTCCTTTGAAGAGAAGAGAGACATATGGGCAATTAAAAAGCACTTTGTTCATCATCCTGAATTGTTCTGAATGGCTCCCTTTAGAAAAGCCTTGAAAAAGTATATGCTCATATTTTGTCACTTTAGCACCACAAAAGTGTGTGTTGTTCTGGGATTTTATGCTGCGGACATAAAAAACAAACATATTTGTGAAACCACTGTTGAATATCGCAGTTACGATGAACTCCCTTTATTCTGACACTTTTCTTTCTTTTCCTTTATCACATTGTCCTCGTCCCTAATTGTGGCCATTAAAATTATACATTAAGCGTGGAGATTAAGGGCAGTGAAAGTCAATCCATACACCTTTGCATGCATGTTAGTTCAAAATGATATACTGCCAAATATTGTATTAAAATTGACCTAGGCTATTGTAAAGTAGCACACATTAAAATTGCAGAGAGAATTTGCAATTAAAAATATAGGCAATGGTCTTTACTGTGATATTCCTAGAGAATCCAGCACAACAAATGTGAGAAAGCTGCAAACACTATCACTATGGTGAAACATGGTGGTGACAGTATTATGCTGTGGGGTTGTTTTTCTTCAGAAGATTGATGATGGAAGGATGGATGGAGCTAAATGCAGGGCACTCCTGGAAGGGAACCTATAAGAAGATGAAGAAGACCTGAGACTGAGTCGACCTTCTACTTGTGTGGACGTCTTTATGCTTTACGGTGTTCGTCTGTCATGAAATCCTCATAAAAACATTTACGTTTTTGACAAAATCCAAAGCTTTCTAATATGAATCATTTCTAGAGGCTACAGTCGGAGGGTAGTACCGTCTTTCAAACTGTGCAGTTTTTTTTCCACCAAGCACTCTGCTTTGACTTTCTGAAAGAACCCACTCTGTATGGGATTTCCTGAGTCATTCATTATTCTCAAGCAGAGCACAGAGTGTAGGTGTTCTCCTCTTTCTCCGTTAACAAACATCGCCCTGGGATGAAGTCCGGGGGAGGATGAGAGGGCGCTAAAGTCCAGCACGACGAGCAAAGCGGGACGAAGAGGAGACGAGAGCCAAAGAAGTTGCGAGGAACCGAGGAGAAGAAGGGAAAAGGCTGCAGAGGAAGTGAATGGCTGGATGAGGGAGTAAAAGTTGCATGAGACTTGGCCACGTGGAGAGGGAACTGAGGCAGAAGGAAGCAAGAGGGAGAGGGAACAAAAATAGATGAAAGTAAGGATGAGACAGGAAAGTTCGTTCAGTGTGAGGAAGCGGTGGGAGGAGAATATTTTAGGTGATAAGACAGACTCAGGAGAGGAGAGGATTGCTTTTCACTAGAAGAGGGCTACACTTAGAGGAAACATGCATGTGCACAAAAACGGAAAATGCAACATGCGTCATGCTGATGTGTCCGTCCATCATGCTGATGGACGGACACATCAAAAGCAGGCAGGCGTGAGAGGACCTTGCTTCATAGCATCACCGCGGCCTGAATCCACCATCAGAACTAATACCGTAACCTCATTGTGAATGTGGGACACTGGAAGGCCTAGAGCAGGTAGTCCTGATGAAACAATGCAAGCAGACAAACAGAAATATTAGGAGGAGGGGGATGAACCAGATCACAAACCTTATCGTTGTTTGTTGTTTTCTTTTGGCAGAACATTGAGCTGCTTTTTGCCCCCCCTTACCTATGCAAACATCCAAACGCCAACTCATATGGATGGAAAATGATACTCCAAAATGAGCTAAGTGATAGAGTTTCCTTCCAGCCCGCCGGTTCCTTTGCATCATTCATGTTGCTCTTCTTGCTAAATGCATCAGTAGTTTACCACACAGCTCCACAGATTCTCCACATTACCGTGGACATTTTGCATAAAGCTGTACTGTAAATGTTCTTTTCGTCCTGGTGTGTTCTGTGTTCAGCCATTCGGGTCTTCACTTTTAAGGTTTTGGTTCATTTCTCAAACCCTGTTGAAAGTATTCTTTTGTTTCAGACAAAGAGAGGAAAGAAAGGGAAAGAATTTGAACAAAAGGGCACTCTCATCAAGGGGTCACAGTAGCATCATAATTTAGGAGCCTTTTCAACTGATGGGCAAGATGAATTATAATAATTTAAGCAAGTACTCAGACCAAATTGGAATGAACTGATTAGACGGCTTAGAAAATAGAAGAATATATAATTATAGTATTATGGAAGCTCAGCCTATCATGATTGGAAAATATGGTAGTTATCTAGGCTGGAGATTTGTTGTGGATAAATTTAACATTCAGTGCCATAAATGTGTATTTGCCCATGTTATATTTTATTACTAAAAACAGAAGTAAAACATATCAGCACAGTCGGCAGTTCATAAGGGTAACAGCTTGTGTTTTACATCTTTCTGATAAATCAATACCAAATACACCCGGTACATGAGGATACATCGTCCAATAAACATGCTTTATGTAAGTGAAACAGCTCATGACTGACTTGAGCTATTTGTGTTTAATGAAAGAAAGAGCACATTTCACAATGGCAGCAAAACAAACAAACAAAAAAAATCAGATAGTGCACTAAGGCCTCTTGCTATTTGAATAACACCATAGTCAGGCTCATATGAGAGAAGATTGAAATAAGGATCTGCTCAAAAAACATCCTTTCTTCCATATCTGCTGGTCCATACAGTGCCATGGGGGACCATTATCTATTTCCTGCTGTCAACGGGGAAGAGGCAGGTTATACCTTGAACAGGTCGCCAGGGCAACACAGAGACACACAGGAAAAACAACCATCCAAGCTCACACTCATACCTCATGGTGATTTACAGTAAACTAAAGGTCACGTGTTTGGACTGTGACATGAAGCTAGGCTACCTAAGACAACCCACACATGCAAAGGAGGAACATGCAAACTCTCCAGGCCAGGCTCTGCAGCCCGGCTAAAAAAAAAACAAAACATTTTGAGGTTTTAACACATTAACTGTCCAAAAAAATTCAAAACTTAGATTAAACTAAATTCTTGTCGATGCCTTCTCATTATTATTACTGTGGTTTAATTATCTGCATTTAGCTGAAACAGTCAGGAATGGATATTTGCAGTACTTACAAAAAATATTGTATTCCAAAACTATGCTTTACATGTTGTTAGATTTTAAAAAGTCCATCTTTATTGTTGTTATTAACACATTAAAGATTCCAGCCGGTTGTCAGCTATGTCTGAGGAGAGATGCGTCATGAAGGTAAGGGGAGGGAGTTTCCCTCCCCTTCTCCTCCCGCACTCACTGAGACACAACAGAGTGTTCAACCCATTTCTTCTCAATGATTTGAAACTGGAAACCGTGTCGAACAAAAGGAGGACTTTAACTTGGTTCATTGGTTTACAACTAGCTGTCATCTTGCATGAAATAAGTCCATGACCTCGTCCGAACTTACCGACTCCTTGTCAAAGAGACAGAAATCATCGTTAGGCCCCGAAAACCTGCAACTCCACAGGCAGAAATCATCTCGGACTCTGACAGAGTCAGTCCCAGTCAGAGTGGGGAGAAATGTACCGTTGGATAGAGAACGGTTCCTGGAAGTGCTTGTTAAAATAAATCCAGAGCCTTCAGTTCGGTCCACAAGCCGGTGATGTGTGGCCATAATTGCTTCTGAACAGTGATAACAAGACAACAGGGAGGGACAGGGAGAGTAATCTATTGCTTGGGTCCAAAAGAGGAAGAGATTGGCCCATTGCTGAGCTCTCACAGAGCCTGGTTGGACAGCAGATTGGCAATACCTACAAGAGACAAATGATGTTCCTGAGAATAACTCATTTATGTCCGTAACAGCACCTTTGCAGAGGAATGGTTGGCAGTAGGACGAGAAATGTGAGTCGGAGTCTTTGCACCTCATCAATCTAAAGCAGGCAATCTGGCCCAACTCTGGAAAGAAATCAATTTATTAGAAAGAAACTGATCTAAAAGAAAAATCTAGTTCTTTAATCTATCCAATAAAATACACACATGGTTTTACTGTTTGCATAACCCTAAACAATTAGCACGTTCATTGAAATTTAATCAGCCATTTCCTTTTTTAACCTGAAATACTTAATGATGAATTCATAAGTACAGTTACAGGAATTAAAGATTAAATAGTCCCCCACCTTTAAAAAAAAGCTCTCCTGTTACACTATTTTTAATTGCCTCTTGTCTTTGCTGCATCCTGCAAGACAGTTGACTCTTAATTAAAAGTGCAGTTTTGACAGATTAACAAAGTGAGACTTTTAAAAAGCAACATTTCAAATATGAGAGGAAATAACAGGCTAAACTCTCACTTAAATTCAAACTTCCACCAATTAAAATCTCCAGCATGCCTCCCACTTAGTATTATTGTCCCTTCTTCTGCTATGTTTGTACCTTGAAGAAATCAGAGGGCAGGTATAAAAGTTCTTCCTGGATCTGACACACAATACCGTAATAATCACTCCAGAGGCACTTAATGGCTGCTTGGATGAGAATCTTCTTACATGCTGAGTGTTTTCTGAAGACAACAGAATTCAAAGTGTTGGTATGCAGAAGGAGACGTTTGCAGATTGGAGCTTTTTGGAGGGAAGGGGAAGGGAGGGTGCATTAAACTCTTCTCTGGCCTGACAAAGTTAAAAATGAGTAATTAACAGAACATCTATGTAGTACTTAGCAAAAGTATTCATATCCCCAGATCTTTGTCTCATTCTGTCACGTTACAGCCACAAGCTAAAATGAATTAATCAATTACGGTGGAAAGTCTTTACGGTATGCCCATAGCAGGTCAAGAAATTGAAATCGGTACCTACAGTCGTTTTTCTGTAAAATAGCTCCAGCTCAGTCACAATATTGAGAATATGTCTTGTCGTAAATCCAAACCACCTCACTCTTTGTTTAGAGCTCCCTCTGAATGACTGAGTTTTCTCCAAGTGACTACCTAGATAATTGTTTTACTGATTCTTCTCGATAGCGAGCAGAAGCAATGACCGCTACCAGATTTTAATATCAAAAAACTGAAATTGTCACTATCATTATTTTTTTCTGTCGATTCTGCTAAACAGCGTCCTCTTTTTAAATAAAATGCATTGCTGCTATTCTTACTAAAATGTCTCCAGAATGTACGGAGAACACGTCTTGCCACAAATTCTCAACTAGATTTAGTCCTACAACATGCCTGTCAGCTGAGGTGGATGGCGTAACTTGGTACTTCTGCAGCTGAACCGCACTCATACCCATTTCACATGACAGACTGAACATTTAAATTTATTCACAGCAGTATCTCTGATCTTTGTACTGCGTTCCCCGGTCTTCATGATGCCATTTGTTCTCTAATGTGCTCTAACAAAAGTATACGGGGCCTTAAAATGACAGTTTTATTAATGGTGGCGAAACCTTAAATTACTGCTGTGAAAATTACTCAACAAGACGTTGCTAGGTGACCGGAGAGAGAGTGAGCTAGGTGATGCCACCCACCTTTTTTGCCAGCTAACGCACTTTCGCTACATCAACCAGTTTGCTGGATCTGAGTTCAGTGAAATTATTGAATATTCTTTCAGACGCATTATCTACTTGTGTGTCTATTGCATGATATTACTGATTTATTTGTCTATTCCCTAAAGTTTTGTGCTTCCTGAGGTAAATACTATTGCGGGGCAGTGTAATATAGAAGTTTCCCTATAACGACAGCTCTAAGGAGAACAATTACTCCTTCTCTCCAGACGATCCTCTTGGGGCATAATTTAGAGGATGATAAGAACACCTTTCTTTCCATCTTTATCAGGCCTTGTGCAGAGGAGAGGTGTGGCTCAGGGTCAGGAGAGAGAGAGGCTGATATGGACGCTTCAATCTGCCTGCGTTGCTTGTTCGTCTCTTGGTCAGGGTGACACTCGTCAGATCGGCACCCTCTTGACAACGTTCGCGTGTCATTAATACTCAGCCGGTGGAGCTGTCACTCTCCTCGCGGGTATCAGCCAACGCAAGACGCACCCTGGAGCGTACAACACTGGTAACCTTGAGTTAGATCGTGTGATTTTCACGGGGGCACACCACAACACTTTACTTAATTCCCCCCCCACCCAGTTCCTTCCACATTGAAGCTCTTCATGGAAGTAATCATTATTGGCAAATTCAGAAACGCATTATTTTGCATGGCATGGAAACAGCTGTAGTCATCAGTCAGGCTGGACATCGGGTGATGAAGCGAGTCTCTGTAAAATAGATTTCCCTCCCGCTGTAGGGACAGTTGCTGCGCTTGCAAGACAAGCCCTTTTTGTGCTGCAAGGGCACACTGGCCTCATTTGTGAGTTAACAAGCATGTAAGCTATTCTTCCCTCGAGGCGGCGGAAGATTAAGGAATATTTGGTCAACAGCATCAGAATGTACTCGCTGACAGGCTGCATGTATTTTCAATCAACTTGCTTTTAGCCTTGATGTATTGCACATGTAGATTACTTCCCTCCCTCTCGTCCCTAAATAAGGTCAGGAGCATTCGCTGTGTTCTGTTTATTTCACAAAGTCTTGGCCAGAAAATGATATTGCACCTGGGCCAGGCAGCACCTGAAGCACTTCAAGATAATTCAAACTGCTCAGTCTCACTGGGTTAGGCTGAGTTACAGGCAAACAGACAGTAATGAAAAGACATGTCGCTTAGATGTTGTTTTTTTGTTACACTCAGACAGCATAGATGTAAAACGCTCCTTTTTTTCTTAGTTTAAAAGTTATTCTCATGAATTTTGACTCAGGTTACAGTTCACACTTCATCTGAAATCATATTTAGGAAGGAGGCAGCTTTGGGTCACTTGAGTCTATGACAAAAAAAAACCTTATGGCTGAAACTAGTTAATGACGTTCACTTTCTAAAATAAGCACAGCTCTTCTTTCTCCCCATCAGACAATAAGTCAGACTAAATGTTTAATGTTTTAGGTCAATTCAGTTCATCAAACATATTTAGTAAATGTCAGAATATAAATATATTTAAGCTTTCTTTGAAGTGTACATACATTTTCTTGGGATTTGGTAACATTGCCTTTAAACTTTGATTATCCTTCGAGAACAACAGTTTACTGAAACTTTGGCCCATTGTCTAAGTTTCAATTTTCTGGCTGACGCCTTGAGGAACTGCTTCAATATTTCTGCATAATGCTCTTTGTTTATTTTGTGTATGAGCCCCTGCTGCAGCAAGAAAAAGAAAAAAAAAATACATAATATATTCTTGCTGTTCTTATTCTTTACAGGTTTACAAGCTTCCTGTCAGGATTTGATTTTTTTCTGTGTTTATTTTGGTTTCTGTGTCAATTGATTCTCCGTGTTGACCTGTCTACCCCTTGATTGGTTACACCTGTTCCTTGTTTCCCCTGATTGTCTCCCTGTGTTTTTAGTCCCAGCTGTGTTCCTTGTCGTCCACCATCTATTCTGTTGTTGTTGTTCCCATTTGTGTGTTCTGTTTACCACCAGTGCCACCAGATTCTGAGCTCCTTGCCTGTATTTTTGTACTCTTCATCATTAAATCATCATTTCATTCTACTTACCTGGGTCTACTGCTACCTCACACTTCTCCCTATTCACACCAAATATAATAGTATTCTTTATTGTCTTGCACTAAAATTTTAGAGCGTGTCTCCATAAAAAGAGAGTCTTTGAAAACCGTGTCTTTGCTTTTTATGTTGATATTGGAGTAATGGCCTCATTACTCCAATACAGGACTCATTTAACCAGTAATAATGACGCTCATCTACCAGTTTCAAACAACATCTTCACAAGATTTTCTGTTTTTGTTTATCTTTGGGACGTAAAATTGTGAATTTCCATCAGCAGATTGAAATTGTGTCCAAACACTTTTACAGACTCACAAATCCCTTCTTGATGCCTTGACTGATTTCTTTTTAAATTTTCCAGATTTTACTTGAAATGTATCTGCGGGTGTGCCTCCAATTATCTCAAATGTTCTTAATCAAAACCGTACAAAGCTTTTGCGTCATCGTCTAGTCTTTCCCAAATAGATGAAAGGCACAGTAATTTAAAGTCAACTTCTCAATTTGGAAAATAAATAAAAAAATAAATAAATAAATGTATTCTCAAATATTAGCCCTAATAATTCTAGAGACAAAATGTTAGTATTCCTAACTGAAGACTGTATACTGATTTAATGTCAGACAGTGAGAATTAATAGATTATGCATGTTTATGTATGTAAATATCTGGCTTCAGCTTCAAGTTTTAAAAGTCCCTCTAAGATGATCAAAATACTGTGCAGAGGTGCCTTTAATGAGTTGGTTAAGAAGCTCAAATTATATAGAAAAATGGACGCTGGGAAATAAACTCAGTGACATTTTACATCTGAATTTGTCGGAGAACTCTGCCTTCAGTCCACATCATGTCCTACTTTTCTGCCAATTAGAGCCTCTAAAATCTACAAGCACTCACATCTCTACAAAACTGATCTCTCTCGGGCATGATGAGGACAAACATCGCCGCTGTCACTGTTGGTTGGAGGGATTCGGGGGGCGGAAGGGGTGGGTTTGGGGGATACCCCGTGAGACATGCTCTGTGCCGAGTTCAACTCCATCTCTGTGTTATTTATAAGGAGTTCAGACACACAGCCTCAGTCTGGCTTCGGAACCAGCCTGGGTCTGTTAATGTGGAGGAAATCAGATCTCTCAGACAGGCTGCACGGAGCTAAGAAAAACACATTTCAATCAATAGCTTCCCTGAAAAGATAGTAAAGTGAACACACCCACTTGTTTAAAGAGAAGAATACAACTCTTCATCTTTTATTCAGCCACGGATTCAAATTCTGGATGTTTTGGGATTTATTTATTCCAGTTGGATATTATAAACCTTCCTATATTCTTCTTCTTCTTGCTTGGGTTTTAGATTTACATCAGCAATGGTGGCGACGAGCGTTATCATGAAGTCATTAAAAAATAAACAGCATTCTTTGACTAAAGCTTTTGATTCTGTAAAGTAGAAATACAAACCACTGGCAATATTTTTTTTCCACTCAAGGATAACCTGGTGTGTTATCTTTAACCCTTGTATGTAGAAATGGGGTCCAACCGACACCACACACGTAAAACTTGGATCATTTTCCATGGTCCTCTACGTTTGCCTCAGTCCTCGCACGCACAAGGATTAAAAAGAAAATACCACCTTGCAATATATAATATCTAGTTCATTTGTAGCCTTCCAGTTCATACATTCACCTTTACATCCTCAAACCAAAGACCAACAGAAAATAATAACAAATCAATATATTTATTGGTAGCAGACAGGCTGTTCTCAGCACTTCAGAATCTGTTGATCTATTGGGATTTTCAGGTATAAATATTTCTCTTATTTAAAGAGGATGGTGCATAAAAACAGAAAATATCCACAGAGCAGCAGTTGTGTTGTTGAACCTTGGGGATGTAATGTTCAGGACTGCTTCCAAAACGATGAAAAAAAAAAAAAAGTAGCAGTATATCAACAAAAAATCATCTGTAAATGCACAACATTGTGAACTTTGAAGTATATAAACTACAGTAGTGAAAACCACTCTGTGGGCAATTTCTTTGAGCTATGAATGGGAAACTGAGGCTATAATTCGCACAGGCTCACCAGTATTGGACAATAATAAAGTGGTTGCCTCTTCTCAGTTTGAGCTGCAGCCTTCAGTTCGTTGGGTCAGAATTTGATGTAAACAACAGGAAAGCATGAATCCAATTTGTTGTGTATCGATGGTTCAGGACCGCAGTGGTAGTTTGACGTTGTTGGGAATCTATTCTTTGCGCTCTTTGGGCTTATTTGTACAAATTAAGCAACATGTTACGATATCATTGCTGATTATGTTCATTGCTAATCACAGTGTGCCTATCCAACCCCACTAACAGGATAATACAACACGTCGCTAATCCTGAGTGATGTCACTTTGGTTTCTTGAATATGATGGTGATTTCACCTTAGCGACTTCCAGTCACCAGATCTTAATCCAGTAGAGCACCTTTGGGATGTGGTGTAAGGGGGGATCAACATCATGGATGTGCAGCTGAGGAATCTACAGTCTGAGGAATATTAACACTTTATTATATCTATGCTACAGAGGATTATTGCAAGAAACGGAGGTCAAACTCAACATTTGCAAGTGACCGCTGCAAAGCGCATTCGTTTTGTAATAAATTCAGGCTCTCAGACTTTGTACTTTTGGGATGTATCTCTTTAAATCAGAGAAATACCTTGTAATTCTAAAAAGTATTTTTTGTTGTTTTTTTTAGCCTGTGTTGCTTCATTATTTAGTTTGTCTAAATAAATGAAATATGGATAAATATTTTCAGTCGGTAAAACGTTTTTCTGTGGAATAAGCTTCAGAATGTCAATTATCTACTGATTTCTTTATTATTTTAAGGGTTTTACTATGAGTGTTCCAAGAGAAAGAAATATTTAATTGTTTTATTTAACCCTTCACTGGAAATGATTTGCGTCAGAGTTTTGTTGGCATGCTTTTCAAAAGCAAAGCCGGATATATTTGTATCATATCCGTAGTTGCTTTTTTCCATTATTTATTTTCTGATTTGAAGCTCTTTTAGTTCTTCTTGCTGCCATCTGGACCAGGAATAAAAGCTTTACTTAAATGTATTACTTATTTAAACGTCACAATCACTTGGTCTTCCTTAAAAATACAGGAAGCGGCGACTGAACAGCAGTTTGCTCTCTACTTACCATCTCTTCTTGTTTCTTGCTTTGAAATCACTCGTTTGAATATTCAGGGTGTTTGGCAGCTGCTAAGCGCCTCTGATTGCTGATGATTGCAGGGACAAAAAGAGATGTCAGATCTTATAAAAATTGCCTCATTTGGTTTTTCCTAACAATGACTTGCAGAAAACAGCCCCGTAAAAATCTCATTAAGATCTGAGATTACAGCCAAAGTGATTGCTCTTGGGACTGAAATTACATAACGCAAAACTTTGTGTTTTAATATGTGATTTTCCATCACTAAAATAAGACCTCCAGGTACTTTTCTCTCACCGCCTTGCTAATTACTCACTCCCTTGTATGGCCTGGAAATTTTTTCAGTTGCTATTATTGGGTGTTGGCTCATTTCCTAATCGGGCTGCCCCTCTGGACTACAGCATCCATCCATTTAGAAACAATGCTCTGCCTCCGCCTCGTCCTGCTCCTGATCCTCCTTTTCTGAAGTGCCTGCATCCATTTCCCATTTGCACTGCTCGTCTGCTGCCGGATTCAGCCAGATTCATTTTCTGCAGGGGGAAATTGGTGCGCTGATTGGCCTCTTTACTCGTGGATTAGCCATTAAAAAGCTGTTAGCGACTCTCCGACTATATCAGCTCAATGCAATCATTGCAGCAGAGATAAGGTTGTTATTATAGTCTGCGCAGAGAGGTTAAAATCCCCCTTGAACTCTGCCTGTTTTAAATTGGTGCATGTGCTGGAGGGAGGCAATGGACGAATCATTGCTCCATCCCTGAGATGTCCCTGCTATCGAGTTTGCATCATCCCATTAGGAAATAAAATACATAAAAAGCTATTAAGAGGTCTTCAGAGTTTGTGTTTTCTGTTTACATACAGTTAGCAGATCTACTACTTCCACAGCACATCTCTGACTGCAAGCGGATCTAAGCGATCTCGGTTATTTTGGGAAAAAGAAAGACGGTGCCAGTGACTTTACTCTAGCACTTCTCGAGCCAGCAGGCAGCACTGTACTGTACAGTATTTCTGCCTCGCAATTAGCTGTGTAGGAGGAAGTGAGATGAGACGAAAGGAAGGTACAAGGATAGAGAGAAAAATGCAGCTGGAATCTTCTGCTTGTACCGATTTATCCAAACTCAAAGAGACCAGGAGACCCTCAGGGACAGCTGCTGAATGCATTCACTTTCTCTCTAGCCTTCAGGTTGCTAGCCTGTTTATTTTATTATTATTGTTTTTTAAATTTACCTCGCCGCCTCCCTAAAGGTAGAAAGCACATCACTTTTGGCTCATGCGACTAACTGATCCGAAACAAAGCTAATGTGCCTCCGTCTTGGCGGTGCGGCTACAGGTCTAATTAGAAACTGTGAGGGCATGAGCAGATTGCGCTGGGTTTGAGGCGAGGTTTGCCGTGGGAAATGGGAAAGGTCTTTCAGCAAGCCGTGCTGAGCTGTTTGAGCTCTAGGGGGGGGGGGGGCTTATCACAGAGAGCAACATGCACAGCTCACTAGCTTTTTTCTTTTTGGACAAAACACCGAGTATCACACGAGAAATCAGATGTTCAAACTGCTGCACCCCTTAAATATCTGCACATACAATCATCTGACATTGTTGTTCCACAAATATCAGATGAAGCCTTTGGCATTTTCGTTTTGTACATTGAAACCTCAAATTTAAATTAACTGTATTTCCATTCGGTGTCACAGACCAACAAGAAAAGCGCATAACTGCGAAGTGGAAAGAAAATACTAATTTAATAATTTCAAAATCGTAGACGTTTGCTCTGCATTTGTATTCTATAGAGGATTAACACCAAAGCAGTCTGTATTTATTTGATGCAATTACAGATTTTTGTTGCAGTCAAAGGGATTCTGAGTTGGATCTACGTAGGTCTGAACTTTGGGACAAACTCATTGCTTATTACTAACCTTTGTATCTCTAGGAAAATCCCACTGAGATTAAAAATATCTTTTGCAAGAGAATCCCGGCCAAGACTAGCAGCAGCATGTAGTTTGCATAACATTTATTTATATCAAATACTCGTAGGCCTTGGTCTAAATCAGGGATGCCCAAGTAAAGTCCTTGAGATGTCCTTCAACATGTTGATGCATCGTTTCTCCAACACACCTGAATCAAATAGCTGACATACAGCTGATTGCAAACAAGATTGTTCACGCTTTCCTGTCTTGTCACATATTCATAGCAGACAGATATGTGGAGTCACTGGCTCTCTTGACTCTTTGCAGCTCCTCCAGGATTAGGTAGATGATTATATCTTGATAGATCTGCAGTTTAATACTCTGTCCAGCCTTTTATATTTTTTCTACTGCCTTTGTGTTGGTTTATCACCTAAAATAACAATAAAATGCATTAGAAATTGTGGTTGTAAAGCCTCAAAATGCGAAATGGCTTTAAATACATGTATTTGCCAGCAATTAAACGAACCAATGTTTTGCGTGCTTTGTCCTAGGCGGGCCCTCGCGGTGGTCGTCCTCTCACTGTGACTGCTGCTGCAAGAGCCACAAAAGTGAGCGTGAGGGTGAGAGTGGCACCTCCTTCAACGACCTCTCTACGTCCTGCTCCGAAACCCAGTCGGAGGCCAGCACCCCCCAGGGAACCGTGATCCACGCGCCCGTCAGCCGTCAGTCCAAAATCCAGACCCTGGACCGACCTGTGCCCAAAGGCCCGGCCCTCATGCTGCAGCAGCAGGCCGAGATGCGGCGCAAGACGGACATGCTGCGCGTGAGGACCTTCGGCGTGCGGGAGCGAGACGCTGCCAAGAGGAAAGCACACAAAGAGAAGATGACTCCGGAGCAGGAGCTGCAGAAATGCATTCAGGACTTCCGGCGCATTAGGATTCCCGATCACTTCCCGGAGAGGAAGTACATGTGGCAATCCGAGCTCCTGAGAAAGTACAGACTCTAAAAATGAGCGGGAAAGGGGGAAGTAAAGACAGCGAGATGGTGCTATAGTGTCATATCACTACCAGTAAAGAGTATTACAAAGCATTATCGATACACTGCGCACTCTAAGGCACATATCGTACCAGAGAATACGATTATCCTGCCAGGATGGACTGCAAAGCACACAAAAAATATTATTTATCTGTAACCTTTGCACAGTGTTGTGAATGAAATGCACACGTGTAAATCAGACTGAGACTAAATACGAAACGTCCTGCTCTCTCCGTGTAGAGACGAGAAAGAAAGGTATACTCCAGGTCATAGCATCACTGACAACAAGCGACCTCAGGGGAAACATCGTTTCAGTTCACCAACCTACCACATTCTGCATGTGCAGTCGCCCACAATGGCTGCTTTTCAAAGCGGATGTACCCAGATGGTGCTGTGAGCTAGCAACACATTATCACTATACTTCACCGAGCTTTCTCTCTCTCTCTCTTTCTCTCTCACACACACACACACATGCAAACATGTTAAGTATGCTTCGGCAACAGCACTGCATGTCATCTCACCCTTAGCATAATTATGCAATATCAAACAAAATCTCAATTCACTGTTTTTTGTCTGATGGGTGAAAAGAGTGTTGGTTGGTGAGACTAATGTACTGAGGGAAGCACTGCCTTGATCTGTTTGTATTACTTTTTGTCTGATGTAGTCATGTACTGGTGAGAAGATTTTGTGTAGGTAGAGCAAATGGCAACGGGATTGGTGGGTTCGCTGACTGTAAATGTGCTAAAAGACGAAATAAATGGGTTAGAATTCTATGTAAAAATGTGAACCTTCTTGGTCTCTGTAAAAGCGGATTTATTAAGCTTTGCTCCGGTACAGAAACCTGAGGTGAGGTGCGATCTCTACAGGTTTTAGCGACTTAATTCTTCACTAACCATGGCATCAAAAGTTATCTTGTTGTTTCTGTTTAAAAACAACCTGAAGTTGGATCTGCAGCACAGCTATTGGCTACTGGAAATCAGAAAAGCAGCCATTTCTACCACTAAGAGAGTCTTGCAAGTTGCAGGATGGTTGATGATCCTTTCATGTTTTGTTTTGTTACAGCCATTCAGTAGATGATGACAATGCAATTTCATGCCTTATTTATTCCCACAATTATTTATACCAATGAAAGACTCGGATCTAAATTTATTTTCAATTTGTTTCTGATGGGGCACGGTGGATATACAGCCTTCTCAACAACAGATGTCAAAATCTTTATTTGCACATTCCCAAGCCCTTCTTATAATTGCTGTCTGGCTTTTTGAATGTTTCCACTGATGTTTTGAGGATTTATTGTTTGGTGAATTTCTCAAAGTCTGATTTTTTAGCTTGTTCTACAGATTTTCTACCAGATTAAAGTCAGAACTCTTACCAGTCCTGTCAAGAAAAGAAATTAATTGCCTCCAGTTTAAATAAATATGTTGACTGAATGAAAGGATTGTTCAACCAGGTTTGCCAGAGATTTGAATATTTTTGTCATAACCTGACTTTTCAGGATATGAAATGTAGTCATCTACTGTGACCTTTGAACTTAGTACTAACATCTGCCAGCAGGTGAGTACTTTGAGTTATTTTGATTTGATCATTATCTATAATCTCTCACATTTCAGAAGAACCAAAATGTGACCTGAACCCAAATAAATGGTCCAGGTCAGGAATAAAATACATGTACTTTCTTAAGAAATGACAAAAACTAAAAATGAAAAGTACACATACCTTTACAGAATACTTTTTTTCTCCTGTTTTTGCTATTTATCTGTCACACTTCTATCACACATATGTCTGCGATCATAAATAAAAGACCAAGATAAACCAAGTAAATACAAAAGCAGCATTCAAATGAAGTCATTAAAGTCTTTGTGTTACTGGAAAGGTTAAATTTGAGTGATCTGAAGAGAGAAGTGAGGGAGGAGTTGGTATTTGCTTAAATATCTGAAGGACTTAAGTGTGACAAAAAGTTAAATTAGAATAAATCTGTAAAGAGAGGATACTTTTTCACAGCATTTTAAGTGATTGTATTTCTGCAGAAGAGATTTATTTGCTTAGATATGACAGCGAAAGTGAAATAAGTGTTGGACATGAAAAGTAAAAAGACGAAAAGACAAAAATGAAACTAATGTTGACGAATCAAATTTTTCTGTGTCTGTGTTTAATGTCAGATTGACTCCATAATCTCAAGATGTACTTCTCTTTGCTCTGCATGTCAGAAAATTGCTTTCCATCCCTCCCACTTTACATTTCGGCCCTTGTACCACTGCAGAATGATGACCAATCATTTGCAGCTTGATAGACAAGTATCAGCTTGTGCTTCTGAGATCTGAAGACCCAGCGCCCCGCTCAATTTGTTGGAAACCAGAAACATGTCTGTGTGAAACTGCCACCTCCATTACCATAATTTTTTCGCAGCTCCTTCAGCCTCTCTGTGGATTGCCTTCTATCAGATTCAAATATTGTAATTTTTGTTGTTTTTTTTTGCTCATCAGCCCGCAGCACCTGCTGCCTCCTTTCAGATCTCTGCTCCGGTTAATGGCACTGCTGGACATTTCAGTCTTTCTTTTTCTGCATGTGAAGTTTTCTTAGCTCTGTTTCCAGAACTCCGTCTCTTTTATTTCTTTGTGCCTCTGTGGAGGCATTTTGACAGCACGCATGGAGGGACCTGCCAGCTGTGAAATTTCTGCCTGCGACTGAACTCGATGATGCAGGATAATCCGTTGGTTGCTATACTATTTTTTCTTTTTTGTCATGGATAAAATTGTCTGTTTTGGTGTCGCTGCCACACACTCTGGTTTATTTTGCCCACACAGCGGTTTAGTTTTCACCAAAACACGTCATATTATCCTCCTCACATATACATTTCTTAATGCCTGCTTAGTGCAAGTGCTTAATTATTAGGCGTGTGCTCAGCAACTGACCAAAAAATATGAAAGCACACATTGTTAAAATGCACTTTTAATTCAATATGACTTCAGTGTTTTCTGCAAAGCAAGAAATTTGTCTGAACATTAATCCGGGCTCCCTGCCCAGTCGCCAGCAAACCCTTCACTCCGCTTAAGTAGCGAAATAGATCCGCTCTTGTTGACATTTTAAATATGCACTTCATCCTCTCAAGAGGACCTCAAGGAAAGAGGAAGAAAAACCATTGCGCACAGAGAGCACTATTTTTAGCCAACAGATTTCTGCAGTGTTCCCACATTGCATCCGTGAGAAGCTCCGATTGGGCACTGCATCACTGCAACCCCAAAAACAGCTCCTGAGATGATAGATGAAGACCTGCTTCTCTCGTGGGGGCTCAAGTGTCCTCCAGCACAAGTTCCAAGGAAAAAGAAGCTGTGTCAGGGCTTGTGGTTTTTTGTTCTAGATGCAGAAAACAATAATCTGGTGTTAAGAGAAAACGCAGGGCATATTCAGCATTCCTGTTGTTATGAGGCATGCCTGCAAACCGAATCAGTCCGTACCTGAGAGGAAGGCTTCTGGTTTCATACAGTAAAAAAAATAATATAAATTAAATTAAAAAAAAAAAATCTGTCTGAGGTTATGGTTGATCAGACTAACTACTATGAGCAAAATAACAAGACATGAACAACAAGTTCTACAAAGAAGCAAAAATTAAAGCTTTTAGTCCTTTTTTATTATTTTTACAACTTGAAAATTAAACAATACTATTTCTCAGGTTTTTGGAAATCCTATTGGATTTTGGTTTGGCTAAGATTTCCGAAAACCTTGTGAGAGAAAGTGTTTTGGTCCAATGAGACCAAAAGGTAAGTTTAACAACGGCAAAAAACAAACAACAAAACCGAAGATCTTTAAAACTTCAGGGGTTGGAAGGAAAGATAAAGATCAAGTGAAATTTTATTTTTTATCTTTTGCAACACAGTGAGTCCAAGCATGCAACAAATTGGCTGCATGACAGAACAGCTGCACCAAAATTGACAGAAAATTAATAAAATCACCTGAAGAGGGCTGTGGACAAGATGTCCTCACAGATAGAAATGCAGAACTTTGGCAAGTTTTAGCTTCCATATATTGATGAGACAAAATGTAAGACACTGACTGACTCCTGAAAAATGAATCAAAATATTCTGCAACAAAGTTATCACTGTCCATTGTTGTAATTTATTATTTATTTTTCCATTTTTCCTGCTGGATTTGACAGAGTATTAGTCACATCAAGTGCAGAAAGTCTTAAAACAGTTTATGGTTTCACCACATCACAGAGGTCTGCTATTTAAAAGGTGAGTACACTTTTGAGAGCCAGTGTGTTTTAACAAAGACTGAGTTTAATGAAGGTGTCCGACTGTGTCAAAAAGGTGAGTTTAAAAGTTTTTTGTACGCATTAGAAAAACGTATAAATGCAGATTATAACTTATTTCTGTTATTAATATCACTATTTTCTCATAATGTAAAAGTTCCCTGAAGCACTGTGATTATTGTAAGGTTCAGTGAGGCAGCAATGAAGTAAAACAGTAAAATCCGGCTAGATATTTGAGCAGAATCTTAAATTACAGTGTCGTTTCTGAAAAGCAGCTCTTGTCCTTTTCTCTCAGTCCAGGAACAAATTCAGAGTCTCTCTGCATGGATGCGCGTCGTCCGCTCCGCTGACATCCAATGCTGCAACCAGTGCCGAAAATCGATTCATTTAGATTAAGATATTACATTTTTGAGAGCACCTCGAAGCAGCCGTGCTTTGTGCAGCCCGACTCACACGACCTTGCTGACCCGTAGCACAGAACCACTTGAACTTACTTATCCATTTGGGCACTCTGCCTTCCTTTCAGATCAATTTCCTCAGGTCCTGGCACAGGCGCTGCAGTCTTTATAGGCGGTCGATTACCGACATCCTCCTTGAGGGTGCAAAGCGACGGAAAATCTGCCCTGGAAAAGCTTCACCGTCGCCGCTCATCAGCCTCAGCTCTCTGACTGAAGGCCGATGAGCGGCACACAGCAGCCGTCTGGTCAGCGACACTGCTCTGACAACCCTCCAATAGAAACTGAACTAACTCACAGGAGTGAAAGTATTCCTGTTTATTTCATATTAGGCAACTAAAACAGGACTGTCATTCGGACCTGATATCACAGAAGCACGACGTAAGCCCAAACAAATAGGATTTATTCGGAGATTAAGCTCTGCATTAGAGAAGGCTTAGCAGAAATGATCCTTTATGATTCTTTTTTCTCCTCAACCTGAGACAAAGAGGGCTGCCATTTCTTCAACCTGAGAGAATGTCGTGAAAAAAATTAGGACACCCTAGGCTGGAGGTTAACACGTCAGTGCAGAACAATATCGAAAATCTGTTTTAACAATACTGAGAAATTCACGTAGTATAAATCAACAATAAAAACTTTCTATTTTAAACATTTCTGTCAAAGAGGCGTGGTTATCGCATCCGTCTTAAAACGAAGCTGCATCACATTGGCTGCATTTTGTCAGAGAATCATCCCGGTTTGCTGCAATTTGCCGAGTGTTGATGAGCTGTCTGGGTTCTTTGGAAAGAAGATTTAAGCGTTTCTGTATCTGTGAGGGTTTAAAATCAGCTATTTCACTGCATGGAAAACAGTATAAATGTGGAGGAAAGTCAAAGTGATTGCCAGCATCCCCAGGCTTGTCCATCCAAGCAAGTTAACCTTCAAAGCAGACTGCAAGTATTTTAAAAGAAACACTGTAAGTCACTGTAGAAGTGATGCAAGCAACTGAAGTTAAGGCCATTTCTGAAGTCCAAATACAAGGTGAATGTATGCAGGAAGGAAATCTTTGCTCCATGAGAAAATCATGAAGGCCATGCTGAAGTTTGACAACATAGATTAAGACTGAAGAGTCTAAAACGGAATTGTTTGGAGACCAGAACAGAAGATACATGTGGCACAAACTATATAGAGAATTTGACGAAATAACCCTCATACCAACGATGAAGCACGGAGGTGGCCGTGTCATGGTTTGGGCGTGTTTTTGCTGCAGCAGAAGCCACCCAGCTCTCCACTGTAGAACCACAAATTCTGCTGTGTGAGGCTTTGAGGAAAAGATTGGACGCTGTGTTAAAAATAAAGAAGTGGAAAGCTCTGGGCTGAGTTAAAGTGCATAATGAGGTGAATTGAAATCCCTCCAACATCTTAGAGTTGAAAGTGATCAGTAAGGGAAACTTTCCCCAAAGTCAGGACCTGGAGGGTGACTGAAGGTGTTACACTAAGGGATGAGAAGTGTAAGTACTTTTTCCTGTGCAAGAATACGTCTGCGTTACATATTTGACTAAATGACTAAAATAAAGTTGATTTCTGTTGCTTAGGAAGAATTAGATCACGAATGAAAACTGAAATCTGAGATCAATGTGTGAATGTCCTAGTTTTTTCACGCAGCCGAACTCCGCACATCGGCAGACAGGCAATGGTTTCCGACAGCGCTGACATGTGGTATAAAGAATTCAAATTACGTAATTTAACTCGTTCTTCTGAAGTGTTTACTGGGACAGGTCTTGTTGCATGTATACAAAAATATCCGGAGCCAACGCAGCGCTCTGCTCGCTTGCTCTTCTAATTTTAGATGAATGACATCTCAAGAGAAATATTCAGAAGCTCACAGGAAGAGAGTGAAAAATATTTAAAGACACCTTGAATGTTTAAAGTGTTCCATTTGCATGTTTATGATTCACATATTTCTCCGCAGGGGGTAAAGAAGGGGGGGTGAAGAAAAAAGGAATTCCCCTGATTGTGCCACAGTGTTGTCTAAAAAAAGGATCAAAGATCAAATGCTGTTGTTCTCTCTATATATTCAGCAGCTCCTTGAGCTGACTGAAAAAAAGAAATACAGCATTTACTCTGTATCATCACCCCTCCTGGGCTATGTCTGCCAATTGAGGTTCTGTCAATTAACTTTGATGCCAACTGAAACAGCTACATCTCCGGCTTTTTCTTTCCACGCGACGTTCTGCTGCGGCTAAGTTAAACCCACATTCCCGCTACACATTCCTGCACAGCCTACAGTGACAAAAATAGGAGTCTTAGGAGCACTTTTAGGGTCTCAATCTGGCCTTATTCTGCCACGTCAAGTGTGGGAAAACTACCAGGGGAGCATATTTTAAACGCAACGAAGCGCAGAAGTGACAAAACGAGGGTGAAAGTCAGCTTTATAACCCCTGTAAAACTCTGGAGGTGAAACTCAGAAAAGAAACATAAAAAAAAAACGAGATCCTACAGTAGTCCCTCTGCTTTATGACCTACCAGTGTCTGTTATGATCTGCAAGTTAAACAAACCTCCAAATAATACTTCAAGTTGCTTTTAAAGGCCTAAAGGGTATAGTTCAGGATTCTTGAAGTGAGGTCTTATTAAAACATTTAATGCAGTTTGTCTTGTCTGCAGTATTTTTTAACAACTGTAGACTGAAACTACATGAAGATTAAAAAGTAACAGCTCATAACTAATTAACATCACCTCGAAAATCGTTAACTATCCCTTTAAACGTTGAGCTATTTTGAAGGAAATGTCCAAAATTTTAAGGAACAACAAACTGTTGTACAAAAATTACAGCATAGCAGTTTACATTGCTGCAAAAAAAAAAAAAAAATCATTATTTCATTGAAATAGATTTTTTTCTATTTTAGGCATAAACCCTGAAGGCTGTGTAAGCAAGAAATACGTAGACTATAAAATTTTAAGCCACAAGACAACTGATATAAATATTGGAAGATAAAATCATTTGCATTAAATATTGGAAAACAATTTATAGAGTCCAATAAAAAGTTGTTTTAAATTCTGTTAGGTTTTTAAATATGTATTATTTCACTTTTATAAGCGTGGTTTTACTCAGTCAAACTTTTGTCTTTTTAATTATTTATCTTGTTCTGTTGCTGCCCCCCACCCCCTCCTCCTCCTCCACTGAAAGATATATGAAGAGCTACAAAATCAATATTTTTCTCTATTGTAGTAGGAAAATTTTACACTTAAGTTTTAATGAGTGAGTACAATTAAAACCCGTGAAGATATAAAGTAAAAACTTGTCATTTGTAATTCAAAGCTTCTTGTTTCTCTGGTATATTTCCATTCTTTCTAAAAATGGAAAATAAGAATAAAAAGGGAGCTCAAGTAAATCAGGCAATAACCGTAAGAAAAATATCTACTGTCCCTGTTAGTAGTTAAAGGAGTAAAAGTATTTCCCAAGCATTAAAGAGGACTCAATACAAAGTGCCATGTACTATAACTTTTACTATTTTACACCCTCTTTGGGTTTTGACTGTCAAGTCAAATCCCCCAGAAACCGCGTTTAGATTTTTGGCGGTATGCAAAAAGATAGCGGAACGTTTTTCCAAGACTCAACAAGAGCCTGATGTTTCCACGGGCCTTTACGCTGCACTGTTCCCATTATGACCGGAGCACACGCACACGCCAACTTTTCGCACTCTCTGACATCTGCAATGACAGATGTCAGTCAATAATGCTGACTGCAGCAGGCAACCAGTCCATTGCGAGTCTACTTAGGCAGCTCTACGGCGCCAGTTGTATTCTCCCCCTCGGCTCTTTGCTCTGGCGCCAGTACCGAGGTCCAACGACGACGACGTACGCGCCGCCATTAAAGCTCTTAGCCGCTGTCAGCATCACAGCTGCCGTTTGTGTTGCCAGCGCGGTTCAATACATCTTAGATACCTCATTCATAGCTCGTAACGTGCAGTCAGCGAACCTTTCAGACCCGGCAGCTGCAGAGCTGCTCTTCCCCAGCCAGAAGAAGCAGGCAGAGGCTGGTGGAGGGCAGAGCAAGAGCAATCGAAGTGCTGCTTACTCAGGCTTACCTGAGTTCCCTCTGTGGCCAACAACCCACCAGTGGATTATGAGCTGCACAAAAAAAATAATGAAGAGAAGCCAGTTTGCAGCTTGAGGTCTGTCAAATGATCTTGAAGCTCCACCGCATTGGCAAAAATAAAAAAATGTGTACACGCAGTGCTTTTTCTTTTAAAATAAAACGCGTCCTCTCGGGAGATGCATGCGGGCCAAATCGTCTTCCTTCTTGTCGCTTCCCTCCCCCCCTCATTACCTTATCCTTTTTTCTCAAGGACTGCACTGAACAATATCCGGGCTCAATTAAGATGTTCTGACCGGAAATGCCATAGCTCATAAATCACCTCCAAGGGCTACTGCTCAGCTACACCGAAGCGCAGCGGTGTGCGCTGCTGGGCTTGTGGTGTGATATAAATCAAAAGAGGAGTGCAGAGTATAGCGCAGGTGATGAAACACTGGAGGACACCGCATCATAAATCCGGAAAATAAACAGTGATTGTCTGAGGAGGAGTGATATCAAGACAGTGAGCGCAGCGGGACAGGTAAACAGCGACGGCATTATGGGAAACGAGACAGCAATATATAGCCAATCTGCTAGGAATCATTAAATAACAGAGAAGAGCATTTACGCGCAGCTTCTTGATAGGTTTCAGCCGATTTCACGAAGCAAGGGGCGCCTACACTTAGCATCAATTTTCGGTGAAAATCTGCTGTTCTCAGCTACTGTGCTGCTTTATTAAATAATCAGCAGGGGAACGGTGTCTTAATTCTTACCAACATTTTCCCAGCGCTGCCCAATTATCTTTGCACGCCCCAACCGCAGCCTGAGGTGTCGTTGCTTTATAAAACACCCTCAAATAGCTTTAGAGCACTTCTCCTTCTTTCTCCCCTGTTTTACTGTATAATCAAGATAAAGACCCTGATGGCGGCTAATTTCTCTCATGCCCGTTAAGAAGAGCTTGGGGGGGATGGAAGGGGGGAGGGGGGGATGGAGGGGGGAGGGGGGGGGTCCTTCTCTGTGTTCATTACCAAGCTCTCACTGTACATGAAAAAAAAATATAAAAATCTCAGTTTTACAGTTACCGCAATGAAGCTAGTTATGATCAAACCTTTTGAGAAACTCTCTTCAAGTCTCCTCAGCATTAGAAACTGCTTCCTCTGACGGTTTCTCTGTGTTTGGGTCCATAACAATGCATGACAGAAGAATCACTCTCGCCGCTGACAACCACGACAACATAAGGAAAGTAGTGAAGAGCGTACAAGGACGCCGTGACTCAAGCCTGTTCACCATGGAGACGATTAAGCGTGGCAGCAGATTGCAAATGACTGCAGTGGGAATGGTTTCCCCCTGCTGCCCTATCTGGGCCCGGTGGAGCTGCTGAAGGAGCCATTCCTGGGTTCTAATGTTTTCCTTATGCAGCATCTGTGAAGTTCCTGTGTTTTGTTGCGATCTAGTCACTGCCACTCTTCTTCCCAAGTCCTTCCTGCATCTGGGTCTAACCACAAACGTGACACCTTTTAGCAATTTCTCCCTTTGATATGAAAGTTATGGCCCATTAACGTACATCCATGATGACATTTCTTGAAATTCATTTGAATCCTGTAAACTTGTGATAAAAAGTTAATTTATTAGTTGATTAACTGATCATCATGGGTTTGTTTTTGAAAAAACCCCAAACTATTTTCTCTATAGAGAACCAGCGTAAGCTTTGATCCACATTGATTCTTTTTTTTCAGAATCAGACTATTATAAAATTAACCTCATTTGTAATAAATAAACCCTCTGATTAATTTGATTGATAGGATGTAAATCTGAAACAATACTGCTGTCAAGAAGCCTTGCCTCTTCAGAAATGTTGCTTTTAAGAAAATGTAAAAATAACTTTTTCCTTCTAAATGTACATTTTTACTGTCTGAAGTAAAACATTATGCTCGATGCTTTTATCTGCAAATGGATCAATGAAACCCAAGACAGATGTGAATGATGATCAATCGGTTTGATTTTCATAGGAAAACAGAAAAGTCTCATAGTGGAGACACTATGTTTTTCAGATATGAGACACAGACAGAATCTCCTCGTTTCTATAAGATCGTTCACTGGGGAGGAAGAATCCATCCTTCAGACAAAGGTTTGATCAGATATCAGACTTGTTATGATATTGATCACTCACACGCATCATTATAGACAATTAGATGTGAGAGTTTAAAAAATAATGTTTGATAATTGGTGGTCTAGATTCTCTGCAATTAAATATTGGAGTTTTATAATTTAAGAAATGAATCATAGCTGGAAGGTCGTGTGACAGAAAACTGTCGTTTTTTTTTAATCTACTGTGATTATGATCTCATTTTGAGGTCCAGCGGGGGGCAGGTGAGGATGTGGGATATTACACACTAGTTTCACCAATTTGAGAGAGTTATGCATGCTAGAAACCACTCACATTACCAGAAGCGCGCCAGATTAATCCCTCCGTGGATTAAACTCGCGCAGATGGTGGGCATGCTGCATATGCATCAGTTGGCTGGCTACAGTTGCTCCGCGATTATGAACAGAGCAATAAATATCTCCACCAAGATTACACCCAGCACAGAAATAAAAATAGAAATAATATGCGCAATTGAGATGCGAGTGTTTTTTTTGTTGGTTTTTTTTTGTAAAGGTTTGGAGTAAAATAGTCGGCTTATCTTGCCACGTGATTCACATATTCCTCCGTGGATGTGGGAGTCATATTTATGACGTGGGGAGGTTGCACAAAATCTACACAGCTCTCTCTTGGAAAACAAGTTTCCATAGCAACTACTTGGCAAACCCAATCTGTCCTACCATCACAAACATACCCAGTCTGCTGGGACTTTAAGTGGAATCATATGTTTTGCTGAAACGAGAATAACACTGAGCTTTTGACAACAAAAACCTTCATGGAAGTGGTTCACCAGACACAAAATGCATAAACATCTATCATACCTATTTGTCATCTGCACCTGCTTCAGAGCACAACCTTTCAGACACAGCTGAAGGAACTTATTTAGGAAGCAACATTACCCTCAAGAAACTCTGAGTCCGAAGTTCTTGAGATACTTTTGCTGGCAGTCACTGACTCTGTATGGTAATGGTAAGCAGCACACAGACACACAAATAGATTCGTAGTATTTGAGCACATTTAAGGCAGTTGAAACTAGAATAACTTATTGTTGGATAAATGTTATATTATCTTTTTCTACTTATTAGTTTTCATTCTAAATAATGTAGTTATCTATAAAAGTATCTCTTCTGTTTATGAATAGTGTGTGGATTTAGTAGGAACTTGTGTCACATATTTGTTTCATGTGGATTGTAAAACCACCCCCGTTCCAGGACGCCAGCAGACAGAGTAGCTGGTGTCAACAATGCATGCTGACCATTACCTTATAAGGAGAAGAAGGCCAGTTGGGGGCATCTGGAGAAAGAAGAGGAATGCATACTGTAAACCAGTTTCAGCCTGTTTGCTCCCCCACCTTTAGAAATCATCTGTAACCAGGGCTTTCCCTAAATAAAAGCGGGGAGAGCGGAATGCAAGCCAGAGTTTGTTTGGGGCATGTGACTGGTTGCATCTCCGAACACCTCTCCTCGCAGCGAGTTGAATTCTAATCTCTGTCTCCGTGTTTCTTTTGCAGAGTTATATACTTATGTCAGGGGTTAAACCTGACACTTATTTTCTGTAAAGCAGATCCTCAACAAATCCTGATGTGTCACAGAGTCGCAACAAGACTTCAGTGAATTGTGCACCGGGGGCCTGAAGAGAGGCTTCCAGCTGGCCCATTACCAGCACATATGGGCCAGGAGCAATGTGAGATTTGAGCCATAAGCAAGAATCTGAAGAGGTGACAGAGCTAAGAAGTATTATTTATCGTCAAATCTTGAAGCCGTGGACCCTGATGACAGTTATGAGGGCATCAATGTGGTTTGCATACTCTGCAATGAGGTTTTGGCCGACAAGTCAGAGAGAGAAAAAGAGAGAGAGAAAAAAAAACTGAGTTACATTCTCCACGTTTTTATATTGCTTGAATTGTTTGCAAGCAAATGTGTTAAAATGTGTCTTTTCTTCATTTAGGCAGAACACCCAGATATTTTACTGAAGTAGGAGTAGCAATATTTTATAAGTAAAAAGTAAAACTACTCGTTAAAGTGGGTTTTTTTTTCTAAAAATGTACTCAAGTAAATGTAGCTGGGTAAATGTAATAACTTCTCTGCTATGCTAAGCTAGCAGGTGCATTTAAAACCCAACCATGAACACAAATTTTAAACTAATACATTACAAATGCGTAGTTTTGTGAACTGTACTTACGAGTTTCATCACTTTGATCCCGACCTTACTGATGCCTGCTTTAAACTTAAACAGAATGCAGATTTATGTCTTTGGAAAAGAGATCTGGACAAATTCCCCTAAACACAAAACGTTGTTTGTTGAATCTATACCCGGAAAATGTCACTATCTTCAAATTTGTAAGATTTTTACTAACTCAGTTTTTTTTTTTTTAAAGTTAAATGATGTCAATTATAATAACAGAAAGCAGAACAATCACAAGTATTTTTCTGGGTTAGGAGGGTATTATAGAATAGAGTTCATTCATATGTGGCTTTAACAGTTTCAGATTTATTGTCCACAGAGCTTTGTGCAGCTTGGTGTGTGTCTGTCTCTCCTCCTCTCATTGCAGGGCATTACGGCAGGCGTGTCCTCCTCACAGCTGCAGGACTAATCAAAAGGAGCAATAGGAGGTGCAGACTTGACTTTCTGAACCACCCACCTTATTGTTTTGCTCCAACGTCAGGTAATTGTGTGTATTTTCTTCTTCTGTATCTTAACCATCTTCAGGCACTTAACCTTTGCTGACTTCATTTCCACCTGAACCAGTTCTCATGTTCCGGTGCTCTGCTCTTCCTTGCACCTTGTGATTTTTAGGAAAAAACCTTCTCAAGACTCCCTCCTCGAATCTCCTCATTGCTCCTCGGGTCGCCCCTCATGATATCAGCTGTCCGGATCACCCTGACAACTTGTTTGTTCACCTGCCTGTCCACCTGCCAATGTTCCCCAGACTCCCAACTCTGAGCCCTTCAGCACCACCTGTCAGCCTCAGACTCTGTGGGTATACACACCTCCCATCGGACCTCCATCGCCTCCTGGAACAGGAAGGTTTCACCGACAGCGTTTCAACATATTTCCTCATTTCATCAAGCCTTAGGTTTTAACCACAAACCTCTCCTCCTCAGCTGCCACCCTGGAGGCCCACCGCATAAGAAGAATCTTCTGCTTGTGCAATTGTTTCAAACTTTATTTAACATTTGTGTCTGTAATTACTGCCAGCACAAGAGTACTTTTCCTAACAAACATGATATATTGACCAAGTTTGCGTGGACAAAACAATTGGAATTTGGTTTCACATCCTCAAAGTACTTTAATGTTAGAGGAGATAAAGAATTAATTGTATAGTATGTACACATGTATGTACATCCAATATTTTATTGGATGTACATACAAAAGTTAATATTTTATATTAACTTTCAAGAGTTAATATAGTGTGAGCAATAATACAGGCATATTTCCTGAGCTTGGTATAGTTTTTGCACGTGGCTTCAAGTTGTAATAGCTTAACCATTCAATAAGAATTTCACAGAAAGTTTTTTGTGTGTGTGGACCATGTGGGTGAGCACTCAGGGTGGCATCAAAAAAGGGGCACAGGCTTCACATACAAAATTTAAGAAATGATCTGTAGCCTTTACAAATCTTTTATTTCTTTTTTTGCCCTTTGCAGATATTGGAGAGTTGATGTTCCCTGTTTGACACAGAGTAGAAAGATTATTTTTAAGTGTTTTGTGTCCTGCATGTTATCTCTGCTACATAATTTAAATATTTTTCTGCCATTTCATTGGTTGTTGAACACCAGAAGGAGGCTCTGACTCAGGATGCCATTTATGAAACACCTCCACTGTTCGTAGACCAAATGTATCAAATCCCCCCCATAAATTAGTAGCAAAGAGGAAAAAAATAATTACAATGAAAATCGAACATTTTAAATATTTCACTTGGTAGAGAACTTGAAAGATAAGCTTTTATTTATGCATAACAGTGACATGCTTTGTTCTTTCTTACCTGCTCATTTACTTGTTCTGTTGGTATATATTCACCCCTCAGCCATAAAATGGCAGCTTGCTGCAGCAGGAGCGTAAACACCACAAAGCCCAGCAGATGTTTCTCCCCTCGAAAGTGTTAAGACCCCTTCGCTCTCATTAATCTCTATTGCCCTGTGTCAGGGCTCAGAAACGAAGGCGAGATTACTCCCATCCTGGCCTCAGACTCTCATTTAGCCACGAACTCCAGACCATTATTCAGCCATCATAGAAAAGCCAGAAAACAAATGGTATTTACCCCAAAGGCCATATTACCTCAGGGCGCAGGACGCAGAGAGACGCCGCGAGGCGGGAGGAGGAAGTAGGGTATGAGCATCAGTCTGAAGCTCATCATGGAGTCGCAGAGCTCTGATCTCCTCTGCAAAGCGTCGGGACGTCGTCTGTCATCTAAGTACATGACAACCAGCCGAAATGAGCTGAAGAAGGATTTGACACAGATGTCTGACTCTGGACTGTAATCCTTCACCACACTTTGGAAATGCTACTGTGGGGCGACTGCCATGGCAACAAACAGAAAAGTAATCCAGCGGCATCTAAGAGGGAGAGTAATTGGGTTTGATTTTTGTGATGACAACTTTTAAATGGGAGCCGTGCGACTACTCCGAAAAAAAAAAAAGAGACTGGCGTTTAAATAAAGATGCAGTTAATTATTAAGCCCCATAAAGAGACCCAGTCTGCAGACTATCAAAGTACACAATCTGGGGGAAGCTGTCTTCTGGTTTTTAACCTGCAAGCTCTTACACAGCTGAACCACGGATTAGCCTCAGAAATAACCCTGATTGGATCGGTTCGACGGCCCTGGCTTTCTTTGCTTTCATTTTTTACCAGCTGAAGAGTCAACATCTGGCCGGTCATTTATTAGGCCACAGGAGGTCCGGTTTCAGACAGCAAAATGAAGGTGAAAATAGAAACAAGATAGATGCATTAAGCGCAGGGTGAAGGCGAATTGATCTGCTGTGACTGTGTTGGGAGATAAATCCACGGTTTGGATGTTGGGAAAGGTCGGCTCTGTGATTAACTTTAGATAAAGGAGACCACAGGACGAGGTGAGGCGGAGCAACTCCAGGAAACTGAAGCAAGGACACAGTGTAGAAACCCGCATATTAAAGTTTGCTGCAACAGACACACTGCAGATTTGAAATCGCTGCATTTTTAGGCTTTTATTACACACATTTAAGAGTTGGGCTATTCTACCAGCATAAAGTCTTAGTGCAGTGGACCTTAGAGTAACTTCATCATCACTTCTACAAACAATAAACTACAAATACTAGATGCTTCTCAATAGTTGGCTCATATAAACAGTAGCAGCACTTTTGTATGCTAATGATCACCAGTACAGCATCAGAAGCTGTACCAGACATATTTGAGGAAATCACCACAGTGATTAGCTGTCATGGGTTCCTGAAGGGAAATTATAAAAAAAACAATAAACCGTCTTGCAACTTTTAAAGCAAGGACTCATGGGAGTTTTAAATAGCAGCTCTGCCGTGTTGGCTTATCCTATGGAGAAATTGAAAGCGCTAGGTTTTTTTTTATTGCGTGTGTGATTTTTATCCATCTCTGTAAAAGTTCCTCCAAATGTAAAAAGAAATACAATTATCAATTTTTGTCCCCTTTGTAAACTTTGTCGTGGAGTTGCTGTTCACTGCATTGCAGTCGTAATCAAACCCCTCTCAGTGCTTAAAACATTTCCCCATGACAGCAACAAGTTTTAATGTATTTCAGTGTATTTCTTGAGAAAAAAACCCACATGCGGAGTTTAGAAAATCCTGATTCAGTTTTGTGCTAGACTGTTCAGAGCCATTGCCGAAACATGGCGAAAAACACCCCGACTGTGAGAAGAAATCAATGTGACATAACAACATTCAGCTGGTGTATATGTGTGTGCATGTGTGTGTGTGCGTGAGACGGAGCCTTGAGCGAATGCTTAAACCCCTCTGGGGCACTGGTGACATTTCTCGGTTTTGTACGCCATACAAATTATATCCATGGTTTAACAGGAGTCTTGATCTGGCCTCTAGATGTGATGCGGTGTCACGTTAATCACCGCTGACACACTTTTTATGACTGAAGTAACAGGTCAGCATTAATAAACGCATCGCCAAGTGTTTGTCAGACAACGTGCTAATGTTTCCCACTTGATTCTCCCTTTTTTTGTGTGTGTCGCCATGAACTTACCTGTCTGACGGCCTCAGCTGTCGTATTTCCTCGAATGCGCAGCTAATTTGTTCCCGGCTGGATGAAACAATCAAGTTTTAACGCCGTATGGATGTTTGCAGAGAATGAGCATGAATAACGATGAGCCAAAGGAAGGGAGGGAAGTTTGCATAATCTATTCCGAGTCTTTCTCCGAAACTGACACCAAGCAAACTGTGTGTCGTGTGTGTCTGCCTGCTGAATGGGAATTAGACACAGTACTAAAGCACATCAAAGGGTGTGATTGAGGGAGTTTGTTCCAGATGAGATGAGTGGAAAAACTCAGATGTGAGTGACTTTCATCATCTGCACACAGATGGCAAGCCATTATAACCATGTAGCCGCGTTTACTTTGGGAAGGGGAACATTTGTGTTTGTTGGGTCTTCAAGGATCACAAACAGAGATCAATGCTTTGCTTTTTTTTTTTTTTAGACTGTGACACTCTCTCTGTTTGATCTTACAAATCCACCGGCCCTGTGATCAGGGAATCTGACGGATCTACTACTCCGAAGTCTGCTCTGTCTTTTCCCGTTATTTTTCTTTCTTGCCTTGTCATTGTGGTTAAGCTCGATAAGCTTTTTGCATGTTCCACTAGTATTTTGAACAACCTGTTTGTGGAGATGAGCTCCAAGACTTTGAGGTTAGAGAAGACATCGATGCAATTGCACTTAATCTTTAACTTTTTTCCAGAGATACTATGAGATTCACATCTTAACTCCAAATATTAACATTTCTTCCAGTCAGGAAAAAACATCCATAGACAAGAATTAAAGCATTGCTTTAAACCTAAATCTGCGTCCTCGGGTGTATTAATAATTTGGATCTAGTCACTCACCTTCAATCATTTTCCTTTCCCTTTTGTTTCAACAACAACCCTCAGCATGTTGGTCCTCCTCTGAGTACTTTCCGTCTTCTCTACCTTGTCTTACCCCGAGGCCATTTGTTCAGGCTGAAGACGTAAAAGCAGCTTGGAAGTGCAGTTTTCAGTAAACAGTACTAGACGTCGGCATCAATACACTGCAGAAAACGCCAGATCAGAGACAGCATTATCACAAATTTCACCTGCATTTGATACTAGTGCACCAAGGAGTCAGCTTTTCCTCAGAATGCTTAGCTAAACGTCAATAACACTGGAGATTATCGTATAAACCGAGGGATATATAAATCTTAGGACGATCCACAAGAGAAGCATCGCATTGGACGCATTTCTGTAAAGTTTAAGGGTTGCTTGAGTGAAAGATTTGATACTTTCAGAACCACAATATTCTAGCAGAACACAATGGAGACTAGAAAAGCCTTCAGCTCACTCCTCTCCAAGTGTGAGCTTTGAGCGGCGCTCGGCATTAACCTTCTGCTGATCCTCCTTCGCTTTCTGCTTTTTTTTACAAGCAGCGGCAGCAGGTTGTGAACCGATGCACATTTTGAATCTTAAAAGCATCTTAAAAGGTACATTGAAAGATAAAAACATCAAAACAGCACCAAACAGCTGCTTAAAATACTGTCTCCGTCCTCGTTTCAGGTACTCTTGTCTTCTTTGGAAATGGAGTGGATGGGCTTAAGAGCTGACGGGGGAAAAGCTTTAAATGCAAGTCAGTTTTAAAACTGAGAAGGTGTTTCCGTCATTATGGACTTCAGAATGAGCTACAGCTACGCAGCCAGCAGGAGCCATCGAAATACAGGAGTCCGGACAGACGAACGCTTCATTGATTTCCTTGTTTATGTAGTAATTTGCACACCGCCTTCATTTCAAGACAGAATTTCGATTTTCTCACAAAATACAGAAACAAGCTGTCATGAGGCACATTTTTAAACCTTTGCATCCAATCGCACTTACTGTTTCTGTTTCTTTTTCTTTTATAATTAGGTACTATTAAGCCGGTTACACAGCAAATCATCCTTTCTCTCCCCATCCTTGGCTGCATGTCACACCAACCCTCTGATATCCTGCTGTGGATTGAAGTTCAGGTGATGCTTGGCGTCAGATTTTTCTGCTGCTTATTTGGATTCATTCTTTCCTCTAAAGGAGAAATGTTTTAAATTCCAGGTGTTGCAAAACTGCAACACGGGTCTTGGATATTAATGCAGCAACATGAACAGAGCAGTGAATGTTATTTTTCAGTTTTAGATAAATAATTAAAAAGAGAATTAAGTGTGGATTTTTTTTAATCTCAGCTTTATAAAGAACAGAAGTCTAATAAGGCTTATTAAATTACTTCTACCACTGCTTTGTATCAGTTGAACACATTTTATATTTCAATTTCTAAATAACTGTTAGTTTCCCACTGAACGAATAAACGCTCATTCACCAACAAAAATTGGCCGTCCTGTTTTGTCTTGACATCTTTAAATTCAAGTCTGACTACCAGCAGTTAATAAATTGATCTAAAGGGTTAAATGAAGCAATAAAACAACTTTATTTATGAATTTCTACCATCAGAAAGAAGGTACCAAAGAACACAAACTTTGCCTTAAAGTTTCTGTATTTGGTTCAAAGATTTGAATATTTGAGAAGGCAAATATGTAAAGATGTTGAATCAGAACAGATAGAAGCTGGCCCAAATGTCACAAAAAAAACTGAAATGGATCTGCAATACCAATTCTAGCATTGTGATGTTTCCGCAGAAAAACAGACTAGAGTGTTTAGACCTTTGTACCCAAATGTCTGGAATGCCATAAAGTAAAGACTGAGAAGCATATCTATAAAGTTGACTCTGGGAAAGAACAGAAATTTTATTTTACAATGTGCAGCGTCCCTGAGCTCTGCTGCCTGGGGGGTCCAGTCTCGGCTCCGGAGGCTCACCAGGTTCAGGTGTTTGGGAGCCTCCGCCATTGAAGCCTACAACCTGGGGGGCTGGGGGACATCTGTGTCAGGTGGCAGCTTAATCTGGCTTTTGGGACACCAATATGTCCAGTCGCCTTGACGGCCATAAGCCTGGAAACACCTTGGGATTCACCTGGAGGAGCTGGGGATGTCTGGGCTGGGATGGATTAATTTAATCCAAGTCATTTTAATTTCCACCCACTCATCCTCTTCACTTAGAATGGACAGAAACTGCTGTGTGCCTCCCAATAAACCTGCATCTGGAACTCATGAGACAAAGATTTCATCCTTTAGTTTTTTTCATGACTTTGCATAATGAACCACTGCGAGGGAAAGCGCAGTGGCTCATCCCAGCACCAGGCTGGATACTGGGATTAAGAAAAGCATGAGGGGGGGTGCGGTAAGACGGAGGAGAGCAAGTAGCGGTGGGAGGAGGGGTGCAAAAGGCAGTCCCGCAGGCAGTGAACGACAGCTGGCTCAGAGGTGTGTGCTTCCTATTTTTGGTTTCCCTCATGCACATCTCGGGCTCAAACAGCTGCTGGAGCATTTGCAAGCTAAAAAAAAGAAGGAAAAAAAAGTCTTCAGCGTGCTGTCACTGCAGACAGACATGCAGGGAGGAGGGAGACTTAAAGTTTACTCCGGCACAGGTGACTTCAGCTCAAACAAAAGCCGCCTCTCTGGTTATGTACTCAGACGGGGCGGGTTCCTTTTGCACATGAACAGAAACACAGGTCACATGACCCCCCGCGCTGCTGATGCACAACGCCTGCAGCCTGATAAGTCAGATTGCTGCAGCTTTGGTACATTTAATGTAGAGAGGGAGATGACAGCCGTAGAGCAGTCAAAGTAGGTCATCAATGACATGGAGAGCTCAGATGTCACTGGTTTTCTCTTGAAATTCTTTACAAGCATGTCTGCTGTTTTTAACAACAGCAGAAAAAATGCTCAGGTTCTTTTAAGTCAAAAAATATTTAATTCATCAAATGCTTTGGTAGATCTAAAAAAAAAAAAAAAAAAAAAAACACTTCTAAAAAGAGGTTTTTCCAGCACAGTTTCTGTAAAAGAAAAAAGAAAAATCCTTTTCTGTTTCTGGCAGCAGAGAGGACGCATTTGATGCCTTTTTGAAAAATAAATGGAAATGTCCCTGAGCAGTGCCTCATTTGGGCTCCGGCTGAAACAAAGTATGAGCTGCGATAATAAGCTGCTGCAGACGTAGGTATGGAGCGTCTCAGCGTGCCGCCTCGGAGTAAGAAAAGAGGTTGTTTCATTTATTTATCAACTCTAAAATATTTACGGGATTCAATGTGCAGGCAGAGGAGCCAGGGAGAACAAACAGTGGGCGAGAAAAAAAAAATTTGGTCAAGCTGCTTTAAATGGAAGCTTATTAAAAAAAAGGGGAAAAAGACATCTGATGGAAGACCGCCTGCTGCTCTGTGTATATTTTAGTCCGAAATGACATTCTGAAACTCTCAGGCAGTCATGACTAAGTCAGTGGACCCGCAGTGACAACACACTGAGGGCCATTATCCTTCCACTCTGTTGTCAGCTGGACTTTCTCCTGCAGCAACAGTGGAAATTTTCACCTGGAAACAAGGTGAGGTATAAACAATGTTAGGCCAAAAAAAAAAAAAAACTGCAGATGCTCCAGTAGAGCCGGTTTGACTGGAAACACAAGCTGACTCTTTCTCTCAGACATTTACTCTGGACAGAAAAAAAAAACAACAACCCTATTTAGGGTGCAGTTTTTTGTTTTGTTTAAACAATGCAAATGAGTCACCTGGGAACCGCAGCAGCCGTATGACCCTCTTACCTTTAGGTGGAGGATCAGTTCCTCCTGAAAGAGAGAAGTTAATTAGGTTTCTCTGACACACCTAATGTGACTCGTCGTCACGTTAGTTGATTGTGACTAATCCTCACCGGGGCATTGCAGCGCGAGGATTATGAGTTCAAATTGTGCTGCCGATTTCATATCCCTTGAAGTTCTTCCTCTTTTTTTTTCTTCTTTTTTTTTTTATGTTACAGCCACAAACTTCAAGGTATTTTAGAAGGATTTCATGTGATAGACCAACATTTAGTAGTGCTAAATTGTGAGGTGGAGGGGAAAAAAATGAAGCAAGAAGAAGTTCCCGTTCCAATTTGGGACAAGCGAGGTTGTGAAAGAAAAGTCGTTTTCAGTCAGAGCGGATTAAAACTGAACTCTCAAAATGCAAAACGCTACGTGAGATCAAAACCTAATGCTGAAGATCGCCCGGGACACAACTGCCTTAGGGTGAAACATGGTGGTGGCAGCATCATGCTGTGGTTCTCTTCGGCTGGAACGCGGAAGTGAGTCAGAGTTTCTTGGGAAGATGGAGCTGAATGCATTGCAGGCTGCACCAGACTGGAGTCTGGGATGGAGGAGACAGCTGGACACATAAATGACTGAATGGAAATGCTTATGGTTTACTTACTCTTTATGTTTCATTCTTAAAATAGGTTTTTACATTGTTAACATGACTTCTTAGTTGATTGCTGAATTGCACGACTGCAGCAGTTCTCCTTGAATAGAGTAAATACTCAAATTAATCATACCATCTGATTGTAAAGGGAGGGGATGTTTGAAGTTTACTTGTTCAGTTTTGTTTTGTTTGTTTTTTCTATTTTGGTCAGACAATCCCAACTCAGTCGTGTATATTTTTATAGTACCACTTCAGTCTTGTTTGTTAGTTTTGTATCATCTGTGGTCTGATCAGCTACTATTTGGGTTCCAAATTATTTTAATTATTTATTCATCGAGGGGTTTATTTCTTCTCTTTTTGAAATTTTTGTAAATCAGTGAAGCCCACATTTAAAAATAGTCAATGGTAGCAAACATTTACAATTCACTGAATTTAGAGAGATAAGCAACCCAAAGCAAATAATCTAATTCTAGTGATAAGAACTTAAAGGCTTTGGCTTTCAAATGAAAGATAAATGAGCTTTAGGCAACGTATCAATAAGTCAATTCAAGCTCTAATAGCCTGAAGACCTTTCCTGATTTTTATCAGCTGAAAATTGATGCTCACAGACATCCTCCGTCCAGCTAGACTGAGCTTGAGTTACTTTGTGCAAAAAATACATCAGTCTCCAGCTGTGCAAACCATGCACAGGCATACCCACAAACAATAGAAGCTGGAAGTCCAAACAAAGCAGGTTCTATTAATTATTGACGCAGGGGGCGGTAAATACAAGTCCAAGCCACACTTTTCAGATTCCACATTTGAAAAGAAAACCTTGAACATCGTTCAGTCATTTTCTTTCACGTTGCAGAGTAAAGTTTGTGGTTTTGCAGCATCAAGATGGGAAAACTTTCGGGAGGCGCCATCCCTCGTACACACCAAACCATATTTCAAAAAAACAAACACCTAATGATCAAATGTAGCAGCAGAGCGAGGGGGTAGGAAGAGCATGACGAAAAAGAGGGAAAGGCAGTGACTTGGCATCTCTCTCTGAGTAAGACAGCACTTTAAATAAAACATGAAAGCCAGAAAAGGAGGCTCTCTTCTATATGCAAAATAAATAAATAAAAGAAACTTGTGGCAAGTCATAACATTCTGAAACTGTGCAACCTGCTTAGATGTGCACCTGGGAACAGCCTTCCCTCTGCCTCATATAGGCGTCATATCAGAGCCATCAGACCTGTCTCCTCACCCCACGGCACAGATGGGCTTTCCCCACGGAGGCCAGCCTGACCGTCGGACTGTGAGGAGCTGATAAGCACTTATGCACACACTTCCTCCCAAGGACCATTTTCTGCCCCCTCTTCATCGCTGAAAGGAAGACAGAGAATCAATTCGCTGCACAGGAAGGCATTACACCGAGTTTCAGTGCGGAAAAATATTTTAAAAGCTTAAATCGGCAGTCGCCGAGGGAGGCCTGGACGGAGGAGGAGGAGTGTCCTGTTCCAGAGCTGATGTGAACATTTGAATAAGTCATCTCTGTTGCTCTCAGACTTGATGTAAAAAGCCATATGTACATTTTTAGAATCCCCCCCCCCAGTTCTGCTGACGTGAAGAAAAAAAAAACATGAAAGATTCATGTTTGTTTGAAAAATTCAAGCCGATGTTCTGAACCTACGGTGCGTAGCCGGCACAGATAAATTATTTAACCCTGGGATTCAAGACTGCCGTTTTGGGTTTTGAAGTGTGCAACTGGAAATCCAAAGGAAAACAATAAAAAAAACAAAACAGCTGAATTCAAACGAGGGATTGCAACTAGAGGACGTTCCTCTGTCTTTGGGAGCCGCCTTCAAGTGAAACTAAAACTTAAATACAGTGTTAGAGGACAAAAGAGGAGCTGGAAGAGGTCAGCTTTGATTTCTGACTCTCCAATTGAGATTTGTTTGGAAAGCGGCAGGTCAATGAATGCTCCAGCAGAGGGCGCCATTGTGTCACATGTCAGCGCTGTCATTGGGTAACTTTGATCTTTTTTATCTTCTTAAAGTCTGTTATGACCTAAAGACGGCTTTAATGATCATTTGAATAAAACAACTATCAAACTACTCTAAGCAACATCTTTTTTTTTAAGGAAATTAAACAAAATTTGAATATCTCTTTTATTTGAATTACTATCATTTAGTTATTTTTGTTATAAGTAGCCTATAACTGATAAATTCCTCCAGGATAACGAAAATATTTGTCTTGTACTGTCAGGGTTACTGAGCAGTGAAAGTTTTCTTATCGTCATCATGTCGCAATCGCTTCAAGGAGCTGCTGCACTCACAAAACAAAACTGTTGGAATTGAACTAACAAAAACCGGCGCAACTGCATTTTACACATTTTAATGGGTTGGATCGTAATCAGCAGGTATTGTGTAAATTTAACAACTAAAAAGTCAGTGAAATAAATTCAATCAATTTACTCTATTTCTGATTGAGTTTCCAAAAAATGAATCGGCTGCATCCGATCCAGAACGCTGCTGCTTGCGTTCTCAAAAGAACCATAAAAACTGAGCACATTACCCCAAAGTGCCCATTGGCTCAGAAAATAGACTTTAAAGTGATTTCATTAGTTCATAAATAACTGGATAGCGCAGAGTCTACTCTGCCTCCCCAGAAACAAAACCGAGCAGAATTCAGCTTTCTTGCTCTACAAATCTGGAACAAACTTCCAGAAAACTCCAAAACAGCTGAAACACTGAACATTCCCTTAAATCAAGGCTAAAAACCCACCTGCTTAAAACTGTCTGTGATTAAGTCTACCTTGAACATGAATCAATATATCTGATGTATATTTGATGTTGACGTTTGACAAACTTTAATGCTTATTGCTCGTTTCAGATTTGATGACTGCATTGTGTTTTTATCGTGTGAAGCTGAAATGTGCTGCACAGATAACCTTGACTTGACTTTCTGGTCACTTTGACATTCACATTGGAACTGTCACTGAACTTAAACTAAAATCTTTGCATCTGGCTCAAATTCAGCCTCACTCTTTACTATAAATGCATCTGGATGGTATTATATATTAGCCATTAAAATATTTCCCATTGAATTTAAATGTATTAGTGTTTAAATGTAACTTTTAGCAATGATTAAATGCTAACTACATTAGCTACGTTTTTTTATATAACAAATCCGGCCTGGATATTTTTCTAATAATTTAAACCAAGCTGTTAGTTCATTGGTTAAGCATTTGTCTCGATTATTGTGTGCTGTGTCCAAACACCAGACAATGTGAGAGGCTGTGTTATGAATAAATATATCAACTTAGTACAAGTTAAGAGCTGCTTCATGACTGTGTCAGAGCAAAAAATTTCAGTTTATATCCACCTTTAACTTAGCAATGGTGTGACCCAGTTCTTTTAAGAATGAAAATGTACTGTGGTTAAAAGATTCATCACTGGAAAGAAAGAAACTAAAATCCACAAAAAGTTCTACAAAAAAAAAGTGTTCATAGAGTCCTTGGTCCAAGGGAGGGTGGAAAATACACGGCGGCCCTTTCTGAATCTGGACTCTGCTTGCTCCCTGAGATCTTTCATTTCTCCCAACCAAGATTGGCATCACTACTGCTGCCTTTCTTCTGCTGCTGCTTTCGCTTGCCTCTCCCAGAGCCTCCAGCTCTCCTGTGGCGCTGGCCTCCTCCTGCTCCCAACCTGGTAGCTGGCCTCCCCTGAGGAAGGAAGGGATCCTCCCCTCTGCTGCTCCATCCAGATGGTTTGCTCAGTCTAGACAGGAACGGTTCATTTATACATCAAATAAAAATCAGTAACACCCACAACTTACTAAGACCATGCTGCAGCAACAAAATCCATGCTAGAAAACAGAAAAAAGCATCGCCCTGCTCGATTCTTAAATTTTGAACTCAAACTTCCTGCCAGCTTCGATTCTTTGCCAAGAAACAGCGGTTGTTAGGAAAACAGTTCCCATGCCACCTTGATTGATTTGATTTCAACATTTTGTTACTATTTCAGTAGCATTTCATGCTTCAGCTACCGTAGCAACAATGTGGATGTTTTAGTCAAGCTTGCTACCAAGCTGAACTTGAAGCAGCGGTTGCCAACGAACACCGTTTTATCTTCCTGTTGTCGGGGAGAAGCTTTGCATGTCGTTGTCTGAGAACGGAATCTGAGAACCGACCTATTGGGTGCATTAGTCCCTGTAACTGTGAAACCGTGTAGATGCATAAACTCAAAGTCCAAACCACACACAAACAATCAATGATAAATGTACAAGTACGCTTTATCAATCAAGTGTGTTTAGCAATGACTGGTGTAAGCTTTGTTTTATGGAAACATATTCTTTATTTACAAATTTAAATTCTTGCCTCACCACAGACACATTTACAACTTCATGTCTGTTGACACTTCTTAACGTTTACTAAACACCACAAATACAAATGTACCAGTCATTCCAAATACAACTCAAGAAAACTGAGAATCACGCTGAACCAACGTTTTCAGTAAGAAAAAAATATATAAACTAAAGATATTCAGATAGTATCTCTCACCAAAGGAAATAGAGAACGTTTTTACAATGTAACCATTACTGAACATTACTGTTTTCAAACAGTGCAGCCTCCTAATATGAACACATTTAAGTATCATTTTTCCTGAATGGGAATGACACGTGAATGCCCCACAAATTTACATTTTCCAAAGTGTGGAGCGACCGCAGCCAGCACCTATGACCTTTGTTTTGCCAGTATGTGCACAAGAGCAGTCATCAAAAAATAAAAAAAATAAATAAAAAGATCAAGCGGAAGAAGTGTTTTATGTAAAAGCTAATCTAGTACTGAGTGTCTGATTTATTGCAGCATCATCGCATTCTAATAATAATTATTATTACTACTATTTGTAGTAGTTGTAGTATAAATTATAAATAATTCATAAAGATGAGTAAAAATAAATAAGATTTTGCAAGGAAGAAACAGAAGCAAAAAAAAAAAAAACAATTGTTGCAAAAGACACACAAAGCTGCTTATCATTTGAAGCATAAAGCTTTTCAAATGAATGGCTGCATTAAGCAACATGTGTGAGTTTAGAACAGAGTAAACTAGTTATTCTCTATATAATGTGTACACCTGATGCCCAGATATAGGTTGTTTTAATTTGGGCAACATGTTTATTTTGAATGGAAGCAGTAATGTTTTGACTTCAATCTGATTGAGAATTTGTGGAAGGAGCCAAAGATTAGGGCGATGATAAGGATGCTGTCCAATCGTAAATACTTACAGTTCATCGCCAAAGATAAATCATAATGTTTTTGCTCTTAGTCGATCTTCCAGGGACAATTTACTGTATGTTGTCCACTACCTTGCCCTTCAAATGCCACTGCAGACTCAGCAGATAGGCAATAAAAATACAACCAGGAAGGCTTTGTTCAAACAGCCAATATAATTTTTGCATAATACGTGGGTGAGGGTGTGTGCATGTTTGGCTCACATCGGTCAGCACAATGAACCTGGGGTGCATAGAGTAGCTGGAAAAGTGAGAGTAGTTTACTTTTTTAAAAAAATGGCACTCAAACAAAAGTAAAAAAATAAAAAAAATCCTAGAAGCACTTCATCTCCACAAGGTTCCTCAATTAAATTTAAGGGTACCGCTATACAGTGTTTCCTCTACACTTCCTCTGGCAAGCTGGTTCAAAATCTTTTGAGTTCATGCTTGAGAAATAAAATGTATAATCAGAGTTTTCATTCAGTTTTCGTGGTTCGAGTTCAGACCGTTTAAATGGCTAATATTTAAAAACCCTGTAAAATTCCTTTTTTACAGTGCAAGGGTTAACTGAGCTCGTCATGACTGAAATCCGACACAGTTCCTGAAGAATGAGCCTGCCTGTGGAGACGTTTCTCTTTTCGCCGGTTCGTTTCGGGCAGCAGCTCCACAGGTGGGTTTCGTGTTGACACGTACAACCAAACTGTAGACGGGAGGTGAGTTGTCGGTGTTTATATGACGCCGGGGTGCTCCTCCTTCCCTCCCCGGGGCAGAGAGCCGCTCCGCCGCCGCCGTCGCCGCCTCCTCCTTCCTCCGGGTTCACACATGGCGACCGCCGGGAAAAACTTACGCCGTTTTTAAAAGCGGAGTTCAGGGAAGGGAAATCACCGTGACAGGCCGTAGATGAGCGTGTAAGTACGAGTTAAAGGCTGTTGCTGTGGTTTTGGTTTTGTTTTGTTTTTTTCCATTTTGGTTTGGAGGAATACGGATGTTTTCGTATATTTCCTGTTGTTGTCTCACCTGTGCAGCCAGGTGAGGAGATAGGACACCTGTGCACACGTAGTGTTGACACGATGTAAACTTCTTATGTAGTGAATCCGCCTTATTAGACGTAACCATGTGATATTTAAACTTCAAACTTAATGTAATTGAAATACTTTAAGTAGTTTGTTGTGTCTCCTGTCACTCCTGTCTCTCCAGCATGATGGATTACAGTGTTTCAAATGGACCTGGATACCTGTTCTCATTTGAACCCGAGGACGTGGCTCTGATATCCCTCCTGGAATGCCCCTTGTGTTTTGAGCGGCTGGATGCTTCTGCCAAGGTGCTGCCCTGCCAGCACACCTTCTGCCTGTCCTGTCTGCAGAGGCATGGGGTGGCCCAGTCCCAGCTGTTCTGCCCGGAGTGTGGAGCTCCCGTCCCTGTCAGGACAGTGGAGGAGCTCCCGGAAAACCTGCTGCTGGTCCGGCTCCTGGAGGGGCTTCAGGGCCTGTCGGGACCTGGAAAAAGCCCAAACAGGGTCCGGTATGCATTGCCAGTAGATAAGGGCAGCTTGGAGGATCAGCAGCAGGAGAGTCAACGCAGAGAGAGGCAAGGGTACAGTGAGGTCAGTGCGTGACTCCAGTCAATATGCTCTACATTTCTTTCGGGGCCTTATTATTATTATTATTTTTATTTTTTATTTTTTTTATTTTATTTATTTCTTAATTTTTTTAAACAATTCTATCATTAAAAGATGAGGTGTTACAGAAAGTATGTGGATCATAACATTGTCCACAACTGCAGAAACTTGAACAACATTGTGCAAACTTTAGGTGTGGCGTGGTGGTAGCATAGACACATTAGTGGCTGTGCCTGTTGTGTGTTTTCTACTGCGAGTTAAAACGATGTTACCTTTGTTCATCATCTTCAAAATCCTATCTGGAACGATCCCTCCGGAGCAAAGGTTCTCAAACATTTTATTACAAGTAACACTACTAAGTTTTGTACATATACTGACACATTTAAAACAGTATTGAAACAGGAATTGGACTTTTAAAGTAAGATTTATTTATAAAATGTCTTTGAAAAATGGTAAAACTAACAAAATACGGACATTTACAATAAGAAAACAAAACATGGCTCAACAACTTTGCTCCTACTAGATAAAACAATGTAATATAAGTTGGTTTTATCGTAAAACCAAAATGTAATCCTTATTTTAAGGACAGTGCAAAACGTACATTTGTCAATGGAAATGCCCTTTTTTGTTTTTTGAAAAACTGAGCAACAAATCATGTAGTTTGTAACAACACAGAATTCAAACAGCATAATATTGCGTTAAATGTGTGACTTTAAAGTCTTTTGTTTTTGCTTTAGCTGCTTAAATAAAGCTGTTAAAATCACATATTTTATTACCTTTACTCTTAAAAATACTTAGCAATGATTACTACTTAGTTTTAATGTATTTTTTCCCCCCAAAGATATTAGGACCAACTAACAACTCTGGCGCTAAAGATCCACATGCGGCTGCAGAGCACTCGATAGTTTCAGTAAAAAGACATTTAATAAAACATAAAAGTTGAGTTTGGCATCATAGCATGGTAAAAACTTGTGATAATGTAGTGCTGGAGTTTAACTGGTGATATTTCCACTCAGTACAGTGATGGATTTTGAAGGTTAGGCTGTTTCAGTGCACACAGCAAAAAATAAATAAAAAAATCTCCTGGCGGTTGTTGCTGCTTGCCCTGTGACAAGGTTCCAGTGACGGTATTTTTATGGTGCGTTTCATCTTTTATGCACATTACAATCTAAAATAGTTTAATTAATTCTGTAATAGTCACACTAGAGCATAATCTGACTCATTAAAAAGGCATTCTCTGCTCCGTTTGGCCTGCAGCAAGGCGGTCCGCTCAGACCTGTGTGTGGATGCTGCTGCCGTTCCTCAGGTGCATGTTACCTCAGAGCTGAGGGTTCACTTCCCTCATGACAAAGAGCCGAACACAAACCCCTGCACGTCCCCCGAGCCCTGTTCTCAAACACGAGTCTCCACTGAGAAAGCCAGTGCAGTGCACAGGCTCAAAGTGCTCATAAGTTATTGAAAAACTCTAAAAGGAATGAATGCATTGATACAGCAAGACTGGGTCAGATGAACTGTGATTCAATCATTACATATCAAATTTCAACTCCTGACGGAGCACTTTCTGACATTCAACACCTGCAACCTGATTGTTTTAATGCTTTTGAAAAATAATAAATTATTAAACATTTTAGAAACAGTAGTCTATTTGAAACCTATCTCAAATTTCCACATTATTTATACCTGGCATTCTGTGAACATACTAAGTAGACTTGTAATTGAGGTGCAATTTTGCTTGAAAGTCACCTTATTGTGATAAAGTATTGTGACAAAGGGGGAAAAAAAACAACTAACTTTCTCCCTTTTGCTCTGGCTAGGAGTTGAGGGTTTACTTCAACTCCCCATCATGAGTTCAGGCAGAGTTGAAAAGACGCTGCTCAGTTCAGGTTATTGAATCTGGGGTCATTTTACAGTTTAGACATGAAGATATCATTTTACATGAAGTTGTTTAATAACGGCAGTAGTAGTAATATAGTATAATAACATAATGTTATGATATGATATTAATATCACTATTATTGCTTTTTATAATATTAACAATAATAATAATGATATTCCCACACAAAGAACAGAACATTCAGTCAGTTTGATGTTTTTAGGCTTGGTGTTTATTTTTGCAATAAGTGATTGCTGTGGTTGATTAGCTACCTCTGCTATTAGCTATGCTAACACAGTGGTGGTTGATTAGCTCATTTAAACACCAGCTCTGCTGATGATTTGTCAGAGTTGGTGTTTAAATCACCTTTTTTATTATTTTTTAACTGAACCGAACACACAGAATTCCACACCAGATCTACATGTTAAGGTCGTCATAGTCAAGCTAGCATAACGGAGCTACTTCCCTCTCTGTGTTTTTCTTAATTAACTTTTTCCTGACCTGTTTTTCTAAGACAGCCATGTACTTCACTAAAGCTCTGCATGTCTTATAATATATTTGGTAAAATGCAGAGTTATTTTGTCATTTAATTTTAAATAAGCACTTTATAGAATTTTAAAAACGGCTTTAAGTTTGCGTTAAGGAAACGCAATTCAGCAATCTTTGATGATAACAGAGTCATCAAAACATCGCTCATTTACTTTGTGGCTTCATGTTCAACCGTTACCGACAAGACACTTTTCTTACAGACAAATTCAGTGTGCATGGTCTTTAAAAGCAATGCTGTCACAGGAATCCGCTGATGTCTGACTCTCTCCTGCTGCTCAGGCGGCTTTCAGATCGTCAGCAAACAACCACCGGGCTGACGTGTTGGGGGAGCTGGTCTGCACACCTGCTAGCAGTGTCCCCCCCAGCCACAAAGCAGCGGACAAGCGGTACTATGAAAACAGCAGCGACAGCAGCAGAGCGTCTCTCGGTGAGCTGCAGGCGGGCAGCCAGACGCCTCAGCTGCAGCCCCTGCAGCAGGCCCAGCCGCAGCCTCTCTGTAGGGCGCTCTGTGACTTCAGCCCAGAAGAGATGGATGTGGAAGACAGCAAATATTATCTCAGTTTCCTCAAGGTCTGCCACTCAACACGACACGAACACAGCAGGGAAGGCTCATGTTCATCGCCTTCGGTTGTCAGTGTGCATAGAGTGGAGTTTTCCTGTGTCTAACAGCCTCATTCGACCAGCTCGCCACCAGCGTTCAAAACGCTTTTGTCGTCCGATGTGCAGCATCACCAGATAGGGGGAAGGTGTACTCACTCGTAAATGGAAAAGACTGCACAAATAGTAGATTTTAAAGTCTTTAATCTTTTGTCTTTTTACAGTTTTTGAGGAGTTTATTTTCAGCTCATGTTTAGGAAAATCTTAACATCCGTTTTCTGAGATTCAGTGGTCATGTAAGATGGCGCTAGGCTAGCTTAGATTTCACAAAACAAAAAAAAATTACTTTGGACAATTTTAATTGTCTTTTTTCCAGTCCCTTATTTTTATTAATCTTTTGCTTATTTTGCAGTTATGATTAAGCATTTTTTTCCCCATTTGACACCCTTGTTTTCATAGTGAAGTAAGATATTTTCTAGCCCTTATTTTAAAGTACTACCATTCATTGCAGGAAAATATCAGTTTTTCATTAGTCCTGTATTTTTGTTCTGCAGACTTGTTTAGCAGGTCTGGTAGGATCCCTCTAAAACCTGCTGAACCTTTCAAATCCCTTTGCGGGGAAATGGAGGTTTTCACCTTCCTTAGAGGTTTTGTGCTTTGTTCAGACCTTAAATGAATCTTCATCCCGTATTAAAGTATCGTTTTTTTTTTTTTAGGAGCTTGGACTGAAAGGTTGATGCTTAAAGTGAATCACAGCTGCTTGGTGTCGAGACAAGTTTAACTGAATTGAAACTCGAATAAATCCTTTTCCTAATGATTAATGAAAATAGGCCATGAGCTGTGAAGGAAGCTTATTAGAAGTTTATTTTTCTTGTTTTTTTTTGGTAGATGTTATCTATATTTGGGTGCCATTTCTTTATTATTATTATTATTGATTAACTTTTGTTTTTGTTACTTTTAAGTAGATCTTTGCAATTAAAGAAAAAGAGGAGAGAAGAAAAATATAAGTTAAGCCAGTGAAACTTCGTCCCACCGGCCAAATATTTTACTGGCATAAAATAATTCAACCCAGGGGTTCACAATTACAGGACTATGTCTGTTGTGAAGCTCCAATCTGAATCACTCTGTATTTAATTATAATTTGCAACAATATGCGTCTTAGTCACATTTCTTTTATCAATATTTTTAAAACAACTGTCATTCTTGGGAAACCATCCACCTCAAATGTTGATACTGGCTAAATTAAAGTTTTGTCACTTTGCTGCATTGGGTGGTTACCTGTATCCAGGTTTCCCAAGTTTTAAAAAAAAAATCACATTTTCAAAGTGGCTAAGATTCTCCAGAGTTAAAGGCCTTTTGCCAAAGAAAATGCTAGTGTTTTCTCTGGCTGGTTGGACCATAGGCTACTACAATGTAGCCCCTCCCCCACCTCTTGCTGCAAATTGCAATTGAGCGACTTTCAAGAAAGAACTTAATCCAAAGTTAATGTAGTCATCTGCAGCAGCAGTAGGGATAGTTATTTCAATGATGAATAAAAGTAATCAGGTCATGTTTTACATTTTTGTGTAAATCTCATGATACTGTAATATAGATATTTTCCTTTTTTTAATTGAATTGTACTGTCAAACAATATAAGAAGAGCACTGAACAGCATTACAGCATCGCTATGACAACAGTCTGTGTTTACTGGGTTTACCTAAAGGTTACCAGCGTTTTCCAAATCCAACAGTAAAACAGATGAAACTCATTCAGCCTTCTTGTTGCCTGCTGGGAGTTGTTGAATGAACCATGTGACCTAGAAAACACACTTTTTATTAACTTCTTCTCATCAGGCTTTACTTTGCTGGTTCTAAAAATAGCCAGATGTGGAGTATACGCTGATCAGATACAGATCGGATCTTTGAGCTTCTGACCGGGCGGTCAGCTGTCGGCGCTGATCAGGCTGAAAATTCTCCTCTCTAGATCAGCAGCTGATTCATTTGCTCCTCTTTCATTTTTTTTTTACTCAAGGTCAGTAATAATGACAATTTGCTGGAAAACTTATAAAGAGTCAGCAGTTTTGAAGATAGCTGACTCACGACCTCAGCATATTTAGTCTCTCTAACAACGTGCGAGCATGAATGCACCGCACAGTAAGTTCACGGTGGTACCATTATGTAACGGTCACTGTGTTTTGTTCGCTCGCCTGTTTCTCACAGAGGGAAAACCGAGACTTATGGAGCTGAGGGCACCGACCTCTGCTGCACTGGTCGTTACTTACCCTGAGGCATCTCTGAGGCTGTTATATAAGGGCCTCGGTTTCTTGCGCGCTCTCCATTAAAGCACACTTGAGCTGGCCTTTCTCTTTAATGGAGGTGGTCAAATGTCTTTTTCCTTTTCTTTTTTTTTTTTTTTTAAGAGATTGGCCACAGAAAGCACCAGGCCTACAGACACAAAGCGAGCTGATGTCACGTACGGCAGCAGAAACACAGGACTCTGAGAGTTTCTGGGCAGAGTGCTCAGTCCCTGGGACGAGCTCCGTCTTGTTACCAACCACCTGATGTTTTCCCGCTGCTCTCTACGTGTCTCTCACTTATTTCCGATCTTTGCAGGGAGACATCCTGACCGCCTTCAGGCGAGTGGACGAGGCCTGGATCGAGGCAAAGCTGGGGGAGAAAGTTGGGCTTTGTCCCAGACAGTTTGTGGAGGTGAGCTTTTTTTCTTCTTCTTTTTTTTCCCCCTCGCTCTACTTTTCGACTTGTTCTGTTTTAAGGTGCTCGGCTCTCGAAAAAAAAAAAAACATGTCCCAGATGTGATTGGGTACAGCTCAGCGGCTGGATGCTGCCTTGTTTTTCAGTTAAACGATTGATTCATCGGTAAAGGTCACTGTTATGCTGCAAAGCGCTGAGGCAGAGGGCTCGTCTGTGAAGCTGTGCTGTGTCTGCAGCTGCTCATTAGCGTGTGACTGGGTGCTTTACTCAGGTTTGCTGGGCTTGCTCAGCTTGCTGGCTGTCATTTGTTTTCCTTTGTGCTTTCTGCCTTAAGGAATTAACTTCATCCATGCTGGAAAGAAAAAAAAAAAAACATTGCATTTGCTCCTACAGTGTGTTCACTGCTCCTGGTTAGATTTTCTCCAAAAAGTCTCCTCATGCACCTGCTTTTGTCCCCCGCGTCCTCGCCTCCTCCTTTTTCATCCATCTTAGCCTCTGCTTGTACTTTTCTCCTCACCAAGCCTGTCTCTCCTCTTGTCGTGCAGCCAGGCGTGAAGACACGGTAATGCTTTCTCTGCCTGGGTGACATAACAGCACATCACAGTGCCGAGGGAGCAGCATCAACCCTGCTATGCCTGTCTGTCTGTCTGTCTGTCTGTCTGTCTGTCTGTCTGTCTGTCTGTCTGTCTGTTCCTTTCTCAGCATCGCTCAGCCCTTCTTGGCTGATTGGCTCGTACTTACCCTGTCTGCCTGCTAGCCTGCCCAACAAGTTGTAAGGGAGAACCGAGTTTCTGATAAGTAGGTGTGTTTAAACAGCCGCTTTGCCGATCAGTGGGAGCAGAAGGTTGTCAGGCACTAGCAGCGTGTAGGAGAGGATGTTGCATGAATTCGTCCTGATTTTTAGTTAACGCTTCTCTGACTGTTCCAGCCAAACTCTGCAGCAGCCAAGCTGCTTAAAGGAAAGGGCCGGGGCGGGAGTGACTCAGCAGAACCTCATCATCAGTCCGGCAGCGGGGGCAAAGACAAGGCCGCTGACGCACCCAGCCGCTCTGCCCATTACGGAGTCCCTCAGGTCCAAACCAAGACCCCCGTCATCAATGCTTTGCGGAAGCAGCCCACAGCCAGCTCCTTCCAGCCGCCCGCCAACATCAACTTTGTCCCTCAGGGCCAGCCGCAGCACTACTCGGCGCTCTCCGCGGCTCGCAGCCAGTCCTACCCTCGCAGAGTGAACTCTCGCCGAAACAGCCGGCGCTCTGACTCCCACAGGCACCTGTTACAGGTGAGTCGAACTCTGAAAGCTCTTCACCTTTTCCTTCCGTTGTGCTCGCGTCGCCGTTGAGCTAAGTCGTATTCGACTTTGTTTTTCTTGTCAGGGATTTTCTCCGAACAGAAAACGTGTGGTTGGCAAAAAGCGTGCGGCCGATTTTCAGTGGGATGATAGAATTGTTTTGCTCGAGTCACAAAAAAGAAGATGAAGTTGACCTCAGGAATGCAGGGAGGGAGATAATAACACCGAGCTCAAGGAGCGGATAAGAAAGGGGGCGTTTGCCCGTGCGTTGGCCAGGGTTTGATTAAGAGGCTCTTAAGAGGACACAGATGTGGAAAAGAGCAAGATACGAAAGATGAGAATGGGTTGTAACTTTGAAAAGGTCTTTAATCATCTGAGTCCAGCGGGAGAGTCCAGGCTGAATTCCAGCCAAACTTTTTCTGCCTTCAATTCAAGCAGAGTCTTGCACAAATTGAGACATTTGATACACGATAAAAAATGATTTTAAAATACCTGTCTCGTGTTAAATATGTAACTGCATCAGACGACAGAAAGATTTGAGATTGACTGATCAGAGATCGGGCTTGTATGAATTCTGGTCAACAATTTTACGGAGCTCTGACCAATTTCTTATTTAGATCTCCAAGTACTTTTGAAATAATTTCTGAATCAACTGAAAATGTGACTGTCTTAAGAATAAAATGTTTCTTTAATAAAATAAAACAATAGCTTTAAACTAACCACAGCTAGAGAGCATCTAGCAAAAGTTTTTGCATCACACAGTAATTTATTCAAAGACATCTGACAGAGGTATCTGTGAAAATAAATACTAGCTAAAACTAGTCACAGCTTGTTATTTACAGAAAATACTAAGGCTCACACAATTATTTTTGCATACTTCAGATTGTACAATGCTATGAGACAAAATATCTTAATTTTGTTTCCAAAATTGTGTAAAAGAACAAAAAAACATTCCAAACCTCCCACATCCGGTTATGCTTCTCATTTCATTTTAAAATCATGAACAAACTGAGAAAAACTACATTTCTTTGAATAACTGAGTTAAATTTGACAGAATGTTTCTGACAACATGAAGCTGACTAAAAGTTGTTAAAAAGCAACTGATTTGAAGGAGTTTATGACCAGATTAAAGTTGATTTAATTTGAGAAAGGTTTCGAAGTCTCAACTAACTTAACCTTGTTGACCTTCTAAAGTGGGCCTAACCCTAACCCTACCAAAAACACTCTTGTCCTCCCCCTCTTCTCCCCCACTTTCTCTCCGCCGTCCTCACCCCTCTTCCCCTCTCTCTCCCCCCCTCCTAACCCCTCACCAAATCTTCACTCTTACCCTAACCTCACCCTTCTTGCCTAAACCTAACTCTCCCCCCCTTTCTCTCCCCCGCTCCCCCTTCTCTCTTCCTCCCCTCCCCTGCCATCACTCTCCATTCTCATACCTTTTTCCCCCCTTTTTTCTGTCACTTCCCAATTCTTCTTTTTTTGATCATGATCACCACATAACAATTCACTACAAGCTCCACTTGAGCCCAGCTCAAATGGAGCAACTGCACCCACCGGAATATGCCAGCCATATTCTACGCACCTTACACAGCACATACAAACCAGAAGGTGGCTCTCTGGAGCACACCGCAAGCACCATACACCAACCATAAAGATAGTCCCTGTTACTCAAGATGGTTCTTGATCTCGAGTGAGAGTGCACTACCTATGAGGAAGCCAAATGGGTTGGAACCAATTGTGGTGGGCCCGCGTACCTCGAGAGTGAAATCGCTCAAATCTAAGAATACATTAGCGACTCAACCAGGAAGTCATAAAATAACCAAGACAATAAATACTGCAGGCGTCACCTGGCTCAGTTAAGGTCAGAGTTCATGAGTTAACAATCAAGAGTATGCAGGAAAAAATGGGTTACTTTAGAAGTTATTTATCCCATTATGGCATGTTCTGTTGTGCAGTGAAACCAAGCTAACATTTTATCGATATAACCTCACATTGATACCTCAGACATGGTGGTGGTAGTGTGATTATCTTGGGTTGCCTTGTTTCGTTTTACTCAGCTGATCTTGATCTAAAGTGAAATACAGTATTTTTTTTTCCTCCGACATAAATTTTAAAATGAATTGAACATTTTCCAGCTTAATATTTTAGAAGACAAAAAAGCTCTTAATTGAATGTTAATTGTTCATGGTAAAAATGTATTTTCATTGTCGACTTCAAACAGCTTTTCTGTCACGATCAGTTATTAATTATTCAGAGTAGCAGCAGAAGCAACATCACCCCCTATATGTAAGAGCAGTCAGTGTCACACAGGTTGACAGATAATACTTCAAAACTTGACCTCATCACAGAGTTCATTTTTAGACTCTTTAACATCTTCATATAGATGGCCCCAAAAATAATCTGATTCCTGCTGCCATTTTGTTTCTCTTTCTTCTGCATCTCCATAGATAGACTCCGATTTATTTAACTGCCACCAAGTTACAGTTACTGATTACGTCTTACTTGTTTACAAAATTTCAAATAAGTAATAGCATTTCAAATGAAAGGCTGCATTTAAGTTTTTACAATCTTAAGGAATAATAAAGCAGAATATCCATTTAGTAGATCATCAAGGCGTTTACACCGACTGCGGCGGTCGCACTGAAACCTGAAAAGCCTTGATAATATAATATGCTGGTCCGCCCCCTCACATAATGGTTTCCCTTGAATTACCTCAGATTTCAGAGCTCTAACCTGCAATTACATGTGTCAGCGCAAAAAAAAAAAAAAGTATGGAAAAAAAAAATCTCATTTGTGCTGAAGAAACCAGGAGGGGAAGGAAGTGGAGGACACCTGAGAAGAGTGATAAGAAATAGGGGAAATGAGATAGGTTAGGCAGGAAGAGGGGAAAAAATGTGAGAGGAAATACTTGTAAAGAAAGATGTTTTTGAGCTGGGAAGAGAAGCAACCCACAAAAAGGCAACAGGGAGAAGGAAGGAGGTGGACAAACGAGAGAATGATGTGGAGAGTGGGAGGCTTAGAGTGTCCCTCAGTGTGTCTGCTTATTTCGCTCATGCTGCTGCTCCTGATGATGATGATGATGAGTCACTTGTGAAGTTGGTTACATAACAGACCACACTATCCTCCTTCCTCTTCATGAAGCAGGTAACACTTTTGCATCAGTCAGCCATAATGGCCGACAGGCCTCAGCATCTCGGTTAGGGCCGGGTCCCTGAAGCCGAGGGCCGGGTCCGCCCAGCCGCCCAAGCCCAGCTGGGGCGGGGGTTTCTCCGTAAAGCTCACAGGCTCCTCTTACCTCCCTCCCACTGCCAGGGAAATGATGATCATCGTTGTGAATATCGGCATGGTTACGTAAGAGCAGAATTTAGGATGGAGATAGAAAAGCTAAAGCAAAATCAATATAAGATCAGGCTTCCTGTTTCACAGCAGAATCACTCATTACGTTTAGCACAAATTATTTTAATCCGTACCAGATGAACTTGTCCACCTGGTGTGGAATTCCTTTTTCAAATTAGAATTTTTTTTTTTTTCTCAACGGGACTTTTAGTTTTTAATGTCATATGTATTTATAACAGGGAAATTTAAATTTTTTTCCAACAAAATTATCTGAGTAAGGGACTTTTATTTTCTGATGAGATATGAGTGCCAACTCAGTTTTTCCTGTCCTTATCGGTGTTTGCGAAAACATTTGAACTACCGCTGCCAAAATGGCAGATGTGGGAGTGAGTCAGGCAGGACATTTCTGAAACATGCATGACAATGTACTGCATTTGTAACTATTTAATAGTGGGGGTGTTTGCACTAGGACTGGGGACAGTCCTAAATATATAATGAACATGTAGGTCCTCAGATATTTGTTACTGACATTTGTCCAAATAATTCTCTTTAAATGCAGATGCACACTATTTATTTTGGAGCAGCACCTTCTGTTTTGAATATGATTCCCCAAATTATCAAAAACTCCCACAAATTAAAATGACTCTCCAAATGTAAGTTTGGAAAGTTAAAAATGTACTCTTATATGGATATTGTTTGACTTACTACGAACCTCCTGCTGCACGGAGCTCTGAAACACGTTCATTTGTATTTCATTGTGTGCGGATCAGTAATTGCTGGTTCAGCTAAGCAAACAGAGCTTTGCTCCCACTTCAATGCCACAATCCGCTCAGCTTGGATGCGGCGCAATGTGCCATGTCAGCTGATGGAAATAGAGAGACGTGTCGATGAAAGCAATACCATGGAAACAGGTTTAAAGCCTAAATGGTCTAGCGCTTATCTGTCACCAAAAAAGCCTATGCGCTTGGACTAACAAGACAGATGCAGACTTCGGTGACCGAGCCGTCTGACACATGCAACATTTGTCGTGCAGACAGTTTTTTTCATCGCACGTGTGACACTCTTGTCGAACAGGTTAGTCGACATGTCAAACGATTTTACGTTGTCTTTTGTCTGACACCTTAAAATACGTCATTATTGTCAGACGTCTTTTCACAAATACTGCTTCTTGTGTTCAGATAACATTCTGATATTCTGACATTTTAAAAGACATCACATTCTGTCGGTGGTGGTAGTGTGATGGGAGGCTTGGTTACTTTAAGATCCCATTTGATTTGCTGTAGTTGATGAAGCCATATATTTGGCGGTGTAGCAGGAAATCCTGATGGCAATCATTCAGCCACTAGTTTCTGATCCAAAGCACACCAGCGAGACAGCAAGCGAGTGACTTAAACATTATTTGAATCGAGGGATTTCAGGGGACTTTGTCAAAGTTGAACTTACATCCGATGGAAATGTTTTGTCATGACCCGTAACAGACTGAGCACGCACATTGTGACTGAATTAAAACAGTTCTGCACCGAGTCCCTCCACATTAATGTAAATGACTCAGAGTATTGTCACTCAGACACTCAACGAAAGTATCTGCATCACACCTCACAAACCACTTATGAGCTGGACTCTTCCTTACTCTCTCATGCAAAGAGAGGTTTCAGTCATCCCTGACAACATTTGATGTCACCCCAAACTTTTCATCACATCCTCTGCACCAGTGACAGCGGTTATAGTCTGAATCATATTATGGATTTTTTTTTTCTCTTCTCTTTGTTGCCGTGACGAAATGTGTGTCTGTGGCTGTCTCCATTCAAAACAAAACTGGATTACCCTAATCCAGTTTTGTTTAGACTGAAGCAGGGTGGGTCTATTTCGGGATTGGTTTTTACAACTTCCTATGATTTTATTATAGATGCACGTTATACCGATTATCTATACTGCACTTTAATTCGAAGTACTCACCTTAAGCTCATCAGCAGTTGAGCTACACTTAGTTATTATGGGAAGCTCATTCATGCACAGTGTTTCTGTGTTGTGACAGCTAGTCTTGAGGGTAAACGGGCCCTGCTCCTGCTGGTAAAAGGCATCCCCACAGCATGATGCTGCTGCCACCATGCTCCTCTACAGAGATGGTGTCTTTTAGGCGATAAGTCAAACTTTTATTGCGTGGTTTGGATATGTAGAAATGAGATAGTTTGTTTTGAGGGGTTTCAAATAGAAATTGGGATGAAATAGTTAACTTAGATTTTGAGAACAGTTGGTTTTGTCCTTAATAATTGCTGAACATTCACTATTAATTTGTGTTTCTGTAAAAGCAGTTCTTATGACAACTTGGTTCATATTGTGTTATCTTCTACATTTCTTTTAAAATACTTGCTGCATTCAGTTTATAAGTGTGCAGTCTGGTTACAAAAATTTTTTTTGGCCTTTTATTTCTCCCTCGTCTCATCGAGACATGTGGTGTCGTTTTCAAGAGCAATCGGTTTTAAACTACCACACAAGTTAACAATACGCTAGTACAAACTCTGCAACAAATTAACAGAAAATAAAATGCAAGATGGGAGCAATCGGGATCGGCCACGCAGTGATTCTTTCACCGTTAAGGCCTTTAGTTTTGACGTCTTTGTTGTTGGTTTCAAAATATCGTGATGGGACACATTTAAGAAAAATATTTATCCCTTGATAAAATATTAAATATATTTCTACATTCAAGCTGGCAGTAAACTTGGAGGCGATTAGGAATCAAAGTTCTGGTGATTAAAGACTTTAAACAAAGTGCTGGTAGAACATTATTCACTTATTAGAACAGCATGTGTCTTAATGGCAGTTTGTTCGGACGAGCCAAAGACAAAAGGCCGTTCAGCTTAAGCGCTCACAGAACATCTTGAACAAACCCTTATTACGAGTCTATCCTGGTGACGCACCCTCACAGAGATTTATTATTTCAACCACGAAGAGCCGAGGGTTCAGCAAATTCAAAACAGCTTTGATTTTTGCTGTGCCAAAGTGGAACAGGAAATCTCCAAAACTGAAGCAGTTTTGCAGAAGATTGTAACATGAGTTACAGAAATAAAATCCTGACGGATAACCTTAACCCCATGTAGTCCTTACCACAACATCCCTTCAGCTTATTCTGAGCTCCAACTTAAACTAAATAGGTGCTCCAAAGGATAAATTGATTAACGCTTGTTAAATGTCATGTAATAAAGAATTAAGCCATTAATGTTAAAACTTGGTGGATTTGAACTGATATTTTGTATTTTTTTATTTTTTTTACAAAGGCTGGGTCAGATCAATTTTTTTGGGTTGGTCAAGTTAATTATATAGCATTTATTGTCTGTTTTGATGACATTGATTTAATTAAACCTTTGATAAGCACGTTCTCCTTCATCCCACAAGTAATTTCTTAAAACAATTAAACCAACCAAGTTAATAATAGAACCAACAGTGACATGCAATAAGTTAACTGATCATCTTGACCGAATTAAAATAACTGAATTTACTATTTTTACATTGAATGTAATATGGGTCTAGTTTTTATTAAAGTGTTATCTTCACATACAAAAAGCATGATATCATTTAACAAACCTTAACCCCTTGTAGTCCTGGCCAAACGTTTCTACGGACTCGTTTAAATGTCATCTGAAAAGTTGTCATTTGAGTCAGACCTGCAGTCTGTAAGATTTTGGAACAGCCCAAACTTTCTCACAATTAAAAACTTGGGCGCTGCGCTTAACAGCCTGGTTAATACGCAGGAATCAACCGGTTTGAATAAATATGACCAGTTCTAGTTGAAATAGTCGCTGAATAAACAGTCAGATTTATGCCTAAGTCTAATTGTCACTACAGTGACCTTACGCTTGATGAACAATTGCTTAAGGTTCATTTAACCACATATTAAAATATGTCTGAACATGTATGTATAATTTTGCATGATTCACTTAAAAACCTAAATGCCGACGGTGACTCTATCCAAAGTTTTAGTGTGAACAGGATGAATATTGATATCCTCACACTCTCTAAGCGCCTTATGTTTCCGTAAGTCCTTAAGCACACAGAGAGAGAAAAAAAAACTTAATTTGGAAGGAATTTAAATAATTCAAGAGATGATAAAAGTATTTTGTTGTTTTTGCACAGGAGTTTTGCATAATTGTAAGAAACTGTGCAAATGAAATGAAACCGCTGCCTTACAAAGGATATGTAAACTCAAACTTGTCAGGTCCTACGATAATGGTCATGATTGTTTTGGGTGTGATTATGTGTATGTAGTAACAGGTGCGAAAGAAGAAATATTAAACATTTTCCTCTGAACGACGGATGACGTAGAACAAACTGTGTATCTTCACTTTCTCTCACAGCTCAGCTATTTCTCATTGCTTTTTTAAATTATTATTATTTAATGAAATTATTTTTAATTGTTTTAAGTGTCCAGTCCTGGAAGTTTGCTTCCACAGCTTAATAATTTTGGTCTTTGTGCTTTTAAGTTTTAATGTGAATTGAGAGACAGATGCGAGCTGTATTTAGGAAACAAAAATGCCCCCGGGCCAGCAGTTATGCTTTAAGTAGAAGATGAGTCGGGGGAGGCTATAAATAGTACCAAATATCTGTTATGACAAAAGATAAAGGGTAGCACAAAAGTTTCTCCACCCCCTTTGTAGTGACTGTATTAAAATAATGTGAGCAGGAGACAGTGGCAGAAACACATCTAGTCAAAGCCTCGTTAAGACCATCATCAGTCCTCTAACAAGAGGGATTAAAGCTCTGAACTGGATCTTTAACGGTTGGCCGGCTCGCCTCCGTGTCACTCCCTGTCATTCACCGACGGCGTCATGGCTGACTCACAGCTGGCCGACATCTAGCCTGGAAAAAGTTTCCCAGCTTCTCAGCCTTACACAGAGAAACTACGTGCATAGAGTTAGCCGTTCTAAATAAGCTGTCGTTCATTCATATTTCATGGTGTATTCTACACAGCTTTATGCATGCACATCATTATTGCATTAGCAATTTGAAAGTGAAAGGTTTTTAGCACTTCAAAGAGTAAATCATCAAATCTTACGCAGACGGATGAGAGAGTAAAAGAGCAGAGCAATTATGATGCTAGCCGTTTGCAACGCAGTTTATTTTTGTCCACTTAAAAGTTATGTGCTGTTGCTTCCGAAATGTCTGATCACAGGCTTGTGCAGCTGTAAAAGATTGTGAGGAGAGATGATGAACAAAACCTCGTTAGGATAGCAGAAAAATTATGCTTTTTGTTGGGATTGTTCGGCTTTATGAGAAGTCTTGCAATCTTATTTCTTGTTTAAAGTCATTAACTCTGCAAAAGCTTTTTTCTAGCTAAGTAAAGTACTTCAGTTATTATGCAAAATGAATATTGTTTGTTTGCACCAGACACTTTTATGTCTTGTGTTGTGTCTTTAAAGCTTTTTTATAAAGTCTGCGATAGAGAGGAAACAGATTAACCATTGCAACCATTTTGGTTAACAACATTAAAAATTATTATATGTATTAAATGCTGTTTGACTAAAGTTAAATTAAGCTAAGTGCTTTGTTGCTGCATGGTGGAAAAGAAAGACAAATATTATTGGTTTATTTTTCAAAGTTTCTGTTTTATGCGTAACTTCTTGAGTGTTTGAATCTCCACCTCACCCAAGCTTCATAATTACATTCACAGAAAAACAGAGTAAATTCTTCCAGTTACCAAATCAGCTTGAGATCTGAAGTTTTTAGACTTTAGATCTGTGATTTTCCTTCTTCATCTGCCAGCTTTGCTCAGGCTGAAGCTGACAGATAGGCTGGTCAACAGAGGAGTTTCATGGTTGATCAGTAACTGCAAAACGAACCCAAAGCTTCATCTCTCTGTCACAGTGCTACCAGCTCCTCAGACAAACTAGACTGCTTTTGTCTCTCTTTAATTTTACAGTGAACAACTTTCACAGTAAACTTGCTAACTGAGGTGTGCATAGTCAAATTTTGTGCGTCTTTTTGAGCATGACCCCATTCTGGTTTCTTGTGATTTTGTTGTTGAAACCCATCCCAGATTTTAAGATGGATTTAAGTAGGAATACCTGAGGACTACTTTCCTTTCTAAATCCTATGGAAGCAGTAATGGTGTGCTTTGCATGCTGCTTTTCCATTTTGTAGTTATTTCTGGTTCGGTGAGTAACGAAAGTTCAGAATCTGCTGTGTGATTTGGAAACGTAGGGTAGTCCCTTCTTATCTAGAATAAATGTTTATTTTTGTGCTACCATTTAAGACCTCGATTTTGAAACGCTTAACTTAAACGCCCCAAATTTAAACAGTGTAGCACAAAAGTTAATTGCGTCAGTTTTTGAACTTCCTTTCAGATAACATCATCGGCTTCCCACAGAAATGTGTAGCATGAGTACCACAAGTTTGTCTTGAGTCAAAATTCTGATTAAATTTTGGGTTAAATGAAGGTGCATCATAGATAAAATCACAGGACTTACTGGTTAAAAATAACTTCCCAGTCATGAAAGCTGTACTGAATTTGTTAAAATGCCCTGAGTGTCACAAAGAGACATCAGCTGTCTAAGTCGGACAGATCAAAGAAATATCAGCTGTAGGTTTTTGCACAGAAATCTCCCACTTTGATATTTTCTGTGCTGGTGCACAAATTACCATTAAGCTACACCCAGTATAAGTCACAGTGCATGTAGGATGAGGTTTAATGACGCCATTCGTACCCACCATCAGGTCTCTTGTTGACTCATGTCGTTTAAAAAAAACAAAAAAAGACATTACTTTCCCAGAAATGCAGCTGTGCCCTCATCTCTTATACATGTGTACTTTCATAATGCGCTATGCATCATGCTTTCAGTTTCTTATTATAATTTCAAATCGGATTGCCTTTCAGAGTGAGAAGAAAATGACCAGCGAGACTCCGTCCACAATCTCCATGGCCCTGATGAACCCCCAAATGGCCTCCTCCTCTGCAGACGGCAGAAACTCCTCCACGCAGCAGCTCTCGATCAGCGTGTGAGTCATCTTTAAAACATTGCATTATTAAGACGATAATGCAGGATCATGCGTGCGAGAATGAGAGTATTAAGGGTACAATGAGAAAAGCCTGAGTGAAATTTCATGGGCCATGAACATGTGGTGACGACTTAAGCGAACCCTGGGCGTGCCCCTCCAGGTGCGCCATCCTGTACTCCTACAAACCTCGACGACCGGAGGAACTGGAGCTGAGGAAAGGAGAGATGGTGGGCGTGTACGGGAAGTTCAAAGATGGCTGGCTGCGTGGGCTGTCGCTCCGAACGGGGAAAGTGGGCATTCTTCCTAGCAACTACATCACCCCTGTGCTCAGGTGAGAGGCTGCATTTGTGTACGTGCTAGGAGGCTTTCAGTCATGCATACGTTTCAGAAATGTGGTCAAACTCAATGAATCTCAAAGCCCAAATAAATAAATAAGAGAGACAATTTTAAGATCTCTCTAAATTATTTATAGGACTTGATGCACAGCTTGTTAGCAATTTATTTAAGGCCATTGTTCCCTGTTGGAAGCAGTGTTATACTGTGTATGAATTTATTTAAATAAACCTGCTTGACTTGCCTTGAGCTGCAGATGTCTGCAGGGCCTCTCTGTTGTTTCTCTGATGAATGTTTTCCTTTATCATCATGTTAGTTTAGGGATTCATAATGCTATTGGTACATTAATGCTCTACAGAATATCTCATAGAAAAGATAGATATATCCTAAAGTTAAATTGTGATTTTGATGTCCTTGTGATATATGTATTCAATTATTTTATTAGCGGATTTCAGAGCAATAAAGCTGTATAAAATGCCCACTTGTTTTTTTTTTTACATAATGGAATAAAACCGTGTGTTTCCATGCAATGCTTTGTGCTGGTCCACCACATCACGTTAAAATCACAATAAGACACAACGTTTGTGTTTGTGGTAAAAGTGTGAAAAAAATGTGAGAATACTCCTGAAAAGTAAAGTGCTGTTTTTAAAATGACCCGTGCTTTTTGCTACAGAACCTCAGCCAGACTTTTGGAGACCAAAGCAGCTAACGCGTCCTCGCATTACAACACAGTGTCTGGGAAGAAACCCACCGCTGCAAAAAATCCCACTGTGGTCCTTGCTCTCGACAAGGTGGGCGGTGATGGAACGAAATTCTCAACAGGACAGGTGTCATCTGTGCCAAATGGAGCGCAGCACGCCGCGTCCTCAGGCGGAGCTGCCAAGTCGTCCTTTTACGGGACGTCTCAAGGTTGGGACACCGTGAGACGTGTTTTTAACCCCCACAGAGGTCAGTGAGAAATAAGTTTCTAACAATTGGGGCTGCTTTATCTTGGTCCAGCAGTTGTGAAACAGAAATGCACTCTTTATGTTTTGTTTCAGCCTCACACCGTCCCTCCCATGTGTCCTCTTACAACATCCCGTCCAACTCGCAACCTTTCGCACAAGTTCAGGCGTCGGGCTACTCGCCTGCCCTGCAGAGAAAGAGAAACAGCAGCTTCCCATTCTCCAACCCCAAACCTTACGGCTGGATGACTGAGCCAGCAGCGCTCTCTGCTGGTGCTGTCATGAAGGACAGGGACTGTGGAGCCTCACACGAAGCAGTATTTCAGCATCACAGGCAGCCTGTTGCAAACGCACCTCAGTCGATTTTAGTCAGACCCGACGCACAGAAAAGCAGCATAGACAAGGTAATGTCAGATTCACGCTTGCCTTCGTTTTCAAGTTCTCAGGCTTTTGGGAAGGTTGAATGTTTCTTTGCGTTTCCAAAGCCTTCAAAATCAGTTCGGTTCCTGACGGATGAAGAGTCTCCTCCTCCGAGACATCGGACCTCCTCCTGGTCGTCTGGGTCTCAGGTTCACCCAAACTGTCGTCCCGGGCCCCTGCCTTTAGAAGTGTGGGCCCCTTCTCTCACCATGGGGAGAGACGGACCGGGGATCCTCCTCAAAGACGGGAAAGGTCCGGTTCTTAGGAAGGTCTTTGAAACGGCAATTTCCGATCCAAATTCTAACCCGCAGAAACCATTCCACTCACAGCCGTCGCTGTCAGCCTTGTCGGCTCAGTTCAGCCCCGTCAGGTAAACTTTGCTTTGGAGTCCTCACTCACCCGAGGAGAGGCGGACCTGAGCAATCGCTCATCTATTTTGTTTGAAATGCTTTGTTTTCCAGGCACAGAGTGACCACAACGCATTTAGCCCAGACAGACTCGGAGCTCAGTCTGCTGCAGGGAGAGGCGGTCCTTGTCCACAGACCTCGGCCTGACGGGCGCGTCCTCCTCACGCAGGAGGGCAGTGGACAAACAGGCATTTTCCACAACACTATTCTCCAAGCCCTTGAGAGGCTCAGCTGACTGTGTATTACTGTTAAATTGATGGATACTTCTGTTAGGGATGCACTGATTGCAGTTTTCTGGCCAATTATGATCTTTAGAAAGTCCCAATTTTGGCCGAAACCAATTTCTTTTGTCTGAGGTGTTGCTAAACATAGCATGAAAGTTGCTGAGTTGGCAGCAGTGGGGTGACTATTGTTAACTGCAAATGTGCAGACGTGACCTGGTGGGCTGGTCTGTCAGTCAAACCTCTCTGACAGCGGAGCAGAAGAGAACAGTGACTGATTTTAAAACCTTTGCTAACGTAGATAAGATCGGGGGATAAGATGTGTTTCACATGTAAGTATCAGCCAATCACCAGTCTCCCAGAAATAAGGAAATCGGCCCAGATAAATCAGCTGGCCGATAAATCGGCTGGCCGTTAAATTGGTGCACCCCTAAATTCTGTCATATCTGTTTGAACTGCCAAATAACTTAATAGATCAACTCAACAAAACGAGTGTTTATGTCCAAAAACGAATCCTGCCACACGACAATCAAATAACAGGTTTTTACTTTGGACCTGAGTGGATGTGAGAGTGTGGGTAAAATCTTCAGAGATGTATTTTGCGTCCTATAATGTGTGCGCATGTTTGTAACACGTGGTATTATTCGAGTTTTGCACTAAAAACCCACTTCAGGTTCCTTGCTTCATCTGTTACACAATGGTGAGTGCCTTTGTCAAAACCCACCAAGAAAACATATTATATTTGTACATACTTAGAGAGATTAGGTAAATTATCTGTACTGCTTTTGTGTTAATAAAGCATAGTTCCAGAACCTGTAACAGTTTGGCTTCTTTCATCTATAAACCAAACGTCCTTTAGGCCACATTAATAAACCTGTAAATATTTTTTCCTTCCAGTACTGCGGCTGGAAAGCTATGACTGAATTTGCCTCAATTGAGACCAAAGTGAAAGGAAAGGAGTGCAGAAGAACCAAACGCTTGTCGAGAAAACTAAATTCCTAAACTAGGACCATTAGGACATTTTTAAAGTTATCGTACCTTATATGCAGGATTTACAACCTTATTGACGGTTTCTGGCAGGCTGTTGTCTGGACTCTTCACCAACAAATCCTGCTGATTATTTCATAGATGAAATTCTAAGAGTAAGACCTGGGTGGCTTCGGTAATAATTTGTTCACGTAGATTAATTTTGAACCATTGAACTATCTATCTGACCTCAGTTTCATAGAAACTAATCATGACTTAAAAGCTGCAACCTGTTGTCTAGACATGGTGCCCACAAGTTCTTTTTTTTCTTTTCTTTTTTTTTACCTCTTCATTTGATTTGCCTCTGAAATATTACAGATTTCAAAGATAATAAAGGTATTTTAAGGAAATCAGATGCCTCTGTAATCTCACCTATAGCATTTTTACAAATCTAATTTAAAAGTGAATCTGTTCACTCCTTTTTCAGAAAGAAAAGACAATCCCTTGCTGTTCAGTCAGGATTTCAACCACAGCACATGCATTGATGCATCAAAAACGTCTTAGTTTTACTGGATCTAAGTGTTGCATGCAATTAAGCATAACATAGTGAATGATAAATAGACCGACCTCAGCTGGTACTAAAGGACTAATTTGTCATTTTCTGATTATAAATCTGAGAAAACTTTAAAGTACTATTATGTCTCATAACATATATGTTGATGACAACTTTTTATTACTGTAAGCACATGACGACAGTTCACCACAGATACTTAAAACAGTGCATCCATAGTAACCATGACAAAGTGGTTCTAAATTTCCCACTGCTTAATTCAAGAAAGGCAGAAGTTATTATTTTAAGTACCATAAAATTGCAAGGTTAGAAGTCAAAGCTCAGCAACAATCAAGGAGGCGAATCGCCACAGTCCGTGTATGGCAACTTTGGAGAAGACTAACTACAGCTCCATTAGTCAGATCAAAGATGGATTATTTTTAAAAATTACAGCAGCAGCACTAATAATTGCATCTCTAATCATTTTGTTTGTTCTTACCATGGAGTTATCAATAGTACCTATAAATATTCAAATTAAAGGTAGGGTTTTTCTGAAATATTAAACAACAGGGATCTATTTTTTTTTGTCGCTGAAAGTTGCTGGGTTTCAAGGTCAAATAAAAAAAAATCTAGTCTTAGTTTTTTGAGAGCTAGATCATGAGAAAATAATTTATAGCATTTTACATATAGGCTATGGAAGGTACTGGATACAGCGTAAGGAGCCAATACATTTTTTTTTACATTGGCTCCTACAATACAAAAAAATAAAAAGTATTATAAAATATCTATTAGTCAGATATTATGCTGACTAATAGCTCAGAGTCCTCGTTTTTGTTATTAAAATAACAGTTATATGGTTTAATAAACTGTAGAGTTACCAAATTAACTTATGCAAAATAGTGCTAATAGATATTACTGTATACTGGCCAGTCGAAACCAGTGGATACGCATGCGCACACCGACTCAGACTGGAGCTGACAAGCCAACCGCCATGAGCTGCTGATGAGAATGACAACATCGCTGGTGCACAAATTCAGCGAGCAGTAACCTAAAATCAAATGTACAGATCACTCCAAGCGTCTAGAAGCCTCCATATATAGCACATTCCACTTCCTCACTATGCCGGTAAGTCGCCACGCCTTTTTGTATGTTTTTTTTTTGTTTTGTTCATAAGTAGGGTTCCTCCCTTCCTCTGTTGATGTGATGCTAACCCCGCTTAGCATCATTAGCATATCAGTTATCGTAGCTGTTGCAGGATACAGAGATATGGTAAAGGCCTCTGTCAACTGTCCGTTTCCTTTTAATGTTGTATGTACTATTGGGTGTATTTTATCACAATAGCTTTTAGTTTGCGTTCGCTTCTTCCATGTAAGTGAACATTGCAGTTATTATTATTAGCCAGCTACGGTCAAAGCAGAGACTTTAACGTCGTTACCTAGCAACATCTTATAACATTTTGACCCATAAAGGGTTAATTAAAACCACTCAGCTCTGATTGATTTATGCATTTATTGTGTCTGCTTTAGACTCCGTGTTCTGTTATGGGGTGTTTATGAGACGGTAAATTGCGTCTGTGCATACAGATGTAATTGCAACCCTGATAAAAAAAAAACGCGTTAAAAGCTGTAAAATCTTTCATTTTAGCAGAATAATCTCGCAGTGAAAATTGTAGTAATCCAACCTTTAATATACAACTTATTTGCGGACTAAAATCACATGCTATAATTGTTATAACAAAATCAGTACACAGTTATTGTCAATGCAACAATCCTTTGCCAATGGAGCAGCACTTCTCTTGTTACGTTTCACAGGACTGGAGCAAACAGAGAGAGGGATTTTTCACCATTTCTCCTTGGAGTCTGTTGCAGCACACACGAATCAAATGAATGATTAATTACCAGGCCTCTGTAGAATTTGCTGAGGTTTGTCCTTTCCATTTGATTCATGTGTTTGGTAGCAAATCCATCTGAAAGTTGCAGGAAAGCAACTAAGACCAATGATGGAGACCCCTGGACTTGTCTAGACTGTCCAGAATCCTGGCACCTCTCTTTCACTTAGCTAAACCATTGGGTTTTATGTAGAATTTAAGTATAGGGACTGATATTGATATATTGTGTTAATTTAACTTTATGTTTTGGAACAAGGATCTGAAAATCAGCCACTGTTTCCCTTTGTTTGTTCATGAGAGAGGGATTGGCTAATATTTTAATTAGTTTGATGTTCTGAAGCATTTAAGTGTGGCAAACATGCAAAAAAAAAAAAAAGGAAATTAAGAGGGGCAAACACTTTCTCACCACTGTTTTACCACAATACTTTTTCTGCATCACTTCTTTATGGATGCCAAAAATGGTCCCATGTGTGCCTATAGCGTTTCCCATGCTATTTGTCAGCTATACCCATAAGTCCATGTATTTCTTATTTTTATCCATTTCAGAGCAGTAAGGCTGAGAAACAGGAAGTCAGCGATAATGTCAAAGTCGTGGTAAGATGTCGTCCCCTCAACCAGAAGGAGAAGATGATGGCCTTCAAGCAGGCCGTCAGTGTGGACGAGATCCGTGGTACCATAACGGTGAACAAACTGGAGATCCCCCATGAACCTCCTAAGACATTCACCTTTGACACTGTGTTTGGGCCTGACAGCAAGCAACTAGATGTCTACAACCTCACAGCCCGCCCAATCATCGACTCCGTTTTAGAGGGATATAACGGTACAGTTGTTTTCCTTATAGAAACGATTTGTTTAACCAGCTCTGTTAAAGTATTGAAATAGTTAACTTTCAGTCGTTGCAGGGACTACTGTAGTGTGGCTTATAACAAGCGTATAACAGTTCTCTCAAAGTAACTTGCACTTGATACTTTGTCATTTTCAATTTTCGCCAATACGTATTATTAGGAATGATGGAATTATATTCTTTGATTCCCCAATCCAGGCACAATTTTTGCATATGGGCAAACTGGCACAGGAAAAACCTTCACCATGGAGGGGGTGAGGGCGGTACCAGAACTTCGAGGGATTATTCCAAATTCTTTTGCTCATATTTTTGGACACATTGCCAAGGCAGAGGGCGACACAAGGTATGAAATCAGACTGTAGACAACATTTTATTTGATCCCTTTACATATTTTGTAACATGGGCCACACTAAACTTTGGTGTCATTTGATCAGATGTTCTTTCTTCACATGTTTGAGGTGTTTTCTATGAGAAAAACTGCAAATAGTTTTTTTAATATATATCTTTCTTTCTTACGTTATTTGTATCACTCTTCTATAAAGGCCATACTCACTCTTGTTTATGATTGTTTGTTCACTAACTGCGTATTTACCAGTGAGGTAAATAGTCAATCTGAGAGTGATGGCTGCAGTCTACAAAATATGCAATACACTCTTCTATTTTTTTGTAAAAATAATAATAATAATAATAATAATAATAATAATAATAATAATAAAGAGCAAGTAGTGCAGCATTTCTTTCCACTTTATTCATACACTGTTTTGTGATGGTCTATCACATAAAATCCCTGCGAAATACATTTAAGTTTTACTTAACAAGATGCTAAAGTAAAAATGTTCAAAGCATATTAATGCTTCTGGCAGATACTCTTGGGAAACAAACCTTAAAGCGTAATATAAACATGAACAGGAAACAGGAAATGTTGCTTGCAGAAACTAGGATAGGCATTAGTGTCTTTTCCTTTGAACACTGGTTCACACAAACTGCATGATTGAACTGAGCTAGGATTTTTTTTTTCGACATAGGTGAACATTTCATATCCTTATTGTGGTCTACCCTCTTTTTAGATTGCAGCTGATAAACAGAGTTTTACACTGGTAGATTAACAGCTTTGATAGTCATTTTTGAAATATGACACAACTAAGTGGCTGGCAAGTTTTACTAACCGATACCGTGGAATTGAATCTATTTCTCGTAACTGTACTTAAAATTGTAAAGTGTGTGACGTAGTTTTGTTTCTGAACAGTGGAGTCGTATAAGCAGAGCATAAGCATGAAGCTCTCCTGTCGCTAAGCTCTGAACATAATTTATCCTACTTACTAGTTATAGATAAACATATGTCATTGTCTGGATGAGCTCAGGAGAAGTAATTTCCCCACATACTTATTAAATCCTACTAAAGAAATATACAATGACTTGTCTTAATCAAAGCTAATTTGGTGATCAACTTCCTTTATATATTCCTGTAATGGGGTAGTTTTTTTTTCCTCATCGAGATTGTGGGAGCAAAGTGAAAGCCAAGGGCGTAAATTCCATCTCATTATTGGGGGGACCATAAACAGGGAAATTTTTTAAGACCAATTTTGGGGGGGTCGGCAAAGTTACAGTCAAATGTAACATAAAATGTGGTTTAAATTTTTTTTTTATTGTGTTCAAGCTGCACTACCAAAAATGACTAGTAAGTAGCAATGAATAACAACAGTGTTTTTCTCAGTAAACAACCTGTTGAGACTCATAGAAGTCAAACTAAGATTCAAATGTTGCTTAGATCTGAGTTTGGTTCAGAGTCACCGATCTAACCTCTGCTACACCTTTACAAAAACTTACGGCTCTAAATAAAGTTTTAATGAGTAACTCCACTTACTAAAATTTCTCATAAATATTGATTTATTGCAGTGGTTCTCAATACAAATCATGTGTTATTTAAATTATAACTTAAGTTGCTTTAAACTTTTTTTGGGGTTGGGGGGTCATGTCCTGGATGGCTGAGAACCTATAAATATGTAGGAATTGAATATCTGGGAAGTATCATAACTTAAACTTAAAGGTCAGCACCAGAGTTTTCTAGAAAATATTGAGATTTTATTTTGTGGTTTTACAGGCTCTACGTTGAAGATGGTAAGAAATAAAGGCATACTTTTTTCTTTTTTTTACTGCCAGCTGCAGTAGCCCCTCTGCTCTCTGCTCCCATACAGAGCTGTCGGCTAGTGCTAAGGAGGAGGGAGCTCCTCCTTAGCACTAACTAAGGAGGAGCTCTTTGGGGGGGCTCCTCCTTTGGGGGGGACAATTCCCCCCCAAAGGGGAGGAATTTCTTTGGGGGGGACAATTCTAGACTTTTCCAAGATTGGGGAGGTCCGGACCCCGCCCGACCCCCCTGACTCTCCCCGGGATTTACGCCTATGGTGAAAGCATTTATATACACAGGGCTCTTTGAAAGGTTTCAACTGTGTATATTCCTACATCAGCCTTTTTAAAATGTAATTTAGTTCTATGTTTGTCTTTGACAGATTTTTAGTTCGAGTTTCGTACCTGGAGATTTACAACGAGGAAGTGCGGGATTTGCTGGGCAAGGACCAGTTGCAAAGGCTTGAGGTAACGGGATATATAACTTTTGCGACCGATTATAAAGGTTTTGCACAACGAGTTGTCTTAAAAGTCGCGGTTGTCATTTGTCTTTGCTAAACTCTAAATTTGGATTTGCAACTGTTGCAACTTTCAATGATAAAGATCTTTTTTTTTTGTAGGTCAAAGAAAGACCTGATGTTGGCGTGTACATCAAAGATCTCTCTGGTTATGTCGTAAATAACGCTGACGATATGGACAGGATTATGACTCTCGGTCACAAAAACCGTAAGAACAACCATTGCATCGATAAGGAATCATGACAGTAACAAATCAAACATAAAACACATATAACTGACTATCAACTCTTGTTTCTATGAGAAATTCTGCTGTTGTCTGAGATTCGCATGCACCCCGACTGGGCACAGATGTCATAATACATTTGGGGTTTGAATGGATTATTTGAATTATTTTTCTCGGGTGGGATAATGCAACTGCATAAAGTCTCAATGATTATATCTGGCTGGATATTGGATCATTTTTCCCAATAAAATTGATAGAGTTCCATTAAATTGGTTTGTTTGCTGAAACCGACCCAGCTTTCAAGCCTCGTTCTTGTATTTTCTATACAGTTAAAGCCTGGTTCCAGTAAGGCTATTCCAGAAATGTAAACTTAGCCAGCTTTATCCATGCCAAGACCAGTTTCAAGGTGTGATTAAATTGTTGGAGCACCTTGCAGTATCCACGTTTTAACCATAACATCCAAACTGTCACCCTCATTCATTGGCTCCAGAATTCAACCAATGATACGTCGAATGTAGACATTTTTTTTCCCTTGTTGTTCACACTGTTGTGGTTAACATTTCACATATTTTTGTAAAAACATGAATGAATGCAGAGAGTTTTGTTCAGACCTCTACTAACTCTCCCTGCAGCTAATGTTGAGTCTGTTAGCTTTTAGCAGTGTGTATTTGGTTTTTAGATTTGTTTGCCTGTTTCACTTGCTAGCTTGACTTTTTTGCCTTAAGCATTCTGGCATTCTTCATGCCAATATATTGATTATTGTGCAAATCAATCACGATGATCAATACTATTTTAATTTTGTTTAAATGTTAAACATATGCAAAACGTTATCACAGACTAAAAGTAACACTAACAGTGAAGCCATCAACATTTTTTATTAGTATTATTAGTATTCTTCTATAGTAGTATAATATCATGTTAATAATATACATTTTTTATTTGCTGTGTTGACACATACCAAATCCAGTTATTTAACTGCTTCAGGCAAAACTTTATTTTCAGGCAAAACTTTATTCTCAAGACAGGAGTGACCCCTAGTAAACGAGCATGGGGTTCAGAATTTCATCCTATGCTCCGCCACATAACTTTCTTTAAACCTTTACTATGACTTCAAATATTTCAAACTCACTGAAAATAGCCTCTGTGATTTTTCTCTTTGTGCACACAGCAGTTGTGGTACAGGAGGAATTGTGTTTATTCTTCTGACTGTTATCAAAATGAAAGTCTGTTGCTTGTAGTGGAAAATGCCAAGGCGGCATTATGTGAAATTCACTGCAGACACAGGCTTCTGTTTGTTAAGTCAATGTGCATAAGGCGTCGAACTCCTTGTAATCCTTCCCCGCTGTAACAAAACAAATCCTGTTTTGCTCGCACAACTTTGTGGATGTCATTTTACAGAGAATTTACTGCCTCTGTCATAAAGTATGTGAATTTGGGTCACCCAGGAAGTGTTGCAGCTCAATTTTTAAATTACACGTCCAGACTTCCTGTGTCAATTAGAAAATAGTGTATCAATAACACTTTTTGTACACGAACCTCAGTTTATAATGGTAGTTTTGGGATATTCTCAAGACATTTTTCACACCACGATCAGTTGCAACATAATGATGTCTATTTTTTTTTTCATTTTTACCGTATGTCACATCTGCTCAGGAAATGAAAAAAAAATAAAGATAAAATGTGACATTTTTGTTGGATGTTGCAACGATATTACTCATGATAAATCTCACCCTTCTCTTTCTTACCGTTGAATGACGTGTCCAATGCTCTGTAGTTTATTGAGCACTTTTCAGTGAGTTTTAATTCAACACACTTCGCATGTTTTTGTATTCAAATGATGAATTCATGATTTTGGAATATAATAGACATCACCAGTCATCACATACATGTTTGGTGAAAGTGGCTTTCAAATTTATAAACACTGTACCATTGTCAATGATAGTGGTGGTAGCGTAATGCTGAGCTTCTCTTTTGCTACCAGCGGTACTATTGAATTGCACAGAAAGGTTGAGATATTGGAGGAGCACTACAAAGTACTTTAAATGCCAAATGTCAAATTTAAATTGATCTTTTTCTTTCTTTTTTTTTTTTTGGTGCAGGATCCGTCGGTGCTACAAACATGAATGAGCACAGCTCCCGCTCTCATGCCATCTTCACCATCACCATCGAGTGCAGTGAGAAGGGTGTGGATGGTAACCAGCATGTTCGCATGGGAAAGCTTCATCTTGTAGATCTGGCAGTAAGTATGAATAATAAAAGCTACTTCTTTTTAAACTTGAATGAATACGTCTAAGTAAGCCTCGCTGCACGTGTTCTGCACAATCTCCGCCGACCACCGCTTATTCTCAACAAACACAGGGTTCAGAAAGACAGGGCAAAACCGGAGCCACAGGTCAGCGTTTGAAGGAAGCAACGAAGATCAATCTGTCCCTCTCCACCCTGGGTAACGTCATCTCCGCCCTGGTGGATGGCAAGAGCACTCACGTCCCCTACAGAAACTCCAAACTGACCCGTTTGCTTCAGGATTCACTGGGCGGAAACTCCAAGACCATGATGGTACAGCTTCAGTTTGAACACATTAATAGGAGCCTTTTTTTAAATGCTATGTCTCACATGGATTAATTGTAAGGCTGTGTTACGGTATTCTGATAAGGTTTTTGTGTCGGATTTAAAAGTACTATTTGAAAAAAAAACCCAAACCTTTAGGCAAGTTGTTCTTTTGCAGATATTAAAGGCACGTTTCTGTATTGCATTTTTTTTTATGTGATATTCTAATTTTATATGTATTGCTTTCATTAATTGTCAGGGGAAAGTTGTTATACCTGTATCTACCTTAAAATTTTACCCAACATACCTTTCCCTACCAGTGTGCAAATATAGGTCCTGCAGACTACAACTATGATGAGACCATCAGTACCTTGCGCTATGCTAACAGGGCTAAAAACATCAAAAACAAAGCCAGAATCAACGAAGATCCCAAGGACGCCCTTCTGCGGCAGTTTCAGAAAGAAATCGAGGAGCTCAAAAAGAAACTGGAAGAGGGTAAGGAGCTAAATATTTAAAAAAAAATATATAACATGCAATGTGCGCGTTTTCTTCAGAGACTAAAATGTTGTTGCTTGTGCAACACTAGGTGAAGAGATTTCTGGCTCAGAAGGCAGTGGATCAGAGGAGATGGACGAAGGGGACGATTATGCAGGAGAGGCAGGAGAAGGTCGACGGAGGAGGAGGGGTAAGAGTTGATCATTAATGAGCACAGATTGTGAAAAAGTTAGACCACCCACATTTTGGTGCGACTAAAACAAAATGTTGTCTTGCAGTTTAGTGTGCGGTTTTAGCACAAGAGGAGATAACCATCTACATGATTTGCATGTAGCTTGTTTGATCCGTCGACAGTGTTTTAATGCTAAGCAAGTATTCAGTTCCTAAGATCTGAATCAAGTCGAAGTTGTTTTGAGGTTTGATGCAAGGCATGACTAAAGCTGCATTTAACCTTGTAGTTTGCTCATTTAGGAGTTCCCCCCGGTATTCTCAACATGTACCTACTGTGAGTTGTGTGAAAAATGAACGAGAATTATTTTGTCGTCACAATAGAATTCCAGTTAGTTAGTTTATTTTTATTTTTATTTTTTACTTTTAGATTTCTTTCTGATTTCAGTTTTAAGTTGTTTCTCTGAGCTTATCTGGTCTGCTGAGTTAGCAGTTTGCATGTCTGTACCTGCAGCTTTTTCACTTGCAAATAATTTTTGCCTTATTTTTCTGTGCTTAAACTTGTAATCACATTTTCCTTCAACTGTTTATGGTTTATCTTTCTTTCATGTTTCTGTCTTTGGGCTTTGGGACTTCTTCTGCTTCTTTTTCAGACAGTTGTGACATCAGCAGAAGTAATAGTTCAGAATTTACCGACACTTCCTCCTCAGTGCCACCGCCCACTGACGCCGACCTGCGGGATAGTGAGTTGGAGTAGCCCTCTGCTCACCAACCAGCCTGCCCACAAATTACAGCCCTTTTCACACATGAGCACAGAAATTTTAAGCTTTAATATATTAAATCCAATGTGATATTTTTGCTGCTGTGACTACACATTCATTTGCATGTTTTATTTTATTTCTTTTTCTTGGTGCCTATTACTTTTCCTGACTTACGCAGCTGTATTCTCAAGGAGAAGAGAACAAAATATAAATATATTAATATGTTCCTTGGAGAAAAAATTTCTAGAAAGCTGAGTTTTGTAGCATGGCAGCTGCATAAAGATCTTTTGGGAAGTTTAGCATCTTCAATCCCTTAAGTCTGTAGACAACAATCTCTTAAATCCAGTCAAAGTTGTCATATATGTGACCTATGCTTTTACGTTATTAATGCATGTGGTTCAACATCTTTCAGTAAGATGTTGAACACTTTTTAGTAACACTCTGTAAATATCTAAAATGGTTTGGGTGATGTATAGGTAGGTGATTTTCCTTAGGGGGTTTCCTGTTGCCTTGATGTCAAGTCTACAAGCTGAGTCAGAGACAGTATTTTTTTCTCTTGCCATAGATCTGAGATAATATAAAAAGCTGTGAGCAATGGTGCAAATGTTGGAGTGTCACAGAGTTTTCTTCAAAGGTATTTTAAATTGAGTGACTGACGGTTGATCTCAGTCATGTAGTCACTGGGAATTTGATACGGATACTTGAACCAAATCGATGTGATTAGGTTCTGGTGAAAACAGAAAATTTTAATCTGACCTTAAAATAATGATTGATTACAAGTATTTTATTGAAAGAGTTGTCAAATATACGGAATAAAACCCAGCCCTGCCCCTCTAGAGAGCTTTTAAAAAAGCAGGACAGCAGCATTCTTGTTCTTCATTGTTCCATGTAGTCCTTTTACGGCTGATCAGTTATGGAAGTAATATTTATAATAATGATTAATAAGTACTGTCACGATTAAACAATTGTTTTTTGAGGTTAGATAAACAGTGTAGCAACTGCTCTTTAATAATATGTTTCAATAAAGTAAGTGTTGAAATGTAATATATTACATCAAATGCAAACTCAAATAAATTTACCTTTTTTTTCCGCACTATAAGGCGCACCTTCAACGAATGGCCTATTTTAAAACTTTTTTCATATATAAGGTGCAACGCATTATAAGGCGCATAGAATTTTGGGTTGCCGATTTGTTCCGTACTCTATTACACATCCACATTTGTAAAGAAATGGTCCCTGAGTGCTTTACATACCAGGCTGCCCCAGTCGTTGTTTCACTCATGGTGTTGGTGTTGCAATATTGTGCCCAACTGCTTTCTGGATAACACAGACCAACCGACACCCTGACGCCACAGTCTCTGTCTCTCTGCCTTCCGTGACTGGGCCGGGGCGTGGCCGGATGATGGCCACCCTTCTCCATTCGCGCACAGCATGTTCGTGGAGAACGTGGTGCTAAATGACCTGCAGACGACCTGATTATCAGGTCGGCAGGTAGATAGGTCAGTCAAACTTGATTAACAAACCAGTGTTCTGACAACTATCCCAGCATGCACCGCGCGCTTCTTCTTCTACGGGGAAAATGAAGTCGGCGGCTGCTTACCGTAGTTGCTAGACCTGTTGTGGCTCAATGTTGGTCCATATATAAGGCGGACCGGATTGTAAGGTGCACTGTCGGCTTTTGAGGAAATTGAAGGTTTTTAGGTGCGCCTTATAGTGCGGAAAATACGGTAGTAATATACCGTTCTTTAACAAAATATTAAATTAAAAAAATCAATGACAAAAAATAATAAAATATAAAAATATAACTGAATTACAATAAGAAATGAATGTTTAATTATCAGACTGTTGTCAGATTGTCAGATTTTTTATGTTTCCAAGAGATCTTTGACTTAGACTTCCATAAAATATTTTCAATACGATTGTGTTTTAATTGACTTTTGTCTCTTTTAATCCACAGAGTTTCCACACAAATGATCTGATTATATTTTATGTTTGCTAAATGCTGCAGCTGTCTGGTTATTTGAGAGATTGACATTTTATACTTCGGTTTCCATCTTTAAAGGACTTTTTATGATGACTGCAGTAAATGTGAAAGTCTAATCTAATGACTTAAAAAGTTCATTAAAATGATTTTTGTGGAAATTATTTAGGATTTATCCTAACCCTAGAATAATCTAAACTAATGATTATTGGCGGCCTTAGGTCCAGTACAAAGGCAGATAAATACTAGACCATTTCTGCTGTTACTAAAAATGCAGGAGTTTATAAAACTCATATTAAAGAGTTGGGCAGCTAAGACACATCTTTAAGTATTGGACATAAAAATTATACTTAAAGATATTATATTAAGTATTAAAATATTATTTTAAGTACTTATTATACTTAATAATAAGTATTATTATACTTATTGTCAGAGAACATTTTCAAAATCATTTCCAGAGTTAAGAACATGTGTAAAAAGGGCTTTTGTCTTTTCCTCTTGTCTTTATCACTCCCGTATTATCACAGTGCAGCTCCTTACCCTTCTTTCATTTTTATTGCACGGATATTAAAAGTGTCTCCCAGGTTCCTGGCGTGGCCCACTTTGCAGATTTCTGTCTGACTTATCTGCTCAGTGGGAGCAAATCTTTCTAAGAATGAATACTTTCGTGAATGCATCGCCCAGAACTTTGTTTCACATTTTACCTAACTGGTTACTCTTTTGACATCACAAAGAGCTTCAGCATGAGCATTGTCTAACCAGATTGTCGGCTTTCATCTCTAACATGCTTTATTATGTGAACCGTTTGCCCCTAACCTCAAAGATGCAGTTTGCCCACGTCTTGTTTCGTTATGTATAATTAAATTCATCTTTCTTGACTGGCACATAGTTGATCTTGCTGAAAGTTTTCGGCAGCATTTGTTTCACTGTTTGACCTCTTATTATTGCGCCTCCCCGTACACGACTTTCTAAATCACTTTGTAATGCATTGGTTTTCTCTCTCTCTCTCTCTCTCTCTCTCTATTTCTCTTTCTCTCTCTCTTTCTCTGTCCTCCTGTTGTTATTCAAGGCCAAAGAGGTTGGTGCTAAAAAATGGTAGCAAACAATTACATTACAATTTAAGGAGATTCAGCCAATACTGTAGTTCACTCCGATGGAATTACTGAAGAAGAGACTATTACTGATAACATTTTTCTGTCTGACTTTCAGGGACGGTTTTCATTTTCATCTTCATGACAATCACTCATGGTGTTGAATCTCTCATTTAATACGATTCTTTGGGGGGTGAAAATACATTACACATTTTCCCACATTATTAACTTAAACTTTGATGTAGTTTATTGAGATTTTATGCGATAGACCAACATGCATCACTCTGAGGTTGAAGGAATTGTTCAGAGCTACACAATATGTTGATTCACAATTGTCTTTAGAGTATTAGTGTGAGAAATGTTGCAGTTGTGCAGGACTGCATGGGTGCAATATTCAGCAAGAGGTTATGTTTTAAGTGTCATGCATGCAAATTCTGCCTCCCAATAACATTTTGGACCTATTGTGTGGACTTTCGCTTTCCTTGATTCCCACAATTAATGTATGTCTTTTAGTTGTGCAGATGCTAAAGGTCAGAGTGTGTGAATATTGGGACAAGAGAATGGATATGCATCCATTGCGTATACTCAGTTATCCATGCAAAAGACTTTTAGTTGTAACTGTAATGAAAGGTGAGCAACAAAATGCACGCCTCAGATTTTTTTCCTTGGTAAAATATTTAGAAAATCAAGCATAATTTTCCTTCTACTTCACAATTCTACCCTTCATATTATCACATAAAATCCTAATGACAGTATGTATGAAAGTTTGTGGTTGTAAAATAACATAATGCACAACGGTTTGAAGACACTGTCTAGGTTTTGTTAGATACATATTAAGAATTTATTATTGTGCATTTGTCATTCCCCTAAAAGAATGACAAATCCACCCTTTAGCATCCATTACACCACCATCATTCCTTGACAGTGGTATAATTAACTGGAACTGTGCAAACCATGAATTACCACTAATACTTTCTAAGACGTATCTGACAGACCTTTGATCATATTCTCTGTTCTCGTTTTAGGAAGGAAGAAGGTTTCTCCGGACAAGATGGTGGAGATGCAGGCAAAGATCGAGGAAGAAAGAAAGGCTCTGGAAGCCAAGCTGGACATGGAGGAGGAGGAGAGGAACAAGGCAAGAGCAGAGCTGGAGAAAAGAGAGAAGGATCTTCTCAAAGCCCAGTGAGTCATAAAACTTAAAAAAAAAAAAAAAAAATCATACATGGTTATTGAGGTCAAATGTGGGACATCTCGAGTGAACCATTTTTAACATATTTTAGACAGGAGCATCACCTCCTGCTGGAGAAATTGTCGGCTTTAGAGAAGAAGGTGATTGTAGGCGGAGTGGATCTTCTCGCTAAGGCCGAGGAGCAGGAGAGGCTCCTGGAGGAATCAAATAACGAGCTCGAGGAGCGTCGCAAACGAGCAGAGCAGCTACGCAAGGAGCTGGAAGAGAAAGAGGTACGATCTGCTGCAAACCAGCTCCCTGGTACCAAACCACTTTGATTGATAGATGACTTGCGTTATGACTCAGGTTTTCTCTATCTCATACAATTATGGCATTTATGAACAATTGGTGGTATACAGCTTCTAGCCTGACGGAGTTATAAGGACAGTCTGATTTTGTATGTTATGAGCAACAAGTAGCCAGACAAAATTCTTGCAACTTTTACCTAAAATCTGCTGTCGGTCAATAAGTGCAAGCTGTACAGGATATGAGACCACAATGCTTACTGCAAACTGAAAAGCTGTCATCATTGTGGTTATAAGTAAAGTTACCTCTCAGACTCAGATTCTCACATCCTTATTTTACTTATACTCCGTGTTGGTATTATCCCATCAGCTCGCACTGACGCAGAATTTGACTTTCTTTTTTTCTTTGTAAAGGAACCTTCTTAAACTAAACCATATGTACAGTGGGTACAGAAACTATTCAGATCCTTTTAGATGTTTCACTCTTTCTTGAAAAGAGTGAAAAATCTTTTCAAGAAAGGAAAGATTTTTCAGACGTTTGCTGAAATCAAAAAGTTCATATTATTTACACCCAGCATCCCATCTTGACAGAAAGAACCCCCAGAAATATAGAAATTTTTTTGCACATTTATTAATAAAGAAAAACTAAAATATCACTTGGTGATAAGTATTCGGACCCTTTGCCGTGATATATTTAACTCGCATATTGTCCATATCTTCCGATCCTCCTTGAGGTGGTTCTGCTCCTTCATTGGAGTCCAGCTGTGTTTAATTAAACAGGTTGGACTTGATTAGGAAAGGCACACACCTGTCTATATAAGACCTCATAGTTGAGGGGTGTCCAAAGTCAGTCCTCAAGGGCCAGCACCCTGCATGTTTTAGTTCTCTCCCTAGTGGTAGTAACAATCTCCTCAGCAAGTCAGTGTTCTGCTTAGGCCTTCTGATGAGCCATCATTTGATGCAGGTGTATAAAACCAGGAAGAGAACTAAAACATGCAGGATGCTGGCCCTTGAGGACCGACTTTGGACACCCCTGTCATAGTGTATGTCAGCACAAATGAGAGTCATGAGGATGAAGGAACTGGCCAAGGAGCTCAGAGACAGTAATGTGGCAAGGCACAGGTCAGGCCAAGGTTACCAAAGAATTTCTGCAACCTTAAATGCAAGAAGTTTGGGACGACCAGAACTCTTCCTAGACTTGACCGTCCAGCCAAACTGAGCAATTGTGGTGAGAGAGGAAGAGAAGAATCCAAAGGTCACTGTGAATGAGCTCCAGAGATGCAGTAGAAAGGTTCTATTTATTATTATTCGTCAGCTATCACTGCAGCTCTCCACTAGTCGGAGCTTTATGGCAGAGTGACTCGATGGAATCCTCTCCTTAGTGCGAGACATAAGAAAGCCTGCATAGTTTGTCAAAAAACACATGAAAGTCTCCCAGACTGTTAGAAGTAAGATTCTCTGGTCTGATAAGATGAAGATTGAACTTCGAGGATCTGCAAGGAAGAATGGCAGAGGATCCAAAAATCCAGGCATGAAAAACTTGTTGCATCATCCCCAAGATGATGCAACTGACTCGAAAGGGTGACTCTACTCAAAACTGAGAAAAGGGTTTCAATCCTTATGTCTATGTGCTATTTCAGTTTTACTTTTTTCATAAATTTGCAAAAACCTCTATATTCACATTTGTATCCTGTCAATATGGGATGCTGAGTGTACATTAATGAGAAATAATATGAACTTTTTGATTTTATCAAATGGCTGCAGAGTGAAAAATGTAAAGGGGTCTGAATACTTTTCATACTCGCTGTATGTTACAATGTATACTATATTGTATACATAGTATATTATATACAATAGTATATTGTATACATAGTATATTATATACAATAGTATATTGTATACATACTACAATATACTATTGTAGTCTGTACAATAGTACAGACTACTATTGTTATACAGATGTATTGTTTCTGTATAACAAATGACCTTTCTCCCTCCATAAACAGCAAGAACGTTTAGATATAGAAGAGAAGTACACAAGTCTGCAGGAGGAAGCTCAAGGAAAGACCAAAAAACTGAAGAAGGTGTGGACCATGCTAATGGCTGCCAAGTCAGAAGTAAGTCCAATAAATAAAAATGACCTGGGAGTGAATTGAATTGTTCGCGTTGGAATAATTTCAAGTAATTATTCATGCTTTCTTGCGATGTTAGACTTTAGCTCCTATTCTTAGTTAATTTACACTAGTTCCTTTATTTTTTTATTTTTTTTAACTTGGCATTAGAAGAATGCCAAATTCGTTGTGCAGAAACATCTTTGAAGTGACTTGAAATGAGCTTGTTGAGAGCAGATTCTTTTTCCCCTTTTCGTGCCTCCTGTGATCTGGAGGTTGATACGTTTGAAGTTATTCACATTTACTGACTTTCCCTGCCTCTGAAGTAACAAGATACCTCCATAGAGATGATGACAGAGTCTCAGGAGATGAGTATCATCTCAGGCCTGCTGCCACTTGAACACTTTGTTTGTAAAGATACTATTAATCCAGTGGCACACAGAGTTCTGTTTCACTGACTGTTCTTTAGGATCTTTGAAATTGTTTAATATCTTTTAAAAAAATGACAGATTCTGATCCAAATTGACAGGCCTCTGATTTGGTCACCTTGCAACTTAGTTTGTCTAAGCTGGTATCCACCTTATTCCTACGCCCCATGATGCTTTGCGTGAATTATGGACGCAACTTCTGCCGCAAGCCAGAACTGCCGTTTGTTTTCATGTTACCCTAACGCTAACCGGCTTTCGTCAGAGCTTTTAGGCTATAAAATATGTGGGAATACCAGCGATCAAAGCTTAAATGTGACAATATTGGTTTACCGCAACCTACAGCTATTGCGGGGAGAGATGACAACTTGAAGAAATGGCCGCATTTCTTCAAGTCGCACTAGCATATGTAGCTACTTCATATGCTACTTCATATGTAGCTATTTCAAGATAACCCACATCTGCATCTGAAGCAACCAAGTCAATACATTGTTGAGAGCAGTATTGACTGGATTAAATAAATCCAGTCAATACATGACTTGGTTGCTTCAGATGCAGATGTGGGTTGTCTTGAACTTGCTGCAGCCACAAACTAAATGTGGTCTGTTTATTGGAGTACAACCACGAACAGCACAACAGTTACCGAGCTCCACAAGGGCATGTTGCGACACTTTCCAGTGGCAAGTTGCTCTCAATAATGGGTTAATGTGTGATTCGGTTTGGTTCTAGTCCAGTGGGAAGATTCAGCTGTTGTGCAAGATCTGGAGCTGCGGTTATTTCTCTGATGATTTGCAGCAACACTCCGCAATGGAGAACCTCAAGGTTCTGGTTCTAGTTCTGATGAATTAAATAAATCCAGATATTTTATTTTGTCTTATCAATAACATTTCCAGGCCCAATCATAATGATAAATACTCAGATCATGAACTTTATTTTTTATTTTTTTAATTCAAACGTAAAATAAAATTCACATCACACCAAGCTAATATTGTGTAGTTCTGGTGTTTAATACTGTCGGCACAACTCAGATCTATGACAGATCTCAGATCTTCTCTGCTTTCTCTTTACTACTGTCAGTTCTTCAGAGAAACAAGCTGCTAGCACTTCTGCTAATTCACGTTCACTCCGTTACAAAACTTAACTATCTTGCTCCCCGTGATTAAACTCACAATTACGATAATCTGTACTGAGCAGCTCTCTGATAGCAGATGGTGTGTCCATAAACAAGTTTTACTAAATATTCTATTATAACCAAAAAGAGAGATGTAAATCATATATCATGAATATAGATTAGCAAAAAAAAAACTACAAATTACAATGAAATAATAATTAATGCCCATAATCGTTTCCCCAGTTAGCCTCCCAGGAATTGATGTGTCAATATTTTATGAGATCTTTAAGTTAATTCAAGAAATATCTTTGGTTAGTTATTAATCACTTCTATTTATTATTACCCTTATCGTTTATAATATGCTATCTTGCTAAATTGATAGAAATGAGTGTTTCTTTGAAAAACTTCACTTGCATATGACCATAAATAAATAAGTCATATGAAATACAGTAACTCATTTTGCATAGTCTATCCACAGACGTGTTCGTTTTACTGTCAGAGATAATGCAACATTTTCTCACAGTAATATTTTTTTCTGATGTATTTATCAGATGGCAGATCTGCAACAAGAGCACAACAGAGAGATTGAGGGCCTCCTGGAAAACATCCGCCAGCTGAGTCGAGAACTGAGGCTCCAGATGCTCATCATAGATAACTTTATTCCCCAGGAGTATCAGGTCTATGCTGGGTTTTTTTTTTGTTTTCTTTAAAGGTTTTTGTTTTATACATAATGCAAAAATGTTACACATTCCTGTTGTTCAACTTAAAAATATTTGCATACCACAAATTAATATGTAATCCGTAATCTCACCCTGGGCCAGACAAAAAGAAAGGATATGTACAAATTTTATTTATTGTTGAGTTCCAACAGTTTTTATAAATATTAACATGTTTTACACCTGTAAATTTGATTAGAAAGGGATGTTTTAATCCCAGCCCCCTGACTGAAGTCGATCCTGACTGATGTATGCTGGCACACACACATGGATACACTGCAGCCTGCAGCTAGAGGACACTTCTCATGCACAGTGGGCTTGAACCAGAGCAACCTTGAAGTTTGTTAGTTCAAGAAAATGTAAAAAGAAAAATAAAATAAAATAAAAATCAGAAACTAAAATGATGTATTGTTTACATACCACAGGCAGACTGTTGTATTTTAGTTTGAGTGAAAATCTGACCTAGTTTCTACTTTCTAGGCGATGATAGAAAATTATGTCCACTGGAATGAAGATATTGGAGAATGGCAGCTGGTGAGTTGAGATTGCACTGTTGTGCAGTTGGCTCAAAAGCTTGATTTAACCTTTGTTTGTATTTTTTAAATATTTTTCAGAAATGTGTGGCTTACACTGGCAATAATATGAGAAAACAAACCCCAGTACCAGACAAGAAAGAGAAAGATGTGAGTTTCAGAAGTTTGTCATCAAATGACTAATCATCTGGATGTTTAGTTGGCTTTTCAGGTGCAATATTGACCCTCTCCTGTTTTTGTCTTCACCACTTTTAGCCATTTGAGGTGGATCTGTCCCACGTGTATCTAGCATATACAGAGGAGAGCATGCGGCAATCACTGATGAAACTAGAGAGGCCCAAAGCCTCTAAAGGCAGTAAAAGTGGCAGACCGAAGACGAGCCGAAGGTAAATTTGCTCCAAAGCAGACCTTATATTTTATGCACCACTGGACTCTGCTCTTTCAGCAACCTTTGCCATGTTTATTTTTTCTAGGCTTGTTGTTTTAAAGTACATTTTTACTCTTTAGAATATTGACAAAAATACCCAAATAATACCAACTTACATAGTACAGTTTTGAACAACAGCGTGTATGTTCAAAACTTTTCTCTCCACAGGAATCAACCTTCTATTTTAACACTGACTGAATATGTGAAGCTTTTTTTTCCCCCCTACCGTTTCTTATCAAATAAGAAAAAGACATTTCCTAACATGACTGCAGTTTCTGCTTCACTTTTTTGTCTTTTTCTTTTTCTTTCTTTTAATTTTTTTACACTTGAGCATCTTGTCTATTTTAATTCTTTCTTGAGCATCTTAAATGCATTCGGTTTGACCTTTTCAACTCATGCTGAGACCGAACCAGTTTATCTCCAAGCCTTTATAAACCCAAGCAAAAAAATAATAATTTTCAATAAAATCTCCCATGTCTGCATAATAAAAACTATGTAGGGATAAAATAAAACTAATTACAGGTATGAAACCTTTGTTTGAGGTGATGTTTATATGTCTACTTGCTTGCTTGGTTAAGTGATTAACTGTCCAACTGATTTACTGGTTGTTTCTTGAAAGTGATGCAGCTCATCATATCTGATAATAGATAATAGCATGCAGTGGTGTTACCAGAATTGCACCCGCCTCAGTTTAAACTCTGTTGTAACTCGTCCTGTGTTTTTTTTCCACCATTTTACAGCATTTTTGAATACTTTGCGTTTTTATGTTCTATTTCAAACAAAACTCTGCTAAATATTATTACTGTTGCTGATGCCTCACCTGTCGTTTTTACTTGCATTTTACTCATGTAAATTTCAACTTTTTCTTTCTTTGCTATTGAACGAAGCTGCATAAGAATTATTTTTTTTGTGCAACTATTTCGGAGGCCGATATATCATTACTTTTTTTTTTATGTGTGTGTGTGTTAAAATTGCGCAAAAGCCTGATCAAAATTGCTGATACCGTGGTACGGAGCTGTTCTCAGAAATCAGGAAACTTAAAGCTACCCAAGGATGTTTGATAACAATAATCATGTGTCCATCTCCCCACAGGAAAAGATCTGCAAAACCAGACACAGTGATCGATTCCCTTCTGCAGTGATGATGTGGAGGTCAACATTTCACTACAGCTTTACCTTGACTTCAGCTTTGATGTAACGTAAAAGAAGTATTTAGTCCTGCTTATGGTCGAACAGTAATAGATTTTGATCGCACACTGCATAAGATGGTAAGGTTTTAAATGTGATCAAGCGGCACCTTTTATTAGGAGAACAACCACTTGAAAATAGGACACAACAAAAGACCATCTGCTTGAAGCGGTGCCTTGCAACTATCCAGACCTCTTCTATTTTTTTCCACATTTTGCCACATTGGAACCACAAACTTTTATGTATGTTGTTTGGATTTTAACAGAGACAAGTGGATAACTGGGAAGTGTAATGGAAACGACGCATTGCTTTTAACATTCCTCACAAATAGAGACCTGAAAGTGTGGTGGGCATTTGTATTCAGAGCCTTCAGGGTTTTGTCTCTCCTGGCTCTGTATGGACAAGGCACCATTCACCTTGTGCAACATTGTGGATGGTGTGTTTAAGATGATGAGATGCAGTATTAGTTTTTCACATAAATTAGCAATGTCCAGGGAGGCCAGATAGCTCTCACCGTTTTTGTTTTTTTTGTTAGCTGGATTCTCTAATTGGTCTGCGACAAACTGCAACAAGGCTTTATTTCAGCAGTGGGATTCAAAGACCAGATGTGTAAAGTGTGCGAATAGTAGTTGACCCGACAACAGGGTCTTCCAACTGAGGTGTGGAGCTCTGCAGCTCCTGCAGAGCTACTTGAGACTGACCTGTTAACATTCTTCCTTCATAAAGCAGTTTTACACTGAGATTAAATCACATAGATGGGCTTTGTTTTACACCGAGGTGACTTCTGAAGTTATGTAGCATTTTATCTAGGAATACCAGAATAAAATGGGCTGAAAACAAATGCACGCCACACTTTTTAGAAACTATGTACCATTTCCTTTCCATTTTTAATATTCAGCACCTTTGGATTGTCTATGAATAATTGAAAGTTTTTGTTGTATTGGGACAAAATGAGAACTGGTACAAGGGGAGTTGAGACTTTTGCAAGGCACTTCAGTCAGATTGTTTGAAATGATATTACAACGCTGGCCTACAAACATCAACACCTATAAAGCTGCTTCCAAGTGTCCTGTTAAACAAATTTATCTCAGAAATTAAACTTTAACTGTTTTGCTTCTCATAAATTAACATATTTCTGTTCAATGAAAAACTGAAAACATTCTAATCGGATTCTAGTTGGTCAAATTATTATATTGCAATTTAGTTAAATTCAGCTGAAGCGCGTACAACTTTCTAACCTGTTTTTTTTAATAGGCCAGAAGCATTAAGGGCATGCATGCCGTTTAGCTCTTATGTCTGTGCCATTTCCTTCACTTCAGTCAAGTTTTTATTTTCAACACTTGTTGTGATGCACCATAAATGTATGTATCTGTATTCCTTATGCACTTGTATGACTTTTTTTTAATGTTTTGGTTTTTAGTGGATGTAAGATAGCTTTTTTTGTTGTTGTTGTGTATGTCAAATGTTTACACCAACAAACATCTGGATTTTATTTAATAAATTATTCATGTCTGATCCCAGGTTCCTGTTGAGTAGTGATGTCACAAAGCGGTGTAATGCACCCAGGTTCCCTGTAAAATTATGTCTGTTCGTTTAAAGATCTTAGTCTGGCTTAATCTAAAGATTGAAAAAAGGCTTGCATAACACATTTATCACATTTTGATTTATTCATGTATTTTTTTTAAAGGCACTTGAATTACAAATATAAATATAAAAAAATAAATATAATATATTAAATAACTTAAGGTGCATAATTCTTCATGGGGTCCCTTCATCTGGTATGATTTAGGAGAAGAGTTGCGCATCTGTTCACATTCCGAACAAACTCTTTTAGTTGATAGTCATCCAGTTCATTGTCCAGTTGACAGTGGGCCATAATTGTCTGAAACAAAATCAATTCGACAAATTTAGCTCCAAAAAAAACATTCAGTTTTCGTAAAGTAACTTTAGGAAAAAAGCTCTTTGAATCTTGTTCAGATTGAATGCTAATTATTCTGTACCTTGTTGTATTCATGCAGGGCCTTCTTTAGGCCTATAAACTTGGGTTGAGTAAGATTCGTTTCCACAACCTTATCTGCCAAGCAGAAGAAGTGGGCCTATAAAGTATAAAAATCACTGTTAAAAGTAGCCAACAGAGTTCAGACTTAGAGAATCACTCGTGGTCTTTACATCTTAACTCATTCAGATCAAACGAAAAGGAGTGTAAAAATGAGGTTCTAAACTTATTTTTCTTAGATAAAGACAACAGATTTCAGCATCATTATTTGTTAAATTGAGAATTGTAAAATCTTATATTTAGAGGGAATTAAAACCCTTTTTTCATTTTGTCATTAATCTGTATGTTGCATCAGGACTAAATGGGTAAAAGTTTAAAGATGTCAAAGACCACTGTGACACAAATACAGCCATCTAAAAATTTTACATTTTCCACATACCGTACACAATTCATTATAAACCTTTGGCACCCATCCATGTAGTTTCTAAAATAAAAACATGATTGCTTATTGTCAAGCAGACCTGAAAAAATAAACTATTAAGTGATTTGTAGTATTCTTACCTGGTGTAACAGATGGTTAGTTGCATTCTCAATGCGGCGCAGCAGAATGACACGCTCATCTTTGTCTGGTGGACGGTTGTGCACTGATGCTGAATACACCGCCACGACCATCATCACACCAATGAATACGGAGCACTGAAACCCAGAGGTGTTCATGTCTGTCTCTAAAGGAGCTACTGAGTCAGCTCTATCAGGTTCAGCAGAAGAACTCGATTCTCCTGCGTACTCTCAATACTGGTGCTTATATCTGTGTCACAGCACTGTGGTCGGCAACGTCAGAAAGGGAAACACCAAATTGGGACAGGATGATGAAGACATCTTATCTGGCTTGCTTACTTTCCACTATAGAATTTTATATTTACCAAGAAATTTACGCCTCCAATTTCTGCTGTTCAGGAACCAATGACCACCTTCATGTAGATATGCAAAATGACCTAAAACGCACTGCTTGTATGAGAAATTGAATGAAGTTCCTCTTGAGGTTTTTCACACTGATCTACTAAAGCCAGATCACACACACCACGAAACAAACTAATCATGTGACAATTATTCAACGAACAACTTTAATGAAACGATGAGATATTATTAGTTTATTACTAAAGTAAGACATTCTTTTCCTGTGTGACATGACAAAATGACTGGTGTGTAGGCACATGGGAAATAATTAGAGGCAAACCTTTAACTTGAGCCCACGCATTAGTAAAAGGAAAATGTGACAGAAGAAAAAAATTCCTGTTAGTGTCAGTTTATGCATACTTCTACACCTGGGGAACTGCCTTTTGTTGTTAGGGTGCAGCAATATTTCATGCTGTGCACAAAATATTAGTAGATGAAAGATATCCAACAATTAAAAAAGAACGTAAAGTCAAACACAAGTATTCTACTAATATGATTATTACCTAGCTGAAGTTGCAACACTTCATTGCTTTTTTGTTAAGCTGGAAATAGAAGCCAGCCTGAACTGATTGACATCGAAAGCAAAGGGGCCAATCAGTCTGACTGGAGCTTGAAACTATGACCTGAAACTATGATGTTAGATATCTTTGCAAAATCTAACATCTACCTTACCACACTCCACCACTTCTGATAAAGCATACGTGCACTTTTGCAGCACCGGGTGGCAACAGTTTGAGCTCCATCTGGAGGCGAATGTTAAATTAATCAAGACCTACTACAGTTTGTCTAAGACTATGACATAGGACAGGACGAAAAAGCCGTCTAAACATTTATTGACTGAAGGCTGCGAAATTCAGTGCATTCACTTTTCTTTTCTTTATTTCCAAACTTAAATGTTTCAGATCAAGCAATTATTAATTCTGGGGTGCTGTGGTGGCACAGGGACAAAGCATGTATTGAGGCCTTAGTCCTCGTGGCAGTGGTCACAGGTTCAATTCCTGGCCTGGTGACATTTGCCGCATGTCTTCCCTCTCTCTCATTTCCCTGTTTCCGGTTGAACTATTCTCAAGTAAAGGCCACTAGAGCCAACAATATCTTTTTAAAAAAGAAGCGATTTTTAATTCCAGACCAGTATAATCTGAGTAAATAGGATAATTTTTTAAGGGAGTAAAGATGCTGTTACGACTCCAGGTCTAAGGATTCAGGGAGTGGCGACGTAAAAATGTTTACAGAGAAAAATAAAAGGTGGAATTTAAAATGGTTTATTACAAAGAAGTGTTTCAAACAAAACAGTACACTTGGACCCAATTAATATTCAAAAACAGGACTGACAAAACTAAAGGGGGGAAAGTAAGGGAGCAGTCAAGTGTAGCTTCAGCAATTAAGTAACCAAACATATCAGTCTAAAACTAAAAACAACTCAAAAGGAAACACTACAGGAGCACCAAACTTCCCAAACAGAAGCTTCTAGATTGAATTAGTCAGTCAGTTTCAGAATCAATCTGCTAACAGAGCAAAGTGGGTCAGCAGTACAAAAATACTCCAAAGCCGCTCTAAACAGTCTTCAAAACGGCTAACAAACAAAGTGGCAGTCAGCTGCACAAAGCCTCTTCCTAAAGCTGATTTCATGAGCGCTTTATAGGGTGCAGGTAGACCTCATCGTCGTCTGATTGGGTTGGTGATTTTCTGCTGCTCCAATGGGGTCGCTTCCCTTCAGCCTCCGGCAGCCAGTGTGTAGACTAGTGTGCTACCACACCTGAATCCGCAAAAACAAAGAGACTGCACAGCCTCTGGAGACCAGGGGCCTTAACAGGTGTTCACTTCCTTCCCTTTTCAAGTCATGAATTAACTTGGAGGAAGCGTAGTTTTTGGTTCAATTTTTGTTGTACATTTCCCTACCTGAAATTTTCCTTCATCAAAATCAAAGTCTTGGGCATCCAGAAGAGTTGTCCTCAGTATTTCAGATACCTCAAAGTCCTTCTTCCTTGGATGAATGTCATCATTTTCCCTCACTTGTCTTGGACAGCAACCCAGGTAAAACACTGCTGGCATTGTCTCTGTTTTAGGAGTAGCTTGACACAAGGAATGTGACATTTTCAGCCTTTTTGTATAGGATCGTCTGTACGCTGTGGCTCTTGAAATGCTGACCTCAACCTCAGTGCGCTCCTGGAGAACTTTACGAAATACTACTTGAGTGGATGTTCATTGACATTCCTTCTTGTGGTTATCAACTTTACATGAATATGTTTGCATACATCACTAAGTGAGAAAACAGCTTTTTTTTTTTTGCAATGACCTCTAGTGGCCTTCATTTGTCTGAAATGTCAGTGATTGTCTTCTAGGCATTGATCCAGTCTCTACGATTGTATAGGCTGTAATATGGCAATTACATATTTTTGTACATTAAAAAGGCCTTTTTTTATTCAGTGTTGTATAATATTATAATTTTCTAAGATGATGAATTTAGGATTTAACACACTTTATTTGTGGGATTCCTCTGGGTTTTGTTTTAGAGCCTTTAGAAAGAGTTAATATTATCGTTTACCTAAATGATCTTTCGAGGACTTTCAATATTAATGAACTTCTAAAAAGACAGAGCAGTTCTAAAAAATTAGGCACCAAACACTGCATGTAGGCATGTATTTCCAATCAAATTTTATCAAATCATGTGATGTTTGGGATCATTAAACATCTTTAGACAGTCATCCCAAGTTCTTGGCCTGAAACATCTTTTTTTCCATTGAAGTTCTATTTCAAAGATAAAAGGGTACGTGTTCAATAATTTTTTATTCGTAAATTTAGCAATGTCTGTCTTTGATTACATAAAAGGTTGGAAAATGAAGAGCTCAGATGAATTTCTCTCTCTTTGTTTTTCAGATGTTTCCGAAAAGACATTTTTTTAGAAGATTGTTTGTATGGGTGACATAAAAGTTTTTTCTTCTTTGTATTTTTGTTTACAAATTGCTCATACAGTTTACAAGCTTTATCGTGGTCTTTCTGTCACACAAATAAAAAAAAGTAACAAAAAAAAGGGGAAAGTCCCAGTTATGGCAAAATGAGTGGACACACCTCTGACAAGATGCCATAAAAATAGACCATGATTAATATATTTCAAAACTTTTTCCACCTTTAATTTGACATTTCCAAGCTAACTAAAGAAAAAACATGTTAAAAGAACAAATGTTAAAAATAAAATGGCCGCAGTGACCCGTTTGATAAAGTTTGCAAAAATTAAGCAGACAGGATCAAAAGCTTGTGTGCACACATGTAGAATGTTTTATGTTTAGAGGGAAACAAGCTCAACTTCTGGGCAACAATCTCCAAACTTTGAGTTTGGCATAGAAACAACACTGAACATCACCAAAAAGACCATACCCATAGGTGGGGACAGATTTATTTAGGGTTATTTTTCTTCAGATGGAGCAGGTTAAAAGTCAAAACAGTTTTGACCCATACCTGTGGAAATGAGCTTGAAATGTGAAGGAAAAAAAAAAAAAAAACATCAAATTTTCAGCATGTCTGTGAGTCCCTGCTTCAAAAATACATTGAAAAACGGCTTAATGAAGTTTCTGGCCTGCTACATTCAAAAGAAAAACCGAGGGAAGGTCACAGATTTTCTCTGATGAGAGATTGTGAATAAGAAAAGAGGTTGAGATGTGAGCTATCTAGAAGACTTGAATCTGAAGTTGGATCAAAAAACCGCATGTGTGTGTGTGTGTGTGTGTGTGTGTGTGTGTGTGTGTGTGTGTGTGTGTGTGTGTGTAATCATGCTACAAAAGCATGTAACTTTTCAATTTTTTTTTTCTTTCTAATAAATTTCTATTTTCCAGGAGAATTGCACATGATAAATGTCACATTGTATGTTTTGAAAAGTTTATCATGTTACATCAGAAACTGAATATTTTGACAGGGGTGTGGGGGATTTTATGAGCCTATGAATCATCAGTAATATAACAGAATAGAATAGAATTTCACCTATGACGATATTTTATCTATTTTGCAGTGTCTATATCTGTAGATGATTACTAGTAAAAAGCATTGCAATGTAAAGTGAGTGTGTGTGTATAATATATGGTACCACTGATTAAGTTACAAAATTACTCCAGGTTTTTATTTATTTTATTTTTTTACTGTAAATCTGTAGGACTATTAATGTGGCTTGTATCTGCGTAAAACATGACCTTCAGCAAAAGTGAGTAATTTTTCAGTTCTCCATCAACAAGGTGAAAATACATGATTTGCTAATTATAGTTATGTTAGCTGGTGTCTTAGCAATGGGTTTCTCAGATTGAATGGGGGCTTCCAGCACGTTGAGGATCTCAGATCACTGGGTGTAAGTCTAAAAACAATATAGAAAAATAGACAAAGACTGGGCATGATATGTCCATGAAAGAATGCCGTTGTTAAGTCTGGAGGACTGAGAAACTACTGCGAAGTCTGGCTTGATTCATTAGTCTATTGTCAGTTTATTATGTGATAAATGGACTTTCCTTAACCAAGCAACACTATCATCTTTGCTCTACTTTCCCTGGAAGCTTTTGCTTCCTTTGGGCTCAGCCAATCACATCCTCAGAGGCCCTGACGCTGCCAGCCAATAGGAATACTCGCGCGGTTGAGACTGGATGCGCCATTTTACTGCGTCCACAGTCATCCGGCAAGATGGTCACTTGCTTTGTTTCTTCTTAGCGGAGTTATTTCGGCTTTTAGCCCTAAATTTTAGCTTCCACACCATCGAAATTTAGTACGTTGGGTTGACCGGGGTTTTCTGAAGTAAAACAATACCTCGCTGCCGTACGTCAGGAAATGACGACTGCTGAAAGCAGGTATGGAGGTTGTTTATACTGTTTGTTTTAGACGAGCCATCGTTGCATTGATTACTGTGTTGGCTTCGTTAGCAGCAAGCCGGGCCATGGCAGCCTTGATGCTAGTTAGCACGCTAGGCTAACTGTGCGCTAACCGTTAGCTGCGCAGCCGGCAACATTGAAGTCCACAGACATGGAGGGTTGAATGCTTACATGCATATACCCGAAGTGTAGCTTAATACAGCAAAAGACGTTTTAACATAAATTATTAATGAAATGTCTGGATTTGTGTTGCAATGTCGACAGCTTAATGCAGCATAGCTAATAAGTGTGGATGCTACACGGTAGTTCCAGGCTGCAGGGCGCGGGTTCGTATCATGTTATGTCCACATAAAGGAAATGAAGGCCTGAATGGATGCCCATGCACAGGACCTTGCATGCAGAACCACTAATGCAATCGTGCTAGTCTCAAATGAGCCAAGGAAATTCTGTTTTCAGTCTTAACCAAGTGCTAAACCCGCAAATTGACTCGACGTCACGATAGTCATGAGTTTCTGGGCTGTCAAAACTGGGAGATGGTTTAGTTGGAGATGAATAAGCCGCAGACGACGGAAGAACAGAAAACCAGGCTTGAACTTAAATTTTAATCATAACACTTACATTTTTTATCTTGAAACTGAGCGATAGTCACTCTCATCTAATGGCATGCAAAGTAGGTTGATGGTAAACAAAATGTGATGGGCCTCCGTCTCAAGTATTTTCTACTTTAAGACGCTGAGTAGAAACTTGACCTATATGTAGAATATAACATCTTTCTGATTATAGTCAAACTTGGAACCGAGGGATTTGATTTTAAATTTTTATAAGCAGTTTTTATAAGGTTTGACACGTAGGTGGTCCCTGTAACTTCGAGTTTATTGTCATTTTTAAATTTATTTAGTTTGTTTCTAAACTTGACTTGGTCACATGAAACACGTGTATTTGTTTGCTGCTAATTTTATGTTGGAAATGGATGTTTGTTTGCTAAATTTGGGAATTGCTTTCTTATGCAAGTCTGCTCAATTTTCATCTCCCAAATCAAAGCATAGCTCAAGGGGCCAGTTTTTTTTTTTTTTTTTTAACCAGGCTAGTGAAAGTGTAAAACAAGCAAAAAAAACAACAAGGGATTCACTGATCAGGCCATTCCTAATTGATACTGATTTCACTTTTCTTAAAACCCGACCTATCAATTCTGAAGTTGTCCAACTTTTATCCAGTTTTCTTTCATTTTGTCATTAAAGGAAAGAGTGTGCTGCAAAGTTTAGATTTGTTGCATCTGATGAGGAATATAAATTAGCTGCATTGTTTTTGGTGACTTGAATGCATTATGTGTTATCACTGAGCTCACAAAAATGTCTGATGTCTCTCCAGGTAAAATGAGTCTGGCTTCTTCCGAATCAAACCTAGATCAAATGGGAGAGAAAGGAGAGGAGGTGAGTGTGCCGTTTGTAAGTTTGAACACTTGCAAACATATTTTTCATTGTTTATAAACTTAAAATAAATCCTGGTTTCCTTGCAGCCTGGGAGCTCATCAGAAAGCATGAAACCGTCTTCTTCTCGAAGCAGGAGGTTAGAAACTCACTTTTAATTTATGAATATGGCTTTTATTTTGCTGTTGTATTTTGATGGTACAGATACTGCTTAAAGTACTAAAGATGCATGTCTACACACAATTTAGGAAGCCCACCAATGTAACAAAGCACACAGAACAGAAAGACTCTGACGCCTCGACTAACAGCGAAAACGAAGGAGCCACTTCTGACAGTAACACAGGCAGCGGATCTAAAGGTAAGAGCTGTGCAGTGTGAGTTGGACTCATTGTAAGTTCTGCTGCAGCTGGAATGAAGTGCAATCTTTGCATTTCTGCCGTTTCATTTTCTCAGGCACTTTAGTGATAAAACCGAGTGGGAATGAAAGCAAAGGTGCCATGAAGCTCAGAGTGGATTTCAAACAGAAAAAAACAGGTGATCTTCTGCTTTTATCCAAATGTTTGAACATAAATCTGATACATTAATATTAGAAAAAAATAAGAAACTACTTAATTTGCTGGTCACAGATGATACCCTGGAGAAGAAAGTTAACTGCACAGCCTGCGGAAAACAAGTAAACCAATTTCAGCGCAACTCTGTGTACGAGCATCCTATGCTCAAAGTACTCATTTGCAAGGTATTAAAATGTAACTTCATCTCAGTGACCTTCTTAAATATTTGTACTGTTTACGGATTGCTGATTGTGTTCATTTCTATTTCTGCAGTCATGTTTCAAATACTACACAAGCGATGACATCGGCCGGGATTCTGATGGGATGGATGAGCAATGCAGGTGGAGACAACCGAAAGAAAACTGTTTTGTGACATGCTGAAGTAAAAAAAAAAAATCTGAATGTTAACAGAAAAAAAATAAAAATAAAACGGACTTTTGTCTAATTAACTGTCATTCTTAGTTGCCAAGCAGAGATGGGTGAATGCAAGAATGAGAACAGCAAGAATTATGTGACCAGCTCTGTGCTTGTTCAGTCCATTCTGCTATAACTGAACAGCTACTACTTTCTAATGCTGGCGGCTTCTTAAAAGGATTTTGATAACCAACATTTCTGGCTCGAATCAGCAGCAGTGTAACTATTAGACGACCTTCGAAACCTTGAAAATAGGTGGGAGCTTTCTCCTAATCTCAAACGCTCCCTAAATTCCAGCAGAGTAAAAATACAATAACCTCTTTACATAAATCTAACTACAGCTGCAAGAGGCAAAGTAAATACTTTTTTTCAGGTTGTACAAACAATTAAATATACTTTCTAAAATTCCTCTTACACAGAATTTAACAGATGCGTCTCAATGCCTTGCGAAAGTATTTACACCCCGTGACCTTTTAATTTCAACCACAAACTTCAGTGTATTTAATTGAGACTTTAATTTGATAGACCAACACAAAGCAGTGCCTACTTGTGAAGTGGTAGTAAAATAATACTGCTTTAAACTTTTCCACCACTTTCTCCCTGACATGTCAATTGTTCTTTTGTCTTCATATTTCTGCAGCTTTTTAGCAAACCTGTTTTGCCTGCGAGACAGACTATATAGCCTAGATGCTAGTATTGGTAGTACTGGAACCGACACTGTTTGGGAAAAGAAAAGTAACATTATCTGCAGCAGTGAAGTAGTAGGCCTCCTGGATAGTATAAGGTAGTTTTCAAATTAACGCAGAAAAATTAGCATCTGCTGAGCTCCATCAGCTACTGGATAGTGAAGTAATGATCAGTACACAAGCCTTTGCTAATTCATGGCTAATAATATAACAACTGTAGCAATCTAATGCAATTCAAGCTGCTGAACATATTTGCATGAGCCAAATCCTTGTCTGGGTGTAGAAAATATTTTAGAATGGAATAGTCCTTTATGAGTCTGGCTTCTACCGAATCGTCTGTATTTAGATCTTTCAAAAAAAAAAAAAAAAGCTTTAAAAGCAACATGTATAAAAGTATTCACTGTTTAACTTGAAATATTGTCTAACTTTGTCCTCAGATGGTGTGCTGAGGGTGGAAAGCTAATCTGCTGTGACTACTGCAACAACGCTTTCTGCAAGAAGTGCATACTGCGCAACCTGGGCAGGAAGGAACTGTCCAACATCACGGATGAGAACTCCAAGTGGCACTGCTACGTGTGCCGGTCCGAGCCCCTCCAGGATCTGGTCTCTAACTGCCACAGCATCATGCAGAGAAAAGAGGAAGTGGAAATGAAGCAAAGAAAAACAGATAAAGCTGAGGAGCGTGAAGGCAAGAAAGAGAAGAAGAAATCCCCCAAGGAACAGAAAGCAATCGCAAATGGGAAAGAACACAGTGAAGGCTTGGGGACCATGACGTTCTCCTATAAAAATCTGCAGATACCCAAAGATCTAATCAAGAAGACAAAGAAGCTTGTTGAAACTACAACTGGGTTAAATAACACTTTCATTCAGTTCATCCAGCAGGCGACCGACGACCAGGCAGACGCCACCATCAGGTATCGACATTTGAAAGCCTTCAAGGCGGTGCTCTCAGATCTGAGGAAAGCCCACAATGCCTTGGAAGAGGCTTTGAAGCCTGAGTTCAGAAACATGGAGCTGCAGAATGGTACCGAAGGGCAACATGTGAGAAAGACTGGCAATGTTGTGGAACCTGCAGAAAACAATGAGATGGATTGTTCTGCAGATTCACTTCCTGGTGAGGACGGTGAGCAGCTTAATGAAGTCAAGCCAATTTGTGACGCAGAAGAAATGAAGGAGTCTAAGCAGCCGCCTAATGAGAATGATTCAGTCTGTAAATCTGGCAAAACCAAAAAGGTGTCAAAGGAGCAGGACAGTATAGGAGATTTAGTTGGTAAGATGGAAACGGTTGAAGAGCTGCCTAACGAAATAGAGGTTTCAAGAAAAGAGTCGCCCAAAAAGCCGTCAAATGAAACAGATTCAGTTGATGAAACAGAAACGATGGACGAAGGGGTGAAAGAGTTGGATAACCAGCAGGACATGAAGTCAGAAGACGAAGTGTCCAATAAGCCTGAAATGGAAGACCACCAAACAGAAACAAGCGTCCCCAAAAAGACAATTAAGAGCGAGGTCTTTGACGGTGAGCCAGTGTCTACTGCTGAAACGTCCCTGGATCACGACATTATGTCTGTTCCTCCTTCAGTTCCTGAGGAGCTTTTCCAGATGGTGGAGAGTCTCGCTGACTCCTCCATGCTCTCACAGACTGATACCAGTTCAGCGAAAGACGTGGATACAAAGTCAAATGAGCATCCTCCAGAAACTCAATGCCCCCAACCCAGAGTTAAGAACCTGATAGTCAAACTGACTCCTGTACCAGTTGTCAAAAGCAGCAGTTCTAGGTCCTCTAGGTCAAAGGACAAAGAAAACACAGAACAGTCGAGCAAGAGTAAGGAAAAAGACAAGGATAAGAAAGACTCTGATTCTAGTAGAGCAGAAGAAGCTGATAGCCCACCACCGACCCGCCGCTCCAGTAGGGTGAAGACCACTCCTTTAAGGAAGCAAGGAGAAAATAAAGGCAAGAAGGACTCCTCTGAGTCAGAATCTGACGGAGACAGCAAGGCCAGGGTCAAGCTATCAAAGAAACCCAGTAACACTAAAAAAGAGACCAAACGTTCAGCAAAAACATCGGAAGACTCTGACTCAGACGAAGTTCCTCCTGTTCTACTGGAGAAAGCTGCAACAGGCAACAGCAGCACGGACGAGGAACGGGAAAGCACGACTAAAAAGCGTCTCTTCAAATCAGACACGTCCTCAAAGGACGCAGAGACGCTAACCAAACGCAAACGGAAGTCCGAAAGCTCAGGTTCAGATGCAGAGAATAAAGACAAGAAGACGTCCAAGAAGAAGAAGAAGAAACAAGCCAGCTCAGACAACTCGAACTCTGATTCAGATGGAGAGAGTAAAAACAAGAAAACGTCCAAGAAGAAGCAGCAAGCCAGCTCAGACAACTCGGACTCTGATTCAGATGGAGAGAGTAAAAACAAGAAAACGTCCAAGAAGAAGAAGCAGCAAGCCAGCTCAGACAACTCGGACTCTGATTCAGGTGGAGAGAGTAAAAACAAGAAGATGTCCAAGAAGAAGAAGAAACAAGCCGGCTCGGACAACTCGGACTCTGACTCAGATGTGGAGAGTAGGAGCAAAGCAGTCACTGCTAGGAGGAGGTCTAGCCGCGTCAAGAAACAGGAGAACTCCAAGGGCAGTGGAAAAGACTTGTCTGATAAGAAGCAGAAGCGATCTTATGAAAAGAAGCGGAAGGGAAGGAGCCCAAAAGCTGCCTCCAAGCTACAATCTTCATCTGAGGAGGAGGAGGAGGAAGAGGAGGAGGCTGGAGGCGACTCCGGAGAGGATAGTGACCAGCAAAAGATCAAACCCATTGTGGAGGATAATGTACTTGGAGGCAGTGGAGTCTTCAATCAGTCCTCAGGTAAAGTTGTTCAGTGTAGAAATGTTTACATTTGGTTTCTCCTAATATGCAAAGACGAAGCCTTTTCATATCGCTGCTTTCAGTTTCCAGAAAGTTTCTTTCAGTCTCATAGAGCCTCTCCGGTTTGCACTAAAACTGTTCATTTTCTTTTACAGAGATGTCGTGATTTTAGTCCCCCTTTATTGGGAAATAATGCTGTTTTTTGTTTCGTTGCTAGGAGACGAGGTAGACACTAAAGACGATTCTCAAGTTTTTGAAGACGACGACGACGACCCTGAGAACAGGTACTGGGGAAATGCATCAAAGATAGGCCTGTCGCGATAAACGATAAATCAATTCATCGCACAATAAATTAAACCTATCGACCTCATTTTATTTATCGTCTCTTCCTGCCTTTTTTTCTTTCTGTTGATGACACTGAATGAAAAAAGGCTCAACTCCGGTGCTCTCCACTGACCCTCCCTTCCTCATTTCCTCTGTATAATGTCCAGCTCCCTACACGAGTTTTCGGCCGACTGTCGGCCCGTTTTTAAAACCTGAGAGACCACACCTTAGCCGACAGAAATCCTAGGCATAACAGTTTGATCGGGTTTGTCATCGTGCTGTGTGGTGTCCAGCCACCTGGGCAAGACATACAAGTCCAGTTAATTCATTTTAAAACCAGGTATTAATCAATGCTTTACTAGAATCTACCTGCAATGCATGTGGATAGAGTCAACGTAAAGTTCTGACTGAATGAAAATCATTATAACCTATCAACTGCGGTAGCAATTTGGCTCCAACTCCTCTCCTTGTCATTACTATATTCTTTGCACGAAATATTGAATAAACATTAATGTTGTTTCCACAAATCATCTCCGATGTCGGTTGCGCCGTTTCAGCTGTTTGGGATTCCCCTCCGTAATTTCCCCTCAGGAAGCACGGAGGAGAATCCAGGCTTTCTGATTGGCTACCTGTCACATTCAGCGTTAAACTCCAAGTCGGGGAAAACCTCTGATTTAGATCTGAGCGGCCACGACGATCCACCGTAACACACCATACACTGCAGGATGATCTGTTACAAAATCACCAGCGACAATCTTAGATTGGCCAACGATCTAAGATTATCGTAAGGGGAAAATAGGGGCAAAAAAATGGCGTAGTGTGAACTACTGCATTAGGTAGTCGGATGTGCCCATTTTCTCTATTTAAATCTAGTGATTACTGAAGGGCAATATAGTATACAGACTTCATAATCTGCACTCTTTTGGTTGAATGCAGTATTCATTTTCACTTTGGCTTTATGTTGATTAGTTTTTATTCAAGTACGTTTTTTGTTAATGGAGACTGAGAATCCATTTTGTTTTTGGTTGTTTTTTAATTTAGTTTTAGTTCCAGTGTTATGTGTTCTTATGAAAATAAAGTGTATTTATCTATGGCAGAAAATGGCAAGCATTATTAGTCATTTCCATGAAACGGGTGTCAAAAGGTCTTGAAACAATATTATCGTTTATAGCAATCATTTTTTAGACAATCGCTCAGAAAAATTTATCATGACGGGCCTAATCGAAGATATTTAATAATTACACACAGTTGACCTCCATTTACTAATTACGTAACTTGAGAAGGAATTAGTCGCAGTGGATTTTATTTATGGGTATGGGTATCAAAGTAACGGGGTATGTCTTTTTCTACACACTTAGGATACCCTGAATGTTCAAACCTTGTAGACGTTGCTACCTGTCTTGAAAGTCATCATTTTTCTTTCCATTCCATAATTATGCACCAGTTTATGTTGGTCTGTTGTATAAAACACAAATAAAATGTTTTGAAGTTTCTAGTTGCACTGTGACAAAATCAGAGGAATGAAAACGGGCAGAGCTGCTTCTAATTGAGGCTACAGGTTAAGTAGAAATGTTAAACCTATTAGTTGGGTGCTTCTGCTTCTGATGGTTTATTGGTTTATTTAAACCTTAGACACTCGCATGCTGAAGAATAATTTATTTCCCCAGACTCCTTCAGTTAGGCAGCATTAACTGGTTGAAACCCAAACAGCTTCTCTGCTGCAGAATTTTGTAATCTTAATATTTCAGTAAGTGTGTTTTTTTGTTGTTGTTTTTTTTTCTTCCATTTTTATCAACAAATAACTAAGTGGAGCTCAGGTGCTCAGACTAATTTGTCTGCAAGTACTCTCTTCATTTAGGGAAATGTGTGCTCATTAAAAATGCATTTAGTTGTTGCTCTAACTTACTTTAAACCAACCGATTAACTATGTTTCAACTTTGAACTTTGATAGTTTGTGGATCTAAAAACACTTTGTGCTCATTTTGATTGATAAAATGCACGACATCTTTAATGGGGCTTTTGTTTCTCTCTTTCCCTTTTTCTCAAAGGATTGCAAAGAAAATGCTTCTTGCACAAATAAAGTCCAGTTACTCTTCAGGAGCAGAAAGCTCCTCTGACAACGAAGAGGAAGACGCAAAAAAGAAATCCTCCAAGAAAGCTAAAAAAGGAAAAGAGGACGACGAAGAGGAACAAGGTAGAGTACAAACTGAAATATGCAAGTGCAGAACTATTCAAGACCAATTGCCTTCCATCCTTTGATAATCTTTTCTTCTGTCCTGAAAGACAATGAATTTACAGAAGACTCCGAGTCTGACGTCGATGTGAAGAAGCGCGGCAGTCGGCACAAATTGCTCCGTCATAAGCTCTCCTTGAGCGAGGGTGAATCTGGAGACTCGAGCAAGGAGAAGAAGAGCAAGGGCAGCAAGAAAAAGTCTTCACGTAAAGGTAGATTCTGGCTTTTATTAACAGGACTCCCAAAATGAGAAACCAGTAAGTGACTTTGTTGCGTTGTTATAAATCAGTTGGCAGCGACGACTCTGAAGACTCAGACTTTGAGAAGTCAGCGTCTGGTTCTGCGTCGGGGATGAGTGAGGAGGTCAGTGACTCAGAGGTGGACAGCAAGCGTCGAAAGACCAGGTGAGAAAGCGGGATCTTGTCCAAGCGGTCTGTTGATTTAGACCCGTTTTCTGTTGGTGGACATAAAAGAAAAAAAAAAACATGCTTCCTGTTTTTATTTCTGTAGATCAGCAAAGAAGAAGGAAGATGAGAATCAGAGGAGCTACAAACAGCAGAAAAAGAAGCGACGCAGAATCAAAGTTCAGGACGACTCCTCCAGCAATAACGAGAAGGTGTTTTAGATGCAGCCTAATAAAATTTCTTATTTCTGGAAGGATTACTTTGTGGTGGAGGCAAACTCAACTAAAGTTTACTAGTCAAGTCATGCAGAGCTTCTAAACTTTCTTTAAACTTACCCTGCAGTGTGTTTTGAGAGTTATTGGACCCATAAATGGATCTTGGGGTTTGCTCCTTTACTGATAAAAAGGACTAGCTCTTTGCACCAGAGGGCTAGAGATCAAAGAGCTGAACTTAATGTCCTTTTTCACAGAGCGGAGAGGAAGATGGTGAGGATGGAGAGGGGCGCAAAGGCCGGAAAAAGATCCGCAAAATCCTCAAGGACGACAACTTGAGGACAGAGACGAGAGACGCTCTGAAGGAGGAAGAGGATAGGAGGAAACGCATCGCTGAGAGGGAGGCGCTCAGGGAGAAACTCAGAGAGGTAAGCATGGACGTTCCTGCTGTTTTGGGAAAAACAAACCTTACACACAAGGTGTGTGCTATGACATTTACCATAGCAAGATTAGATTTTTATGTTGAATGACTAATTTCATGCTCATGCAAAAATAAATAAAAATGCTGAGTTTTTTTTTTTTGGCCTCTTGATCCTTTTAGATCAAGGTTTTTAAACTGGGCCCAGTAGGAAATGGAAAACAAAGAAGCAAGAATGAGATTTTTTCATGTTCGTCTTTTTTTTTAAATTTTTTAAAATCATTTTCATCAATTTGCACAACATGCTTCAAGGGACAATTTACAAGTGGGGAACATTTACAAAATCCAATATGAAAAAACATGTTTGTGAGAATGTCTCTTTGGGTAAAATTCAGTAATATATGACGCTATTGTCTACATTTTTATAGCCATTAACCCGATCAGTGGGTACAACAACTGGTACGTAAACTTTGCAGTTTTTTAAAAACTTGGAATATGGTTAATGTTGTTGCCCATGAACTATTTTCCTCTACACTTTACCTTTAATTGAAAAATGTTTTAAAAGCACCATTCTCACTTGCACAAGAGGAAGCTATATTTGGTGTTGTTGGCTAATTGTCATCAGTTTTAGCTCGACGCTCGAGCTAAGCTAATATTACTAGTTGTATCAATCTGCCTGATCAGCTGATTGAGTCCAGTCTTCTGCAGGCAGGGGAGACATTAGTGATAACATAACAGAACCTGTCTTGGAAAAAATCCAGTCATGTCCCGTCAATTTCTTAAAATAGTTTAATTAGCCTTTTAAAATGGCTTAGAAAACCTTTTTTCTAATTATTAGATTTTTATCTTCCCGTAATCCTCCTACAGGTGGTTGTAGTAGAAGAAGCCTCCCAGGTGGCCTGCCCCATCACCACCAAGCTGGTCCTGGATGAAGACGAAGAGACCAAGGAGCCGCTGGTTCAGGTGCACAAGAGCCTTGTCACAAAGCTCAAGCCTCATCAGGTCGATGGTAAGTGAATGCCGTTGGGATGAAAATGAGAGTTTGAGGCCAGTCTAAAACAATTCCCACTCAGTCTTGTGCTTGGTTTCAGGTGTTCAGTTTATGTGGGACTGCTGCTGCGAGTCTATGAAAAAGATTCAGAAATCTGCAGGCTCTGGCTGCATCCTGGCTCATTGCATGGGTCTAGGAAAAACTCTACAAGTAAGAAATGGATTCATTTGTCTGGATTTGACCTAAGCTGCACTGATGTTAAACGCTACACTTACAGGACATTCGAATTTGTATCTTTAAGATGTTTGTTTACATAAAGAAAATTTAAATGTGTCTCAGTTTGTTCCTCCAACATTTACACGTGATCTTCACTGCGTGAGATTGCCAGAGACTTTGTTGTTAATGTTGCACTGCATTCAGCTGCTGCACAGAAACTTCTCCAAGTAATTCCCAGAGTTGCATTTTTCTTACAACATTGCTACATATTGCAAATACACAAGACAGAATACCTCTGATAGGTGCTGTTTTTATCTCCGAAGCTGTGCGATTTGGCCGTTTTTAACTATTCCCGTCTTGGCCTGTAGGTGGTGGCGTTCCTCCACACCCTGCTGCTCTGTGAAAAGCTCGACTTTAGCACAGCTCTAGTGGTTTGTCCCCTCAACACTGTTCTTAACTGGCTCAATGAGTTTGAGAAATGGCAGGTGGGACTGAAGGATGAGGAGAGCCTCGAGGTAAGAAATGCTCCTGTTTGTTAAATTTTTTTGCTCCTGATGTCAGTCTGGCAAAAAACATGTCTATATTTGATGATTTGTGTATTTCTCCCACACAGGTAACAGAGCTAGCCACAGTTAAGAGGCCTCAGGAGCGAGCCTATGCTCTCCAGCAGTGGCAGGAGTCGGGTGGCGTTATGATCATAGGTTATGAGATGTACAGAAATCTGACGCAGGGACGAAACATCAAGAGCAAGAAGCTAAAAGAGACGTTTCAGAAAACGCTTGTGGATCCAGGTACAATTTGTGTAAACAATAAAAAAAAAAATTCTCTTATGGCTTTATTATGGCTGGAAGGTTGGTGGTTGGGATGGAGGTGTGGGGTAATCTAAATCTGAGGTTCTCTAAGGTATAGATTGGATTTAACAATGAGGTCAAAGCAAATTCCTTTGATTAAAATTGCATGAAAAGTGCTATCAGAATTGGCCTGAAAATACTCTGGACCATAATCTGTTCTAATTTTGGGCAGTAAAGCAAGGAATTTAGCTAAATTTGATTTAACTTAATTACTTTTCATGGCTAAATAAGCTAATTTATTTATGCAAAAGAAGCTGAACTTAATGTGCAACAAGATGCTGTAATGTCATTTTTTAACACATTGTTTTAGGAGATAAAAATCTGAATTTTGTTAATGTCTAAAGTTCCAGACACTTACTGAGAATAATTGAATGTTTTTGTAAAATAAACTTGTTAGTGTTTTTCCTTTACTTATGAGTATAAAGTAAAAGAAAAAACTCTTAGGTAGTTAAAATTAACACATTTATCACTATTAAATCATCTGCAATTGTGGCTAACATTGATTTGCTTCCTTTCCGTTTTGATATGACCCGTTGATAATTAGACACCTGCAGAGGTTATGTACGAATTCTCTGTCTTTTCCTAACAAATTTCTATATTCGGCATAATTCCAAATTTTACAGTGATTTTGTGCCCAATGCCATAGTTTGTTTTGTGGCTTAAACATAAATTTGTTCTGGGTCTGGATTTGAGGATTTTCTGTTTTACTGTAGCTTAAAAAAAGAGGCCTCTGTGAAGCTGATAATGTATAATTGTCCTAATTTTAGGTCCAGACTTGGTGATCTGCGACGAAGGCCACATTCTGAAGAACGAGGCTTCTGCTGTCTCCAAAGCAATGAACTCGATCAGGACGAGGAGGAGGATCGTCCTGACTGGAACACCTCTGCAAAACAACCTCATTGAATGTGAGACATTTTTGTTTCTTTGAAACCAATATTGAGATTTTAAAAAGAAAAAAATTCTCAGCATTTTGCATGAGGATTAAAAGTAAAAATCTTGCTGCTGCAGGTGGCGACTCAAACTGAACCTGATGTTTCTATAAATCCCCACTATCCCCTCAATGCTTGCTCAATAATAATGCATTTTAATTAATTCAAGATGTAATGTGTCCTCTTCAGACCACTGCATGGTGAACTTCATCAAGGAAAACTTGCTCGGGTCGGTCAAGGAGTTCAGAAACCGCTTCATTAACCCCATTCAGAACGGCCAGTGCGCCGACTCGACGCTGCATGACGTCCGGATTATGAAGAAGAGGGCGCACATCCTCTACGAGATGCTGGCCGGCTGCGTTCAGGTAAGGAAGCCCTCAGCCAACGGACTCGGCCTCTGCTCGACCTTTCTCCTTTTCACCTCTTGGAATAACGCTTTGTTCCTTCTCCCGCTTAGAGGAAAGATTACTCGGCGCTCACCAAGTTCCTGCCTCCCAAACACGAGTATGTGCTGTCGATCAGAATGACCCCGCTCCAGTGCAAACTCTACAGACATTACCTGGAGCACTTCACAGGTGAGGATGTTTGGGAATCTTTTTTTAATCTTTTGCAGCAGGATCCTGCAAGGCGTCGTGTTTCCAATAAAAGTTCTCTTTACCTGATGTCAGTTCCAAAGAGAGGGATTTCAGAAAGCCCTTCTGGACTCTCTCTTTTTTTTTTTTGTCATGCATTAAGTAGTTTAGTGGACTTCCCTGTCAGATTGTGGCCCAGGACGTGTATGTGTGTGTGTGTATATATGTATTAGAGTTGAAGTGGCAGCTGGCACTGTGCCGCAGGCAGGTTTTAAGCCCACTTTCCCACGTTTCTCCCTAATGAAGAGCTCTGGGAGAGAGAGGGGGAACAGAGGAAAGGGGGGAGATGTGGGAGCATAAAAAAGGAGAGAAATCTAGCTGAAGTAGGGGCCAGAGGTTTTACACCAAAACCAAAAACAAAGAACAGGAGAGCTTGGTATGCGGTGGGGGGGGATTGGTGGTATGCGCCTCGGCTCGTTAGGCTGAGATGTCCTCAGTGCTGATGTTGTGGCTGTGGACCCTTCACAGTGGGGTCTTGAGGCCAATTTCAGCCGTAAACTGTAACCCCTCGCTTCCTGGGGTCACCGCAGGCCATCTTGTGACGTAGAAGAAATGGGGGGGGAATCAGAACAAGAAATTTGAGTTTATAGTTTTAGGCTGGAAATAAAAATCATTTTGGTTTGTTTGCTTGTGAGCAGATTGAGATCATGCCGCATGTGAGGTGAACACGCATTCATCTTCCTGCTTGTGCTTTTTTTTTTCCTTTCCCCCTCCCCTTGCGTGCAGGTGTGGGGAATGCTCTGGAAGGGGGCCGGGGCCGAGCGGGAACCAAACTCTTCCAGGATTTCCAGATGCTCAGCAGGATCTGGACCCATCCCTGGTGCCTTCAGCTGGACTACATCAGTAAAGAAAACAGGGTACGTCTGGGGAAAGAGGAGCATTCAATTTTATATTAAAAGCTGGGTACAAATCACACACGGACAGTGGGGAAGCTATTGAAAATGTTTTACTGACTGATCAAATTGCCCATGTGTTCTTCTACACCATCACATTATAAACGTTTGACACGAGACTCGTTTCGGTGCAGGGTTACTTCGACGAAGACAGTATGGATGAATTCATTGCTTCAGAAACTGAGGAATCCTCCATGAGTCTGACCTCGGAGGATGAGAAGGCAAAAAAGTAAAGTTGGATTCACTTTTTTCCCCCGTCATGGCTGTATGCCAGCTGTTTTCTGTACGACTTTATCAGTCCCTCTGTTTATTGACGGTTGTGGCCTTTTGTTTCTGCACAGCACTTTTCAGGTCCCAGGATAAAATTTCAGTCAGGTTGATATCTAGACTTGATTTGATCCTTTTTTTTTTCCAAGCCATTGTGTTATAGCTTTGCTGCTGTTTGGGATAAATTTTCTGCTGCCCAAAAAGATTTATGACAGGATAGCTCACATTTGACTCAAGAAGAGTTGATAGTTGAGTTTTCTGCAAAGTAAATTTTTTCCTATTACAGTTTCACATAGAGAAACCCATTGTGTCTGTTTGGGTGCTTTTAGTACCACAGGAAAAGAAAAGGTGTACTTTTTTCCCTCTTGATTGTAAACCGTTTTGACCTCTCTCATCTTTCTTAACTTTCTCACATCTCGGATCAGTAACTCAACCTGACGTTTGTGTCTTCCACTGCTCTGCATTTCCAACAGGAAAAAGAAGCAGGGAAAAGGGAGGAAGAAAGGTTCCGACGACTCGGACAGTGACGAGGTGGAGGTCATCAAGGAGTGGAACAGCAGCTCTCGTGGCAGGAACGGAGAAGGTCGAAGCCAACCTGAGCCTGTTGAAGAACGTAAGTTTATTTTTGTTCGTCCTGGCTGTGAGATTAGACCCAGAGTCTAATGAAATGATGCGATTATTTTCGCCAAAGCTTCCCTGCGAAGTATCATTGAGGTACAAAGAGCACGGCCTGGTCTGAAACCAATAACAAAGATGTCCACCATCTTTTTATAATCATTTGTGTTCCTGAGCCGAGTACTCGGACAGATGAGACGAGAGCTACATAAAGAAAACAACTGTTGTACGCTGCAGCTGTCTAGTAACCCAGATGTTAATGTCTGATTTGCAGTTTGTGATTCGGCACTAAAATAACAGGGCTAATTCATCGAGTGTTTTTTATGTTTTTGTTTGAAGGATTCTGGACTGCTTTTGATAATGTCTTGTTTACCATCTAAAATACTTAAGCTACACCTGGTTTTTGTCATTTTGGCCAGTCATCCACATTCCCATTTATAACACTTTCCACATGCGGCACAGGTGGCACTCCCCAGAAAGGAAGCAAACATTTCGTTTTCAAGAAAATGCGTGGTTGAATTGAGGGATTAATTGCTGCAAAATGCTACGCTCGCACTTCAAAAAAGACAGAAAATATTTCACAAATACAGGTCGGAGTCGTTCTTTAGGAATGCTCTTCCTTGCCAGACAGTTCTGCTGTCAGTTGTTGAGTACAGGATTATTTTATCTGCAGGGAATGTCCTGCATCTCCAGTAAAGACATAAACTTCAGTAAGAAGTACTTGATGTCCGAATTCTTTTAAGACGACTGATGTGTAGTGATGTAACCGAGCCTTGATCTGTGTTTCTACCTCAAGCAGCCCGGGCAGCCAACTCCACGCCAGGGAGTCCCTGCTCTGCCGACTGGTACAAGGAATTTGTGACAGAAGCTGACGCTGAAATCCTGGAGCACTCAGGAAAGATGACGCTGCTCTTTGAGATCCTGCGCATGGCTGAGGAAACGGAAGATAAAGTGTAAGAATGCTTGTGCTATGTGGAGCATAAAAAGCGTGGCTTCGTTGAATCCCAGTGCTTTAAATTAACATTGAGGCCGCTTTTGTCGTCAGGTTGGTGTTCAGTCAGTCGCTCATCTCTCTGGACCTGATAGAAGATTTTCTAGAACTTTCCTGCAGAACAGAGGAGGATGAAAAACTTTCTCCATACAAAGGTTACCTTTCACTTGCATTTCTGTTGAGTTTGTTCTATTTAAAAGCTGCTGAAATGACATATTTCTGATAGTAAATTGCTACTGACTTTGGTTTAGAATAGTGCATTAGACTTAGAAAAATAAAGCAAACGTCAGAGGATGCTGAACCTCTCCAGCATGTATCTTGCTGGTTGTGGTTTGCCTGTTGCCCTTAAACCCAGTCAGATACACACACATGCACGTTGCTGCTGTTGTTTTAAGGTCATGTTTCTAATTAAACTTCAGCAGCTGTTTTTGCTTTCATTTTGAAAATGATTAGAGCTCGGGCTTTTTTTTTTTGTTTTGTTTTTTTTTTATTCCGCGAAAAAATGTTTGCTCAAGGGTTTGTAATTTTGTAATGAAAAGATCAGAGTGCCGTAATTGAAAACATGCCGAAACGTTGGTTATTAAGGCTGGTGGGCGGAGTAGGCCATCTTCAAGACAAAACATTGCATTTAACCAACGTAGCCATCTCTCTGCACTCTTATAATCCATAAGATTTTTATTTATTTGCACGAGGAAAAGCCAAAGTTGATGTCAGATTTAAATTGTGCTTGCTTGCAAAAGAAAAGCTTAATTTCTAATGATACGTTTGGCTGTTAAGGTGAAGGAAAATGGTTCAGGAACATCGACTATTACCGCCTCGACGGCTCCACCAACGCCCCCACCAGGAAGAGGTGGGCCGAGGACTTTAATGACACCAGTAACACGAGGTGCGGTGCTTCATCGATCTCCAATAAACACCAAAACACAAAATATCATGTTGCTGTAATATTCTCTGTCTCACTCAGGGGGCGTTTGTTTCTTATATCCACCCGAGCCGGTTCTCTCGGCATCAACCTGGTGGCCGCCAACAGGGTCATCATCTTTGACGCCTCCTGGAATCCCTCGTACGACATCCAGAGTATCTTCAGGGTGTATCGCTTTGGCCAGGTCAAACCGGTTTACGTCTACAGGTTCCTTGCTCAGGTGAGCTTTTTTTTCCCCGACTGTTCCGACTAGGTGTGTGAAATGGACTTTGTTTTATCACAATATTGGACAGTAATATTGTGATGCCATTAAAAGTGACAATAAGAGCTATTTATTGCATCTTTTTTTAGCTCGATGTATGACTGTGAATGTGTGTCACGGTATGTATAAGCCCACCAACATACATGCTGCTTTGGAGAAACATTCATGGTATTCATTGATGCCTTCATTGATAAACAGTGGAGATGAGGACAGTTTTAAGGGGTTTTAAAAACAATCGATTGGATGATAATTCAAAACTCTCACAAAAAATTGATCAAGATAAATGACAGACATTAGGATAAATGCCCATCCCTGTTTCCGACACTCTTTCAAGTTGCCAATAATCCCAAGAAAATCTGACCACCTGTTGATGTCCCTTTTTTTTCTGTCAGTGTTTCTCAATTCTGATCCTCATGGACCACTGCCCTGCATGTTTTAGGCGGTTCCCTTCTGCCGCACACCTGACTTGAATAAGTGGGTGATTAACAGGCTTCTGCACCTCTTGGTGGCATGCGGAGGAGGTCATCATTTGAATCAGGTGTTCTGAAACAGAGACGCTTCTAAAATACGCTGTGCAGGGGGGCCCCAGGACTGGAATCCTGCTCTATGTCCTTGTTAGCAGTGCGGTGTTAAGGGGAAGAAATTGCAAGGGTGAAATAAAATTTGTCCGTAAGTGCTCTTAACTGAAAGGTCTTCTAAATGTTTTAGCCACTTGTTTCTGGTTAACGAGTCATTTAGCCATAAAAAGAGTCCTTAACCCAAAGGATGAATCAGGGGCGACTACGGACGGCACAGACCAAGAAAGAGGAAGCTTTGTTTCCAGCAGTTTTTCTCAGACTGTTTCCATTTCGTTAGCAAAATATTTTTTATGCATTACAAAGGACTGCACAATGCAAAGAAAACATGTGAAACATAATAATATTGGTAAATCCTGCGATAACAGCAGATTGTGACAAATGCAAAAATAAAGTTTTACCTCTGATCTTCATAAAAAATGTTTTATTGTTTAGACTGCTTTGGTATCAGGAACTAATTATTTGTAGTTCCTGACATTACCGTCTCAAACTCGTCTTAAAAAAGTGTACACTATCAAATATATTGGTCATTGAGATCCTGAATGCATTTTACTTAATTAGCAAACACTCATGACAGTCCAGGAAGTCGTTGATGATATGCTTATTGCTTATTGCACATTCTTACCACAAAATGCCATTTACCTCCAGCAAAGTTTGCACACAGTAGAAAATCAGCTGCAGGAAAATACATTTGTATTTGTTCACTCTAAAAAAGTACAAGAAAGTCTGACTGTCTAATGATGTATAAAGAAATGAATTGAAATTAATAGGTAGAAAAAAAAACTCAATTTCTGACATTAGCATTGTTTTCTTTAGTTGTCCAGTAAATTTTCAATCAGTTTTGCCAAAATAGATATTTTCACAACTGTCTGATATAGTTGTTCTCCCTGCTCTTATTCCCCTCTTTCAGGGCACAATGGAGGAGAAGATTTATGAACGGCAAGTGACCAAGCAGTCTCTGTCGTACAGAGTAGTGGATCAGCAGCAGATCGAGAGACACTTCACCATGAACGAGCTGGCTGAGCTCTACACCTTCGACCCAGACATGCTGGACGATCCTTCAGAGAAGAAGAGCAAGAGAGCAACTCCGATGCTTCCAAAGGTTGGCATGCTTTAACTTTACAAACATCTAATTTTTAATTAGATCAGCTTTTATAACGTCAAACTTGATTTCTTTCCAGCTTGTCCAAGAAAAAATTTTTTTTTGCTTTGTTTTTGTTTTCCCACTAGAAGGAAGTTTTTTTTTTTGTTTTTTTTTTTAGACCCGCAGCTAATAGTAAGGTTTCTCTTTTGAAGTTGAGCATTTAAGTTATAAACTAAACTATTATTTAAACTCTGCCAGCTTATATTGTAATCAACCTTTCTGGAAATTTCTGCTCCTTTTTTTTTTTTTTCCTTTCACACCCCTGCACTCGCCTCTTCTCATTGTAGCGCAGGTGCTGTGTCACTACTTAGGTCTCCTGCGGTTTAATAGGAACACACAAATCCAACATGGGTCATCCAGGCCAGCACAGCTGCATAGATCTGTGTGTTTACTGTTATTTACTAAATAGTCGTCTCAATGCAATACGGCTGCTTCCCTGCTATAAACTTGCAGTCCTCTCGCTCTATTTTTTTAATGTTTTTTTTAGCTTTTTATTCATTCCTTGAGGTCTTTACCTTCCGTTGATCCTTGAGTGGGTTCCATCTATTTCCACGCATTACCTTTCGCAGTCTGGTTTATTCAGGTCTGTTTTTGAAGTGGTTTTTACCTCTGAAATCTGTAAACAGAACGGATAAAAGAAACACTATGTCCAGCTTGCTGGCGTTTTAAATGGATTGTAAAACAGTCGGGTCTTTGCAGGAAATTTATTTTCCATTAAGATGGTCAAAAGATTTTTGCTGTGGCCTTTTACTAGATCTGTTGAGTAACCCGACCTGTTTTCTACTGTCTTCAACAGTCCAGATGACCATATTTGAACCTGTCATAGTTGTTGCCAGGGGAAGCCAGGGTCATTTGTTTCATTCCTTTAAATAGGCCAGTTTCATATTTGGACTAAAAGTTGTTTTAAGGTTCCACATCAAGGCTTCTCCATCACGGTGTCAACACACTCATAACAGTTTACACATTGCTTCTCGGTTATACATTTATCCGTGACGGTTTCCTGAACTGTTCGATTCAGTTTTCAACAGCTGCTGAAACATGGAGTTCAGAGGAACCAATTTGTGAAATTGTTGTTCGTTAAACTTGCTGATGAAAAAGGCAAATTACTTTCTACAGAGAGTCGGCCTTTTCTTCAAGAAGAGAGGTAGGAGTACATTGTTTTGTCTCCAGGATGTTGCAGTGTTTTTATGCAATTGTTGGGGTGTAAAATCACTGATTTTACTTTTTCAAAAGCCGGCGTTGCAAAACATTTTTTTTGTATTTCACATAACATGGCTTTATAAAAAAAAAAAATTCTGCAGATAACCTTCCAAACATTGATTTTAACATAATTTATATTTAAGTTTTTCATTAATTTTCAAGTAACTTCTTGAAATGGCTTTTTTTCATACAAATAAACTCATGTACTGACTGATGAGCTGTCAAAGTGACAAAAGAAGATTTTCATGTTGGTCATTCAAGTTAACATGAACAGTACAAGTAAATCCTGTAGAACATACTGAAATGCTTTTAACAAAAAAAATACAAATGTTACTTGCCTCATCATGCATGGTCGGATTGTGGCTTCATCTGCAGTATTTGGGTTGGTTCTCTGGTCCGTTATGGTATAGAACGAGTTGAGCCAAAAAAGTGAAGCTCTTGATTCACAGGCAAGTCTTCGCTCTCTCGACTCTCGGCCATCACTGCTGAAACAGCAAGATCCTGGAATGTAATCCATAAAAGTGTCACCAATTTGACTGCATTTAAACATGATGTCTATAATTGTGGGATGTAGGTGTGTTCACACAGTTGCTGCTAAGAGTTCATTAAACTGCTGCATGCTGGAAGCCTGCAGTCTTTAATGAGCCAGTTGATATTTATGTGCAGTTATATTGAAGACACAGGCTGGTGAGTCCATTAACAAGCTGACCTGTTGTTGCCAGTGGGGTAACTGTAGTGTGGCAGTGGGACTACAGTACAGTGGAAGGAATTTGCTGTTTGGGATGACGTGAAGATGAGTCAGACGCTCTTCTTCACTTTGAGCCAACAAAGTTCAGAAGGAGAAACTGTTTGAGCCACAACAGTTTTGCCCATTCCACAGAAAATACAGATTTCATTAACAATCCCACCACACAGACTGCAAACTTTGCTCACAAACAGAATGTTTCTCTCTCTCTCTTTTTGCCAGATTTTTTTTTTTTTGGTTCCATTTTGAATCAGAAAACCTCATTAAAGGTCAATATTTCCTCTCGCTCGCTGTTCGTTTTCTGAGCGGTTATTTTAGCACCTGTTATCCCACTTCTGCACGCTGCCTCCTCTTTACTCATGTTGCCTCTCCCTCCGCCAGTGCCCCACGGCATCGTTTCCCCGCCATCTTCCAAGAGCATCTGTTGTTATGACTTTGCACTTTACGGCACTCACTTTGAACACTATCTGCCTCTGGCCTTCCCTGCATGATGAAGGGTCATTATTTTAAACCCCCTCTTAAACATGTCTGTGTGCTCCTCCGAAAAATCTAATTGGAGACAAAGGAAGCAAGCGCACTTCCCCTTAATGACAAAGAAGGCACATCGTAGCCCAGACATGAGTTTGACGATCCCTGCCCACCCTCTCTGAGATTATATTCCACCTCTTCGTGTTCGCCGTACTCGTCTTTTCTCATCTGACGTGCCGCCACACGCACAGCGAGAAGGTACAGGAGGCGGCCTTCTGAGAATTTTAATCCAGATCTCCCAGCCTCTGCAGATGTTGCTGCGTCGCATACCGTCAGGAGGCTCGGAGCATGCCCATGTCCTGCTCTCAGCAGGTAATGGCTGCAGCGGTCATTAGGCTGCGACAGGAACACTTAAATGCTGTGGGCAAGCTGAAGTCGAGCAGCGGCGCAGACCGGAGCAATAAACCGCACCGTGCTTGGCTCATTATATGTAGGAAGCCATCATTTGTTGGAAAAATCTTTTTCAGCAATATCCCATTGATCAGTGGTTCTTGGGAGTTTTTTATGATGGCATTAGAAATTATTTTTAGATCTACTCGCCCATTTCTTCTTCTTAACTGCATTTTGTCACCTCTGAAAAGACATGTCTGATCTTGCTGGGTTGCCGGTGGAAATAAAGGACTAATGATGGCAAGAGCCAAAACCAGAGCTGTTGTGGGTGAGAAAAACCAAGAGGTGGTGTTGGCTCATTTTCAGTTTTCTGGTCTCTTGGGGAATCTGTGGAGTCACTGGTGTGGCTTAAATCAAATCTGCAGCGATTCCTCATGGTTTTCTCAGAGAACAACCGTTTCTTTTATTTATTTTTTTGCATTTGTGCAGTCTTTTCCTATTGTACAGGTGTGCACTTTTGATATAAAAAGCAGCAAAATCCCTCTGTATTACCCATAATGAGATTTTTTTTGCAGATTTCTTTTAGCACTGCATGTGAAAATTGTAATTCTTTGGTCTTTCTTTAGTAAATAGCCAGAAATTTGGGTGTTTGAACCCAAATGAAACCTGATGAAACCTGATGGAAAGTTGAGAACACCATTTGAAATATTATCTAGCCTTCTTTCTGCAAGTGGTCATTTGTTGTTTGTCCGAGGAGCAAAGGGAAAGTTATATTGAGTTGTAGTATTTTAAAACGAAGATGGGGTAATTCCAGAATAGCAAAAGATCACATTTTCTTACTTTTGGCTCACTTTTAACCACGATTGATTTGTCTGGTAATCAGTGCACAAAACTAAACATGAGCTCTTTTCTCTGTGCGTCTTTAATTTGTGTAGATTAAAATTGATTTGTGCTAAATGAATGTTCATGTCCACCTTTGTCTTCATCCTTTTGTGGCAAAACTTTTTTTTTCCACAAACAAGAAAAACACCTGCATGTGAACCTTTCTGTTTAACAACTATCCGTTAAGTTATAAGCATCAATTATCAGACGATAACATTTAGTTAACCTCCAGTGGTGTCTAAAAAACATGTTTTTGAAAAAAATTACCACCCAGACTCGTTAAAATCCTCTCTGAATCCCTCCTGACCTACCAGCTACTCCATCTGGCTGCCTGTTGTGATGAGCTTTTAGAGAAGCAGACCCCCATAATGCTGCTAGCCGAGGCTTGTTTTCATGAAAAAGTGGTATGCATGTTGTCGTTTTTAGGGGATTGTGAAATGCATGATTTTGTGTCTTTGTTAACTGACTGACAGGTGGATAAACCGGTGGACTTGGGCCTGGAGGGTGTGAAAACATTGTGGCTTTGAGTTGAGGGTTGTCCTGAAGCTACAAACAGACCTAAATGATCAGAGGATTTTCACTGAGAAAATGTTAGCAGCAGCCATATAGACGGTGCACATATTACCGGTTTTCTGCTGTTGAACGGCGTTTGACTGGTCGCTACAGATGATGGACATTTTCATTAAACCTGTCTGGTCTTCATCCCTTGATGTATAAAACAAATTTGAAGATATTTATTATGGTCTAAACACAATTATTATTAAACTAAAGTCACTTTCAAGAGTGAAAATGTTTAAGAAATAAAAAAGTGCAGACAACCTGTTGAATACAAACTACAAAGCGACTCAAAGGAAACAGCTGAAGTCTTTCACTCCAATGTTAGTTTTATGTCAGGTTTGCCTCCATTACTGCCCTCTTCATTTTGGATTGTTCATTTAAAAGCACCTCTGTAAAAATTTCTCAATTTTAAGCTGAACTTTATTGTTGTTGTAATGGGAGGTATAAATCGCAAAACGCCTGATTTCTTCATTTGTTATTTTGTATTAATGGGGTCAACATGTTTTAGACCAAATGCTCAATAATGGAGAAAAAAATGCCAGTTTTTATTTTTTTACCTGCGTCATGTATTTTCCAGTAAAGAGGGGGACGTACGTTCTGTTAACGTTCTCGTCAGATGCCTGTGCCAAGCTGTAAAGTCTACATGAGGTCCACTTATGTTTATTTGCAAGTTTTTGTCTTTGTGATGTGAGAGCTGTTGTTTTTAGATCGCCAGTTTATATCTTTTATAGGGGGGCTTGCAGGATTCCCCCAAGAGAAATACCTTGGGAAATCATTTTTATGTTCAAAAATCCTGTTTTTGGGGAGTGTGGGGAGTTTCCAGCAGCGAAACAACTTCTGTAGTGTTTAGCAAGTCATATGGACAAAAATTAGCTTAAACAAGCAAAGCTGCATGGTCTGCTGCCTAACAACCTGGTTTGTTTATTGCTTTAAACTCAAAAACTGGTATAAATTTGACAGAACTTACTAAATAAATAAACTGAATCCATGGGCCGCGTCACTTTATATGAACCAGGATATCTTCTGATGACAAATGTGGTTTTTAAAGCGACGTCGTGTAAAAGCAGGTGAAAGTTGATTTGAGTGTGAGATCTTGGCGTCTCCTCTCTATGCATCTGCCCACCCACTGTCTGTGTCCCCCCCCCCCACACACACAGCAAATTGATAGGCTTCCCTTTGCATGTTCATGAAGATGACAATGGTGCAGGTCAAGTTACCTACATCATTAGTTCTGCCTCAGGACACACACACACACACACACACACACAGAGCGCTCCAGGAGAGAAGATGGACCGGACCACCCCAGAGCCATCGCCGGTGGGGATTACTCGAGTATCCCAGAATGCACTGTTTACCAGCAGGAGCGTCTGTACTGTCATTTGACCTGCAGCTCCTCTGACCCATTAACAGTCAGAAACTCTTCTCTTTCATGACTTTGGAGGAAAACGTTCTTTTTGTTTTAGCGATAAAAAGTAGTTGTTTTTCCTGTCTGGTTTCAGTGTAGATTTCAATGTCCCCTTGGTCAAAATACTGCACTTAAAGAAGACTGGACGCCAAATACCAGGTTTGTGGGTTTGTGTTAGGTTATAAAACATGCCAAGCTTTGCACATCTCATAGAGAAATGTTCAGGCGTCATCTGAAAGTTAAGAGTATGGCTCAAACTGCAAACCTAGGAAGTAATGAGAGCCACTTGAACTTGACAGGCCATTAATCAAGGTGTTAACTTTGGTTGAACCTCTCAGAGATCACCCAATAGTTCTGTACATCAATCCGGACTCTATGGAAGAGTGAAGATGACAGCCATTGTTGAAGAAAGCCAGAATATGTTCTGTCTGGGGTTTGCTACAAGCCTTGTTGGAGATGGACATGCATGCATGTGGAAACAGGTAGTCTGGCCAGATGAGACCAAAGTGCGAACCCAAATCTGTGGCGGAACTTGTAAATTGATGTCCTGACGTTTTCCATCCAATTTGACTGACTTTGAGTTTTATTCACTTGTTTTTCAAAGAATATGCAAAATGTTCAATCTGTAGATTTGCAGAGTTGGAGTCCCAAAAGATTTGCAGCTGGAGTCGCAGCCATAGATGGTTCTATGAAGTATTGCCACACTTTCCAGTTTCTCTTTTTAATTTACCTCTTAAAAACATGTATAAGATTTTTCCACTCCACTGTGAGACACAGACTTGTCTAAATGTCATAGAGGTCTGCAACCTTTTACAACCTAAAAAGCCATTTTTGCTTTCAGGCCAGTTAAATATAACTAGTTTAGAGCCACTACAGTCACATGACAGCTTATGATTTTTAGATGCTTAGTCACTCTAGGAAATTTGGTGTCATTTCTAAAGAACCACCATTTTATGTATATTTCTAGGATTTAAATTGAAGATGAAGAATGTAATTTTGCAAGAAAAGGATGGATTTTTTTTTAATGTAGGATAGAAAGAAAGCATATAAATCCCAATCTGACAAGAAAAAACTGATCTAAAAACATATTTTTACTTTTGATGTTATTCTTTGCAAAAATTAAATACAATTATTGCTTACTGCTAATACCTACATTTGTTACATCTGGTTCTTTATCATTGTTGGCCAAAGTTACTAAGAGCAGAATGTCCAAAGAACCAGTTTGTGGTTATGGAGCCGCAGGGTGAACACCTATATTTTAATCATCTAGGCTCTCACTAAGATCAATTGAAGCTGGCTGCAAAGTGATGAAATGTGCGAAAGTTCAGAGGGTGTGAATATTTTCATAATTATGTCGTGTGTTGGCCTTATTCTCGGGGGGTAAAAAATGGGGCCCCGCTACCTGTTCAGTGTTCCGTCACTCCCACTGCTGATGGCACTGGCTGCATTTTATTTGACCTTTTCTTCACCTTTCTTTGAGAAAACAAGCCTGGCCTTTTATCCTAATCGGGCCATCAAACCCCTCTGTGCTTTTATGTCCTAATTAGAGGGTAAAGCTGGAGCGGAGTCGCTCGCTGCGTGCCGCTTCCAAATGTTTGGTTGTTTAAGGGTGGCCCGGTTTTGTTCTGATTGAGAGCGATGGCCAGGAAACATAAACACACGTCGCTGAGGAGCACCAGTGAGTTCAAGATCCAAGTCCACGAGTCGCTGCAGCGCGTGTGGGTGAGAAGCTCCGCACGGAGAGCCCCAAAAGATGGCTCTTGTGAAGTCGTCCTGCCGATCGCCCACCTCTCCCCCGTCACCCCCCCCCTCCGCGCATCGGAGGGTCCGGTTTCACTCAGTCTAGTCTGGTGTTTATTTTAAATTTATTCACCACAGGTTTGCAATCACTGCTTAATTTCATGGCTTGATGTTTCAGTTTTACCTAATGCCAATAGCATTCGTGGCTTTTGTTTTTTAAAACTAAGTTCACACGCATTCTGTTCAAGGACGGGTGGTGAACGAGCGCTGAAGCCCCGTTTGAACGCTCCGGTAAATGAGCCAACCTGACATTGACGGAGTTTCAGATTAAAGTGAAGCTAAGTTGAGCGAAGGGAATGCAGCAGAGAGCGTAATTTAAACCATGCCGTCTTAATTTCACTCTGCTGTTGTTTTCAATAACAATGCCGGCATGGAAACCAGAAAACCACAGTCCAATTTGTGTCTGGAATTGACTGGACAGATTCTTTTTGCTTTGTAATGGAACTCGTTTGGATTATCTGACATTGGACACGCCGATGTCTGATTCTGCTTCCGTGTCCTATCTAGGATCCCCTCCTCGCCGAGATGCTGCAGAACAACAAGGACCAGCTTGTGTGTTATCACGAACACGACTCCCTGCTGGACCACAAGGAGGAGGAAGCCCTCAGCGAGGAGGACCGCAAGGCGGCCTGGGCCGAGTACGAAGCAGAGAAGAAGGTGAGTAAACGTCAGCTCACAGATGGCGTGGTCAAGAATGAAATTTGTTTTGGGTTTTCCTGGTCTGGAGAAATGATATACGGTATCCCTTTCCTTGCTTCAAAACTTGGCGTAGATTTTTTTCATTTAATTTTTTTTGTGTGTTTTTACTTGATAAACTGTCTAGAAAGGACAGAACTCTGCAAACAAATGCGTAGTTTTAAAGCCTCAGCCGTCGTCTCCTCCTTTGTTGTTGAAAACCCTGACATCCCAGCGTGAATTGGAGCCACGGAGAACCTGTTTTTGTTTGTGAATGTTGGATTGCTAGGCCTATCATCACCTAGAGCAAGCAGACGACAGCAACTGCTGCTGCTGGTTTGGGTTCAGCTTTTTAAATCTCTAAAGTTGGCTAAGCAGTGCCAAAGCTTGTCAAAGTGAGGATGTCGGTTCACAGAAGGTTAGAAACTCCTCGCTCTCTGTCTCCATTGTTCGCCTCTCCTTTCCTGTGGGGCAATTAGCGGGGTTTATTTGGAGAAGTGCAGAAAGGGGTTAATGTTGTACAAGGGCAAATCTTCCCTCCCCTCTTAATCCTAGATTCTAATTCAACCTAATGGTTATTTTTCCAGCACCCTGTTCTCTCTCTCCTGTCCGGTGTGTGCAAAAGCAGCGTTTCCCTCTGAGCTTTTGTGCTTTTCAGTAAACCAGAGTGTTTTACTGAAAACATGGATTCTGGGGTCAAATCATTAATGTTCACATCTCATCTTCTACCATCTTTCTCACAGTAAAGATCCATATATTGGTCCCTGATAAAACGATCACGTTTCTACTGTGGAGGCCTACTTATTGTACGTTTAGGCAGCTAAAATCAAATTGTACAGCTATCCACAAGTAGTTCCTCTGTCATAGGAGAGAATATACTTTAAGGGCTGATTTGAAAATAGGACTCTTACTTGGTTATTTCGCTGTCGTTCACTGTAACGCTGTAGGGTGGTGTTGAAGCTTAGCATAGGGATAAAGGCATTGGGTGAAAGAAGATTAACTTTACTTGTACTATTTAATTTATTTAAATTATTGAGTAGAGTTTCTGGAATAAAGCCATCTCTGATCCCAACTTGTGCTTAATGAATCTGCTTTTAGTGTAGGGTAATTCAGTCCAGGTTCGCCAAGTCGTGGTGCTATAAATATTAAAACGTAGCTGATCCGAGTTGGTCCAGATGCTAGGAACCCCCCCCCCCCCCCCCCCCCCCCCCCAAAAAAAAAAAAAAACGTGCAACAGCCCTTTACCACTTTGCAGAATCAAAAGCCAAATTAAGCATCATGTTGTTTTTATGACCTGTGAAAAGTATAGCTAATAAAGCCCTGCTAGGTAAATATTTTCTTACTACATTTCTAGAACTCTTCCAAATGTCACTGGAAGAGTGACATCCTGAACTGAACTAGGACGTCTAGAAGGCCTGAGAAGTGTTTGCTCAACATCCACTGCAGGCTGTTCCATCAGAGATTCATTCAGTTTTTGGTTTTGAATTTACGAGAGCAACAACTGCAAAGAAACTCAACCTCTGTTATAATGTCTTCTCAGTGTAACGTTCGAAAGGTGCTGGCGAGAAAAAGCCACATGTATAAGATCAGATTTACAATGTGAACAAAAAGAGGGGGGGACCAAGAATGTGATCTTGCTCTTGAAATAAAATTGAAGCTCTGAGTTCTTTGTTCCTCTAACGCACACACCAAAGATGATTTTAAAATAATCTGAGCCCAATTTGAAAATTTAGTCTAGATTATTTTTTTCACTTCACTGAAGTGATCTCCATCCTGAACGGCTGCGTGTTAAAAGTGAAGAGTGTGTATTGTGGTTGTTTGGAGGGTTTGTACTGTTTAGATTTGCACACCTGTCTCTGACCAGGTCCAAAGCCCCCCGTTCCCCCTCCCCTCCCCCCCATTTCACACACACACGCACACACACACGCACACACACACGCACACACACACACACACACACACACACACACGCATCCTTCTACATACCGGATGGCCAGATTACAGGGCATGGGGAAACCATCTGCAGCTGAGACTCAATTACATACAAACATCGGCATTCTGCTGGCCTTTACTGAGACAAGGCTGTTTACTTCAGGTCATTACACACACACGCACGCACACGAACGCACACATTTAATACAGCAGGAGCTGCTTGATACTGGGAAACTTGTTGCTCTCACCGAATGAATGTTCAGAATTTTATGCTGTAACGTTTTTTTTCTCTCCAGATGGATTTTAGAAACGCTTTGAAAGATGCGAGAAAAACGTGAACTCAGATCTTTTTTGTTATATTTAGTTTAAGGCAAGGAGCAGAGCTGTGTCCTTAAATCTCACCTGGCATTCTCTATCCTAGTCATTAAGGTAACCTTTAAGGTGATCTGCTATAAAACAAATAGCACTCTACATTTAATCAGAATTACATGGTTGAAGTCGTGATTTTGTCTCACTGCTTTTATAGGCTGTTGTAAATAGCTTTTTTGAGACGTACCTCAACAGATGCAGCTTCAGTCTTCAGCAAAGACGTCTTTTTATACAAAGCAGTTTGCTGAACTTCTAGACTAAACCTGCTGTTTTTATTGCCCCGTTTTGATACGTCTCATTGATAACATATTTCTCTAGTTTTAGTTAATTGTGTTTAAACAAATCTTTGGCATTGGCATCCTAAATTTGCTGGTGTGAAGACACAGGCAGAAGAGGTCCCATGACATGGAGACCAGAGGCTGCAGCAGCCCATACGGTCTTTTTCACTGTAAATGCGATTTTGAAGGGTGGAAAACACTTGGGTTGTTGGGGAAAACCTTTAATTTTAATATTTGTGCACACAAAAATTGGCCACGAAAGTGCTATGTCGTCGTCGGAAGATTAATAGCCACTTATTCAATAAAGCAACAAATCTGTTGACGTTTTGTTTCGGTGCTACTGGTGACATTTGGAGACTGGCGCTTAAAAGTGTGCATCATCCTAACTTTTGTCCAGCTGTGGGCCAAACCCCATTTCTAAATCCCTCACACTTGACCCTACGATCACAAAGCAGCCATACCATCTGTAGACTGGGCAACAGAAACGTAACATTTTCCCTGAAATAATTCACCATTTCCATTGCCGTCTAAATGTGTCCAGGTTTTTATTGTAGATTGTAAAAAAGAAAACAATGTTTAAAAAAATGACTGCTTGTTAGCTCTGAAGTGGCCCATAAAGTTAAGAGCTAAATTACACTGAAGGAAATTAAAATGTATAACAAAACGGTTATTAAATACCTTGAATGTTGCTGTAAAGGTTGGTTGTGAGCCACTTTTACAGCTCCAAGCCTGAATACAGGTGAAGGGTTTGCATTGGCAGGTAAAACCACATTCATAGCTCTCAACACATTTAGATTAATATTTAGATTTCCCACAATGCCATTTGTCTGTCAACTATGCAAATCAAAGCCATTCAGAAACTTCTTGTAACTTTACTGAGAAGTTGGAAATGGCATCACACAAGGTGAAGATAAAAAAAAAAAAAGTCAGACAGTAGATCTAAAACAAGTATCAGGAGGGGAGTTTCATCCCAGAATCAGGTATTGATCCTATCGTAATCCATGCCAATTCAAAGCCTTATTAGTGATCAGCTAAGGGTTAAAACAGACGCCATGGAGACCAGACCGCTCAAATCCGATCAGATTTTTAGTATTGCTTTGTGAGAAGCCTCGTCTCTCGTCAACCGCGGGGCTCGATAAACAGTTGTTCTCTTGGTGCCTCTAAAGTCCAGTCTAATTGATAGCTACCTCCTCCACACCCCCTCCCCCGCCTGTTTCTCCTCCTTGTTTTACTCAGGGCCTGTCGATGAGGACCAACTACGCTTCGAACTACGCTCAGCCAGATATGGGCACATCTAACTACTTCTCCTTCAATATGGCAGCTTTGGCCACCATGTCCAACCAGCAGCTGGAGGTAAGTAATGAGCCCCATATGCCTCCCCCACAGCAACGGCGCCCCACATTCCTCATCCCTCCCCTCTGCCGCCCCCTCTCACTCCTAATTGTGACACCAGTCTAGCAGCGGCTGACCAGTTCATAATGTCTGGGGCGGCTATTAATACACAGTCACTGAGGGAGGGGAGATGCACACCGCAAGAGGCAGCTTGGTGTTTAATGCGAGTCAAAAATACTTCAAACTTTTGACCAATTTTCATGTTTATAGAAGCTCTTTTTATTTGGAATTGCTGGAAGTGTTGAGAACAATAAAAGCACAGATCTCCATGGGAGACATTTACTGTTGGTTTGTCACTGTGTGGAGTCTTTGTACTATTTTTATTTACTGCATTTAAAGAAAAATACATGGACTCCATGGTTGTCTTCACCCCCTGCTGCGGTGAAAAACTCACCTGTTTCTAATTGAATGTTTCATTTCTCTTCTACGTTTCAACCAGGACCTCATAAACCAGGGACGGCAGAAAGTCATTGAAGCAACAAACGCTTTGAAAGCCTTAGCTCGGGAGTCGATGGAAGACATCATTGCCAGAATAGTGAGTTTTAAAAGCTGCCCGCGCCGGGCTTTAAATCAGTGCGGATCACGGCTCCCAATCGTTAATAAACCTTCTCCGTGCAGTGGAAGGACAACCCAACGCTCACAGAGAGCCAGGTCCAGGCGCTCTCGCTGAGGCACCAAGCCACCGTGGAGATGGAGCTCAAGCGCAGGGAAGGCATTTACAGAGAGGTCCTCAACAGGCAGCAAACGGTGAGAGAACGGCTGAAAAAAAAAATACTGTGTTGTAGTTTTGAATCTCCTTACCTTTCCTTTATTGATCTCGATCCATTTTACCTTGGAATAATAACACTTTTTAGCTCTCACAGATTATTGTACACAATTCTGTAGATCTAAACAAAGCTGTAGGTTGGGCTCTTTTACATTTGAATTGTTTTATAATTGTTGTTTTTTTTTGTTTGTTTTTTAAACAAAGATTTAAAGAAATCTACAACAAATGTTTTGCTGTTGTATTTTGCATCCTTCACTCAGATTCCCTTAAATCCAGTGTGTCAAACTCTTTCATTTCAGGCCACATCAAGATCACAAATATTGGTTGTGGCAGATATAGATAAAACTATTAAGCTGTTAAAATATTATAGCTTTCTCTGCCATCAATTTGTACTTCAGATTAAATAATATCGAACATATCACACTGATGTAATTTGGCTCTATGCAGATAGGAACACAGCGTTTCAGCATTTTTGCAGTTTTCTGGAAGTGTTTTCCTGGTTTGTGGTGTGTAGAAACTGAATTCTCCTTGGCCATGGATCACCTTGTTCTGGATTATAACAACCCTAAACAAACAGCCTGGATGCTCCCTCTCTAGCCGTGTAAAGCAGAGAGGCTTACTTCAGAAGACTCGGAGATGTAATGGCAGCAAAATATTTATTTGTGGCGCTGACTATATATATATATAAAATATTGATATAATTTATTATTTCTACTTCACAATCAAGCACCACTTTGTGTAGGTGTGTCAAGCAAAATGTGATGCCTATATGTATACATTTTATGTCTGTGCGTCTGACTTACGATCCTCTTCATGTATTTTTGTTGTAAACACCGACGTTTCTGTCTGCCCCTCCCCAGCTGATGGTGTATGTCCAGAAGCTGATCACCAACAGGAAGGTGCAGGAGCAGCAGCTGGCCATGGCCAACCAGGCCACCTACCTGAACCAGCTGGCCCTGCAGAACGGCATGATGGCAGGCGGGATGAGCCAAATGAATCTGCTCGGGCTTTACCAGCGCCTCCACGGCATGGGTGGCAATCAAGGCGGCGGCAAGAACCCGGGCCCCTCACAGGGCATGTAGGGTCAGCTCGGGCCCTCTTTTCACCCCACGAGTGGACAATCTGGTTCCCAGCAGCCCCCCCTGCTGTCTGTGACGAAACTCGCTGTGAGACCACTCGGAGCTCAAATGTAACCAAGCAGAGACTGCTGTCTGCTGGGGCCTCTGATTGAATAGTGTTGTGTTGTTCACTAAGAGACAGTAAATATAATGTATACATGACTGTGTTAAAGGTTTGTCCAGAAGGTTGACCGGAGGAAAAAAAAAAAATGTATATACCACCTTTATGTTATTCAAGATCTGTAGAATCACTTTTCATGTATTTAACAAAACAAACCTGTTTTACCCCCAATGCTTTTTAGCATTGTATTGTTTTCCCCTTCAGAAAGGGTTTCCTTGTTATTTAAACTCAGTTTTTTTATACGGTTTTAAATGCCTACCAACATCCGAGTGGGACCACAACCATTGGTTACAGAACTACAGGACAAGATACGCTTTGATTATTAATGATTCCTCATCAAAAACCTAACAAACTAGAACAGCTGTTGGTGCTGCAAAGTCCTGCTTATTTCAGGAGGTAGAAGAAGCTAAAAATGTCAACAAAAAGAGAAAAAAAAAAGGCCTTATATAATTTCCTAAAAAAAGAAACAAAAAAAAGGATCTCTGTAAAAACTTGAGATTTGTTGTGAATATTTTCTATTCTGCTTTTAAGTGTTTACATTAGTTGTTGCTGAAAATGTTAATGGAATGCTTGTGTCGTCCAGAACTGCCTGCTGGCTCCGATGATCTTTTTTGGAACATCATTCTTATTGTTACGTGTTGCCTAGCATAGCACTGCGTGTTCCTGCTCATTCATTTACTTTTTTTTTTGTTTTGTTTCACCTGTGTTGATTTCCCCCAGTTGGGTGGGTTTGCAGGGCCTTGCGAAGCTCGGGCCTCTTCAGCTAGGTGTCACAGGGCCCAAAACTTTGCTCCGAATCTGTCTTTGACATTTCGAAATATCCCTTTCAGAATGGACTTGACAGGAGGAGCGAACGACTGGAATTCTTATTATACGCGGCTGATTTCGTCCGGTGCTTTGTGAGTAATGCTCTCCTGGACGCTGAAGTTTCACCAGGCAGGGTCCCCGGACGACTTGTATTCTACTTTGGCACATTCTTTCTTCTAAGAGCTTAAACCGGTGTCGCCATTTAGCAAAAGGAAGGTGGACTGTTCTCACCAAGAGTTGACTTCTATGTTTGCACAAGCTGTGTTTTCTAAATGTAGAATAAGTTACTTCGCCCATTATCGAAGAATGTTCTTGCGTTAGCAGATACACCGATGTGTTTTGCCATTAACGAACTGCTATAATCTTCATAAGTATTTAATATAACATTTAATAAAGTGACCAAAACAATGAACAGTGAGTGTGAGAGTCCTGCTTATAGACCTGGGAGAGCTGTCTGCAGTTGGAGGAATGTTGGAGTTGTAGTTTGAGTTACTCCTCGGTCATTTCTGCTCTTCCATTTAATCATTTAATTCAAATGGAAAACTAGTTTCAGGTGATGTGCAAAAAAATCAATAAGGAAACTTCAAGGGTTCATTCCAATCTTGAAATGTCTGTTTTAATATTTTCAAAATCTGGATCAGTATGGAATGTGGGAAAGAAAAAAAAACAATCTAGACTTATGATTCTGTTATCTAAAAGATTATAAAATTAAACAATCTTTCACAACTTTAATTTACATCTTTGTCTTTGAAATACCAAATTTAACCACAAACATTTGTTAAAGATGGCAATTTTATTTACATTTTGTCATTTAGACCTTAAATTGGGAGTTTTGGTCTGGAGCTAAATGTGGTTTTGAAACGGTCTGATTTAGATTTCAAACAACACTAAGATTGTTTAGTTTTATGAACAAAGATATCAAAAATTCACAAAGGTTGCTTTAAGGAATCAAAAGTTTAGTGCTGTATTATTCATTCCATATTTGACTAATGTGTTGGTGATTTTAAAGGTGATGTACTGTGCCAGATAACATAAAAATAAGTAACCAGTACCATTTTACCATGCTGCTGGATCTGAAGCCATTCCTGGCATCCTCTTGTAACAAGCTTTATAGAGCACGTAAATAATAAAACCCAAATGGTTACCTTTTTTCCTTTTCTTAAATCTACCTTAATCTCACCTTCTGAAGCCACTAACAGTTTTTTCCAGTTTTTTCTATTGATCTTTAGCTCCTTCAGAGTTACAGCTTCAGATTGATGTTTTCCTTGCCCGGCCTGTTTTGGCCTCGGTTCCCCAACTCTGAAGACCTTCTGTCCTCCAAAACACCTGAATCAAATGAAAAGCTAATTACCAGGCCTCCACATAACCGAATGTCTACTGGTGAATTAATTCAGCCATTTGATTCAGACTATATCTGATTTTTTATTTTTTTAAACGGTGTAAGTTGTATAATAAAACATAGTTTTTGTCACGAGAGCAATACCAGTTGGTGGCGGTAATGGTCACCTAATATTTTGCCGACCGGCAATAAATGTCAAGAAGAAGAAGCTTTGATTCAGTTTGTTGGTACGTTAAGTTGGAATGGTAATCTTTGAGGATTGGAGTTGGAGACCCCTGGTTGAGGTGGAGAGTCTTTGTTGGATGATGGCTTGAAAAGTGCTTTAGATTAAAATTATTGTTTTATAATCTATCTGCTTTAAGCTCTTCCGCAACTTTCTCCCTGACCTGCCATCTGTTTCCCTCCGGTCTTAATGATGATTTGTTCACTCATATTCTCTGAGGACGTCACAGAACAGCTGTTGTCATACTGACATGAATTGGGGTGTTTTCACTTGGTTTAATTGGGGACCAAAATTGCAACATTTATTACATTTTCATCTGGTGCGGTTTGACTTCACACTGTACCGTCAAACGAACCAAACCCTTTGAAAACCCTGTTCCCCTCCTCGCCTGCGGGGGGCACTGCACAAAGAACAATCTAAGGTAACGACACGAAAACCTCCGAAGACATGAGCGCAGCTTCCTTCTTCATGTAAACAAAAATGGAGTGGCTTTTGTGGTTGTAATATTCCTCTCTTGTCCACTTGCCGTTTCTCCTGTTGGCACATTTGTTTTGGTTGTATTTACCCAGAATGCCCAGCGCAATAGTGCGCTTCCTGAGGTGGTCGGCTTGGCGTTCATATTGTTTTGGTTCTTGAACTACTTTGTGTTGGTCAAACCTGGTTCTCAAGGCCCCCTTTCCTGCATATTTTGGTAAGTAAAGTTTTATTTGTATAGCACCTTTCAGAGATAAAATCACAAAGTGCTTCACAAAACATGTAGGAAATGCACATCAAGCATAACATGAAAGTAAATGATTTTTAAATCGTGTGCTTGTTGCTGCATACCTGATGTAAATGAGTGATTACCCTGCTTCAGCAGCACTAGATAGCACACGGAGGAGGTCAGTCAGTCAGTGGAATCAGGTGTGCTGGAACAGAGATGCATCTAAAGCAGGGGTCCCCAAACGATGGCCCGCGGGCCGGATCCGGCCCTCCTCCACATTTGGTCTGGCCCCCTGAACAATACCAGAGAGCATTCAGATTTTTTTCATTTACCGTATTTTTCCTGGACTATAAGCCATTTTTCTTCAACCACCAAAAGGCTCTTTAGCAGGAAGTGAATCATTGGAAGTCTCGGTTCCTTGCGCTGCAACATTGAGCCCACAAGCAGCAAAATAAGTAAGAGATCAGATGTCTTTGGAAAGTTTCTTTGCAAAGGGGAAATGGCCCAGAGAAGAGACGGGAGAATGGATTTATCCCGGACCGGTAAGTGAGTCCCACATTACAAGCCGCTCTGCGTAACATGCGCGGCTGCTACTGAGGCAATGAAGCTTCAAACTGCTTTGCCACGTAGAGACCCAACACGCTGTGGATACAAGCAACACACCTCGGGTGTCATTGTCTCCCATCACTCCCAGATCGAACCGTCTCGTTGCAGAGAAACAATCTCAGAGCTCCCGTTAGTCATTATTGTGAGTTGAAATGTTCACGAAAGTAAAATGTTCGTTTTTGTGGTGCATCTGTATCTTATTTTGAAGGGATATATAAATGTTACCATAGCGACCAGAGTTTGGGCAGTGGTCGAGAGGAGATGAGTAGAGCTTGTGAGGAAAGATTTAAGAATTGTTGGCCTATTCTCCAAACCTCTGTGACCACAGAGCTGATAAAAATTCAACAGGTTCGTGTGTCCAAGGCAGGAGCAGCACGAACCGATTCCGCTCACAAACATCCCGATTCCAGAAGATAATTCACTAAAACCCGCAACATAGCATACTGGAATTTAGAATGACCAAACACGGATGACGATGTAGAAGCAATAGTGATACTTTGTGGAGTCATTTTAAGAGATAAAAGACGTAACAAAAAGAAAAGGCGGTGGATAAAAGAAGACTGGAGCAGCCGCTCTATTTGCTGCACTATGATTTGGAGGTGAATGTTTTTTCATAGTTAACATTTTTAACTGAATAAACATAATAATGACCTTTAGATTTAACAATAAATATTTCCACATATCATCTCCGATATCCACCGGACTCTTAAGTTGCGCGATATGTCAGCTGTTTGGGATTCCCCTCTGTTCTTACGTCACCGCGCTTTCTGATTGGCTACCTGTCACATTCAACAAGTTGTATTCTCGTTCCAAGTCAGGGAAATTCCCACAGGCTGCGATACAAGGGCCAAGACAACCCAATAGGGCATATTCAGTATTTATTGGGAACACCAACATGGAGAAGCCTTATCTGACTGTTCATCGCCCTCTTCCCCCTCTCCCCCCGGGCCGCAACAAAATTTCCAAGTCCTGACCGGTCCGCGGTAATAAACAGGTTGGGACCACTGATTTAGCACATGCTAGTAGCAAACACGAAGGATCAGCACTTTTACGGTTACAGCTACTGTTCAGAAACTACCGTAATCAGTTCTGTTAAATCTAATCTTGGCAACTTTTTCTTTTTCAACCCTAATAAATTTGATATTTAATTGACCTGTTATGACTCAATTTTTGGGTGTCCGCCCCCCTCGGCTGCTGCTGCATCGTTGTGGAAAACCTGGAGCCGCAGAGATATCTGAGGCTTATATGTATATGTTTACTTGTTAAAAAAAAAATTTGGGGTTGTGGTTTATAGTCCGGCGCGGCTCATAGTTCGGAAAATACGGACTATAATCCTTCCTGGATTTATTCTGTGAAGAACCCAGAGAGGGTTATTTGGTTATTATTTATTTCATTAATAGGGTTATTATTTATTTCCTGACTTGTTCTGTGAAGAACCCAGAGAATGTTATTTGATTGTGCTTTCTGGAAAACAATACATTTTTACATTTAGGCACTCCTAAATGTCCCACTCTCTCCTCATGTCCATCTTTCATGTATTTTTCTCCTCGCCCGGTATTGTTTTCATCGTCACACTTTTTCTGTTACAAACTGACTCCGGCCCCCCAGCAGAGAAGGAAAAAGTTATGTGGCCCTCACAGGAAAAAGTTTGGGGACCCCTGATCTAAAGCCTGTGTGATAGGGAAGCCAGGATTGAGAAACACCTGTCTGACACATTACGGGCAGCTGTTTAGTTCGCTTATGCCTCGGACTGGCCCTGCCTCAGAGATCGAATCACCAGCTGTTTCTCTCTCTCAACCAATTAGAGCAAAGAGTTTTAAAGAGATTAAACATGGTTTGAGACGGAAATAGATGAGACATGCATTTTGAAATACTGCCGCATGTTAGCCTGTTTGATTAGACACACCCTTCATCCTGACACACTGTCCACTTATTTTACATTTCATACTCATTCCTTTCTGTCCCATTCTCTCCTCCTGTCCATCTTTCATGTATTTTTCCCCTCGCCCGGTATTGTTTTCATTTCTGACTCTGCCAGGGTTTTCCCCCTGCATGTCTTTGACTTTTCCATTCCCTCCCCCCCCTGGGAGAGCTTGCTCTCACAGTGTACTCATATCTGCCAGTAAAGAAGAAACATTACAACTATTGCAGATGTTGAAATGTTGATCCCATCCTATCGCAAGCCCCAGATCACCACCACGAGCTCAGGTCTGTGGCACATCCCCGCTGGCTGTCGGCGCAGCGGGCAGCTGCTTCTGTCCATTCAGAATAAAAAAAGAAAATCTCTGCAGCAGAGGCCCCTGCAGTGAGCAGCCAATCACTTCGCCTAATCCACCCTGATGTGTAAAGCCAATTAGAAGCTGGGATCCAGTTGCAAAAGGAATCTGATTTTGTACGGTGGATGTATCTGGGCCAAAGCCTGTGGAGACAGAAGGAGCCTGTGTGTATCGCTTCACAATAAGAATCTGACTTTTTAAGGGGTTTATGAGGGTAAACCAGCATTGTAGTGGTTTTCGCCGCTGGGAAACTAGTGCATGTTTTTTTGGCTTTTAACAACATTTAGCTTGATGTTTTTAAGCAGGAACACCACAACCAGATGTTATTCGTAGCACCAGATAACAGGGTTCATATGCAGTCTTGAAAGGCTTGGAAATGTGCAACATTTAATTTCAGTATTTTTATGCTCCAGATAAGAATGAAAAAGAAACTCCGATCAGAAAATTATTTGGGTTTTTCTCTCCTAGACAAATAAGTCCCTGAAAGAGTTGGTGCAACAAAACTGGTTGTCCGAGAAGTTTACGTCTACTTCGGACATAATTATGCTAATGTCACCTTTCTTCATCTATCACATCAAATCTTGAAGTTAACATATGAGGCTTAACCATCTTGAAAACCATAAGTTTGACCTGTAGATGGTCACTGGCAGATGTTACACAGAGAGATGAAAATGAGGGAGAAGTATTGATTCCTCTTTTACGTTTCTTACAAATAGGGCTGTGAAAATATATTTGCCCCTTTACAAATGTTTTGGGACTTTTTCCCTTTTGACTTTTTTGCTGTGTAAAACAAACACATTTTAAAAAGTTAATGCAAAATGCAGTTTTCAAAATACGATTTTATTTATTAAAGTTAAAAATGTCCCTTTGTCATAGGTGACAAAGCAATTTCCCTCTAAGCTTAAGTTGTACTATCCCTTCTACTGCTATTGATTATTTGTGATTACTGGTAATAGGTTTTTGTCTCCATGGAGTGATGTAGAGGCCCACTCTTTTGACAGACTGTGTCAATTCAGCCACATTGCAGGCTTTCCCAGAATGAATGGCCTGTTCAAGCTTGTTCTGCAACATATTAATTGGTTTTAAGTCCAGACTTGGACTAGGCCTTTCCAAAACTTACATTTTCTTTTATTTTGAGCCACAGATTTACTTTGGATCATTGTCCCGCAGCATGACTAAAATGTGCCCGACTTTACGGTCTTAAGGTGGCCAGACATTCTCCTGCATCGTTTTATGTTGGAGAGCATAATTCATGGTTCTGTTAATGACTGCACATCATCCAGATCTTGAAGTAGCAAAGCGGCCCCAGACCACCACACTGCCACCACCGTGCCTGAGTCTGTATGATGTCCAGATGTAACAAGACTTGCAACATCCAGTTAGATCATATTTTGTCTCCTCAGTCAACAGAAAAACCATTTCCTCAATTCTTAGAGACCATCAATATGCTTTTTACCAAATGTTGGCTGGACCTTTGTGTTCTTTGCAGTCAGCAGTATTTTTTACCTTGGAACTCTCCCAAGGAGGCCATTTTAGCCCACTCTTTTTTTTTTCTTCTTCTTCTTCTTGTTGAATTGTGAATTTTGATATGCTGGCCCCACCTAAGAGGGTTCACCGCTGTCCCATGTTTTCTCCATTTGTGGAGAATGGGCCTCACTGTGGCTTTATTGAGGCTTTGGAAATGGCTTTCCAGGCTGATGGATCTTTAATTTCTGTAGGCCAGTAGGATGACATGATGCGTTACTTTTTGATATCATTAAACCTTACTAATTTTGTTGGGTTCTCTTTAAGTGATTTCTTAACTTTACAGATCTGAGAGGGTGAGCGTAAAATGAAATGATTTGAGAACAGCTTTTCAGATGTACTCACATTCTGTCTGGCTATCACAATTTGTTTTATGATCTAAAACATTTAAGTGTTAAAGAAATCACAGAACTGTAGTCTGCGGTTACATATTTAAAACCTGAGCAGAGTACAAGCATTTGGTGTAATTTTAAATAAAATTTTTGCATTTATGTTGGAAAAAGTTACCAAGAATAGAGAAACCGACTTAAAAAAATATAATGGATAATTAGCACTGTTTGAAAATACAATGAATAACACTTCCTCATACATAATATATCTGGTTTTAATTAGTACATCACACTTTAATCCAAGCAAAAATGGTCTCTCACAGTAAGTTCTCGATAGCAGGACAATTTTATTGTCATGTCTGTTGCAGTTCTTCACTCTTTTTTTTTTGCCTCATTTCAGTAGAATCTGCAGTCCAAATATCTTCACGTTCATTACAAAATAAACTCTTTGCAATAAATAAATATATAGATTTACATTTATACTTTATATGTAGAAAATAAATATATTGTACATCTCATAAATAGGAACACCCATATGTACACCTCAAGACGCTTGCATGTTTTTTTTTTTCTTTCTTTAATAATGTTCGCCGCACTCTGAACATTACAAGTCGCCACTCTTTAACCAAACCTATCTGTTATTCCTTTAAACCGCAGTCGGTGAAGTGCTTACGTCCCGAGCCTACTGAATTTACGCTTTCATTTAAATGTGATGAATGTGATGTTTAGGTTCAAACCAGACCCACAGCTGGGACTTTGGATGTTTAGGTAAGTGCTTCATCAGGCCTACAGTCATTGCAAAGATGTTGCCCTCTTTTTCCATCTGTGACGTTCGCCTTGTGGTAGTTTTTAATCTGCGTACAGATTGTGAAGTACCTGATTATACCAAATTTAGCAAGCCAGACCCTTTTTGCATGTCATATCAGAAATGTCTGCAGCAATCCTAAAAAGGGAACTTCCTGGAGCTTTTCTAGCCACCAGAATTAGTTTTTCAGGTTTGTGCTTTAACACACAAGAAGCCCCCACTCTGTGCTGTTGCATATCACTCAAGTGTCTATGCGAGGGGAGCGAGGGGGGGGGGTAACAAAAAAAACCCCTGGCATCTTGGTTTGGTTTTCCTGATTCACCCCCAGCTGCTCAGTCCTCCACAGAGGAAACGGTCTCCTCTTCGCTGAAGTCCAAAGCCGAGGCAGACGAAAGACATCCAGGATTGAGCTGAATGTTTATGTCCTGGTCACATGTGACCTCCGTGAGAGCTCAGGGGTAAACAGTTCTCCAAAAGATCCAGAATATCCACAACACCCCCCCCCCCCTCTCTAGTCTTCCGCCTCTTCGACTTTGTTTATCTCTGGGGCTCCAGATGTAACCAGTTCTCCCAGTGTGAGCGCTGGTCACCTGTCCTGGAGCAGATCTCTGTACGCCTGAGGCATCTTCCCCATCTACACCGAACGTGGCAAGAAGTGGGTGAGTTTCTGGTGTTTCTTAGTCCTGCCACCCTCCCTGGGTGATCCGTCCTTGTTTAATGCCACGTAGTAGAAGCGTCCCGTGTCCGTGTGCTTGTACAGCGTCGAAGCGTAGGTGTTGTACCAGTTCTCCTCAAAATGCTCCCTGAACACGCACTCTGCCGTAAGTTTACTCTGCAGAACAGGAAACATGATGTTAGCCCAAGAGAACAGACAGAAATGATGTTCACAGTTTTCACTTCTTCACCTTGCAGTCACTAGGTTTAATGTAACTGCAATGTGACACATAAAATCACTGGGATTTTATGTGTCAGAGCAACACAAAGTGGAGCATAACTAAGGAAAAAAGTTGTGCATTTCCTTTACTTTAACTGGGCCATAATAAAACATAAATATGCTTCGGTATAAAACCGGAGTCTTCAATCCGGATCTCGAGAGCCAATGTCCTGCAACTTATAGACCCGTCTTTGCTTCATCACACTTGAGTCAAATAATCAAGTTATTAGCAGGATTTTAGCAAGATATGGAAAGCTTAAATAAACACAGAGGAGGTAATTCAGTCATTTGCTTCAGGCGAGTTGGACCAGGGACTAAAAGTCACAGAGTTCTGGATTTGAAGACCCTGATTCATCCATTCATCTATACATCAACTCTGTCTCAGCTGAAGAAAAGCTTTCCCACAGCATGATGCTGCCAACACCAACCAAGGGGATGGTGTCCCCATGGCACTAAAAACTAACATGTGGTTTTAAGTCGCACAATGAATTTTACCAGAATTTTCAACCTTGGTCTCTATATGGTTGTAGATAACTTCCAACTAGACTTCTTATTCCTTTCTTTTATAAAAGCTCACGGCTGTCTGGTTTACAGACACTTCAACTTAGGTAACTTTTCAAGTTACCATGGGTCACTTATCCGTTTTCTGGTTATTTCTTTCCTTTGTATGGCCACATCTTGGTAAGGCTGAAGTTGTACCATTATCTTGAGATTTCCAGACAATTGATGAAGCAGGGTTGAAATAGTCAAACTTCAGAATATTAATTTATAACTTAATCCTGCCTTGAACATCTCCATAACGTTCTGTCTGACTTGTGTGCTGTGCTCCTCGGTCTTCATGATGCTGTTTGTTCCCTGTTTTTTCTGAGGCCTTCACAGACCAGATAGTTTCATGCTGAGATTAAATTGTTAGTCATTTGCAGTCGACCTTGTTAAAGGCTATTGGAGAAAAAAAGAGTTGCTCTAAACATGTGCTGTATTTACAGATTTTTGTTCACAAAAATAGTCAAAATCCATGTAGAATTTTTCTTCTAAATCATTGGCATGCAGTGAAGTTTGTAGAAATAAACTAAGATGAGAAGCTTCAAGGTGTGTGAGATCCCCACAGTTTCCACTCCTGACATGAACTCATTGAAAAGCTAAAACAAAGCAGTACAAGCTCATTTGGGCTGGAGCTCATTATGAAAAAAAGAGGGGAAATCATTACATGCAGCTTTTCACTTTACGCTCCACTCTCACTCCTCAGACCTGCTGACCTCTTGCTGTGCATGGAGAATCATTTCCCTCCCTGTGATGCAACGAGAACAGTCGGCATACCAACATACTAAAAAGCTTCAATGTTCACTGACAGAGCAATATGAGCAATGGCTGCAGGTCCAGCAGGCGAGAGAGAGGGAGAAGGATGAATTTAAAAGTATGAGGAACATGACAGACATCGGAGCTGTCTGTCTTTGCGGCCCTCTCTTTCCCACCAGGGTTGCATGTGCTGCCTTTACGACTCTTCACTTCTACAAAACTGCTGAAGCAATCTCGATGATTGGCTTTCAGGCTGTGCTTGGCTGCTCTGTGCAGGAAGGCTGTTGTCTGTAAACACAGCCTAAAGGGCACATGACTGGGCCAGCTCCATGCTGACACACACCCTCATGCACACACACCTCATCGGATCAAAAGCTCGTTGAGGTCTGCTGCTTGTGGGACGGAAGCACCCCTCTACCTGTTCAGCTTCCCCTCCCCGCCTCCTGGACTCTCGCATCCAGACAGACATGTCGACATCTCCCCTCCTGTCAGTCAGGTGACTCAGTCAGGTGTGCAATTTCCCCTCCAAACCACCACCTCCGACCTCCACCCACACCCTTCTCTCAGGGCCAACCCCCCAGGATGCCAGACTCCGATAACGTGCAGTAACAATATCTGCACTTCCAGCATAATGGCCTACTTAAAGGTAGCCTCTTTTCAAAAACGATGAGAGCCGGGGCCGGCCCACGAGAGGCCCCCAGGTAATGCCCCGGGACACCTGATACAGGATTGCCCTAGCATACTTCCCCTCTACTGCTTTTATCTCTTCCCTTCCCTATGTCCCTGTCTTGAGGTATGTGTGAGAACTGAGGATGTACACCGACCAGAGGAGGAAGCTTGACCACATTTACATCCAAAGTGATTCTGGACCCTTCTCTCTCCTCTTTGTGACATATTTAAAAACTATAGGAAGACACAGGGTCTGTATCCTCCTTGAACCCTTTGCAGATAAAGAACAACCATGAAGAGAAAGGAACACACGCTTGTTTTGTCTCGCTGCGGTTTCACCATTAGCCACATGGGAGCTTTGATTAAGATATAAAGAAGCTTTGATTCTGTTTAGAAAACTAGACCCAATAAATGAAGAAAAGGACATTTTCAAAGCATGACAAGAACATGGTGTGTTTAACACCACACGGCTCCTAGACAACCTTGAAAGTATCTTTGATAAGAATGGAGAAACAATTTTCAGGCTTTATTCTATCTCAAATTGTATCGTCCATCCACTTTGCATAATTTAAAACAGAATATTTATGCCTTAAAACTGCTTTACAAGAACCAATAAGTGGAAATTTGTACGGAATGGTATGAAATTATGTCGTTAAAAAAATGTTTAGGAACCCAGCTGGAGGTTTGGGTTTGTATAGAGTGGGATTCTGTTTTTTATCAGTAGAAACTCACCGATCCATAGAGCTCTCCTTTCTCATTCATGCCCAGGTAGAGTCCAGCATCCACCCCTCTGATGCTGACCAGCCCCACTGCCAGGCTGATGAATTCCAGGATACCTGAGGTCAAAAAAACACACACACACACACACACACCGATATGTCAGCAGAAGCACACAGAACCACTGTAATAATTTTAGGAATCTCCTCCCATTACTACAAGTTGTTTCTGTCTGATATAACACTGGTTATTTCAGTTTAATTGAGGACATTAACTTGGTTGAAAATGGCTAAACTGTTACAAAGTTAGCTATATTTTTGGAAGCTTAATCCTATTGCGACAATTTTAGTAGAATTTATCTGCATTTTGGTTCAGTCAATCACTATTCCCAGCAGACAACTATAACATTGACATGTTTATGGAGTGTAATGTGAGTTAATGCAGTACAGTACTTAGTAAAAGTTATGAACTACAATTAGTTTTGGTTGAGCTTCTGTGTTGAAAGAATTTTAGATTATATTCAGCTTTCGATAGTTTAGTGACAGCACTAATGTTAAAGTCAAAACTTCAGGCAGCTGTTGCTAATGAACAGCAAACTTGCTAGTATACCTCTTAGCTCTGACTCGGATGTATTGATGATGAACGACACATCTTGGTCGTCATTGTCAAGATATGCTTGAATGCAATGTTTTGAAGTACATTTAAAAACCATGATTACTATTTCAGTGGCATTGTGTTTAGACTGGTTTTAGCATCAGTGTTGATGGTAAAGTCAAATTTACCAAGTTGGCTTTTCAAACTAAAGACAGACTTGGCCAAAGAACAGTTATTGTCAACTAAAACAAGAATGTTTTACATTCTGCTTTGTTGGAATAGATTTCATGTCACATGCTTTAATACCAAATCAGTTCTTTTTTTTTGTCTTCTGGTAACTTGGAAGACAAACCAAACGGCCTCTTTGAAAATCAAGGAAGAGATTCTGCATTAATTCAAGTAGCAAAGCATAACTTGACAAATATTGCCTATTTGTAAAGCATAAATGTATTTAGAACCAAATATTTAGAAACTAATTTATCAGACAATATTAAAATGTGATAAAATGTAACTAACTTTATTTGGGAAATACACTTTAAATACTGCTTTGAATTTGTTAGGTGTCTTCAAAAGTTAAACTTCCCACTCACAAATACTGATAAAAATCTACCTCAGTAAAACAGATGTTCAAATTGTTACAATCATGTTACTGACTAACCTGTGACCCCCAATAACAGTTCCTGTCATCAGTGTGAACTGCTAGGTTCATCATTTCCTCTGAATATTATTATTCTATTTTCAAGAGTCGGACTCATCAGAAGCAGAACAGCTTATATTGTGATAATCGCTAAGTTTAAATGTCATGACTGAGAAAATAAGTGAAAAATAAGCTGGAAAAACACTACGATGAATAAGTAAGACTGTCATACTTAAACTAGTACTATAAAAATGTAACTTGTTTTTCATCGATTGCAGTGCCTTTCCCTTAACTGCTATGACTAACTTCTTTCTGCTCTTTCATAATGACGTGAGGTTTTCTGTAAAGCCCGATGTTCCCCAGGGACTTCTAGCACAGCCGGGGAAGACACTTTAATGAAGCTTGTAGATGGTTACAGTGAAGGCAACTTCAAAGGCAGGGAGACAAGTGGTAAAATTAAAAGCCACTGGGTGTTGTGATGCAGAGGTTACTCAGAGAGGATCCAGCTGGCTGCTGTGACTGGCAGAGGCCAGCTCTTCCAGCCACCTGGCCTCCATCTCTCCGACCTCATCAGATGACAGAGATCATCCCTCTAATTTTTTTTTAAGAGAGTGTGTTTCATATCCTCTAATCAAAGTCTCCTCTTGGCGCAGCGAGGACGACCTTGCATTTTCTTTCTTTCTCTCCTCCCTTCTTTCTTCTTTTTTTTTTTTTTCTCTCTTTAACTTTAAGTGAAGCCAGACAGAGACAAACACGCGGACCACCCATCCCCTGTAAAACACCGACTTATTTTTTGGCTCAAGCATGAACATTAAACCGTAGCTTGGATTCCGCGGTGGTCACGCTTTAATTCGGAGTTATTCTGTCCCGCAGCGAGCGAGCCGCCCGGCCCGCACCTGTGACACATGCGGCGCCTGGACATGTGCGAGTCTCTGCCCTGTGACCCCCAGCAGCCGAGACAGACTTTATTTCACAGGTGACACCCGGGCTTTGGCCCTGCGAGAAAACAACAGCTGTGCCTCAAAACATGTGAAATAGTCTGCCTATTAACGGAACGGGCTTATCAGAGGGGGACTGGCACGCGCACGCGTTGAAGCTCCAATCCAAGTTGTCACGGAGACGCGCACGCGCACACTTTATTTAAAGTGTCGAGGGGGACACCTGCTCCCGGGTGCCCGCGAGCGCAGAGATTTCTAGAAAAAGCCGCGCGGCTGTTCAGCACGAGCGAGTTCACCGAGGAGGATGCGCCGCCGGCGAAAAAGAAACTAATATCCAGAACATGGGACTGTTTTTTACAAGATGAAACTAATAAATCTCTATCTACTTAAACAGAAATGTTTCCAACCACATTCAAATGTGTAAAAATACAATAATAAAAGTGTCTAAAGTTAAGGAAATCTATAAACGTATAAATAAAAGTATAAACAAGCCAAAAACGAAACGAGCTTCCAAACGGTGAGACTTTAACTAAGGGGGAAAAACATTTAAAACGATAAATGAAATGAAACGAAACTTCTACAAATACCCTAAATGCCAAAGAAATTCACCAAATCTGCTGTGGTCCTGCCGTGTCCCATGCACGGTGCCGTTGGGGAATATCTCCAGCTGAAAGCCAGTCCTGCAGTAGAGCTGACGCCGCCTCAGGATCCCCTTAAGGTGGCCGAAGTCTGTGGGCGACCCCTGCTGCAGCCTGCCTTCGATCTGCCCCAGCCGCTCGCTCAGCCCCGCCGGAGACTCCGACAAGGGCGCGCTTGCCAGCGCAGGGAAGCTCTGTAAATCCAAGTCGAGCGTCCCCAGAAAACTCCCGACCTCTGCCATCGTTTGCACAGCTGTCACATTAAGCGAAGGCATTTGAGATGTATGTGCAGCGACTTGCGGAGGGAGAAAAGTTTACACACAAGTCCGGTCCATGCACGCAGGAAAAAAAGAGCGTCCCCGGCGCGCCGTGCTCCTCCAAAGTCAGGGAAGTCCTCTCAGTTTATTGATAGTCCTTTGCTTTAATCATGAGTTTGATATCTGTGTTTATCAAATGGAAAGACTCTAATATATACATACTCCCCACGCATTCTCACATTGGACACTCAGATTCAAGCCACGCCTGGCTGGCATCCCTTCTTACGCGCATCAGTTTGCTTTACTTAATCTTCACTTTTAGACCAACTTTTTGCAACTCATGACACAAATTAGTTCAACGCTCTTCTTATAGAAAGTTCTTTTTTATTTAAATGATCCGATCACTTCAATCCATGGGCAGAAATGTCTCCAGAGTGTATGCTCTTCCGTCTTTGCGGTTTTCCGCTGTCTGTTAAAACCGCAGCGCCCGTCCAGTGGCAGAAAAACCTGGCAACACACGCGGCGGTCCATTAAACTGCGGCGCAGATGCAGAAGTGGAAACTATCATGATGAAAACGCACACATATCAACTGACTGCGTCTATTTAACCGCTAACCCCATCAGCCCCATTCAACCACTGAAGCCGAGCCTTCTTTATGTCGGCTTTTGGGTCAGAATCCTGGCTTAATGGGGTGGGGAAAAAAAAGGAAAACCGCAATAGAAACATTTACATGAAAGGATTATCAAAGTAACCTGTGCACACGCTCACAGTAATCCAACCTCCTGCGCACACGTTTGAGGGACCAAGCACTGCAAGTTGGAGCTTTTCACGGGAGCATTTTCCCCACCTCTTCGCTGGAAGCAGGTGCTTTCTTACCCTCTCTGCACGCAGTTTGCAGTAAGCTCCAGCAAGCCAGCAGCTTAAACCACTGACTTCTTGCGAGGAGGTGTGGGGCAGGCGAGGAAAATCCAGATTCTGATGATGTGCAGAATTTAGTCTGACTGTACAGAAATGTCTTTAGTTAATTTTCGAATAATAAAAAAAAAGCACTGAATCTATCAAAGGCAGTGCCTCGCTAAAGCATTCAACTCCCTTCCACAGCTTACATTTTTTCACAGCAACAAATTGTAAGGTATTTTCTAGACATAGTGATTGTGAATTGGAAGGAAAAAGAGACCAAGCTTTTGCAGATTCTGTCAGATGTTTTTTCTATGATTGGCATAAACTGACCTCCATCTATCTTTAACTCCCATCATGTTTTCTGTCCCTGCTGGACAAAAAATGCCATATCCACAGCCTAATACTGCCACCACCATGTTTCACAGTGAACATTGTGTTGTCAGAGTGAGATGTAGCGTCAGTTTTCTGCCAGAAAGTTCAGCTTTGGTCTAATTGATCCTCATGTTCACTTTTGGCCCCTGGTTTGTGACAAACTAACAACATGGCTTCTTTTAGATTCTTTCCTCCCGACCTGTCTGCTCTGTGTTTTTTTTTTTTTTTTTGTCTCCATGATGCCATTGTTCACTAATGCTCAAAACTCCGATGCTGTTACAAAACGGCAGTAATCATCCTGAGATTAAACTATAAACAGGTGGACTCTTATTTTATTTTATTGCACTTAGTTAGGATATTGGAGTAAAGCTGGCTCATGAAATACATTCAGATGTGTGTTTGTAACATGGCAAAATGTTCTTGAATGCTTTTAAGATGAAATTTAGAGCAGAGATTTTAAATGAGCTTCAAAAAAGGGTCAAACACATGAAAATTGAGAACACAAGATTTTTTTTTTAGTTTTTTTTTTTTTTTTTTTTTAGAAAATGAGAGTTAGTGTTGTTGGATAAGAATGTTTGATCTGTGCCATCATGCACATGAAAGGGAGCACTAAGAAACCCATAACAGGACTAATATAATAATCATAATTTATGACTGATTGGGGATTTTTGCACTTCTTCTGTGCACAATGGGACAACAAGTTCCAACATGTGTTTGTGAAGTTTCAAAAAAAAAAAAAAAAAAGAAGAAGAAAAACACAGCTGTTTTGTCGAGGCCTTTATTTCTGCGTGATGATCCAAACGAAAACAAACTCCAGGAGTGTTTTAATTAGTTCGCCGCTCCTTGGATATCGGTGACAGCGGGTCCTGATGGGAGGAGGGCGTGATTACATCAACAAGCACCATTTAACTATTAGCGTGTTATTTCAGACCTCCTTCGAGCTGCTTTCCGAAACCCCCGTCCTGAGGGGGAGTTCTCACCTCAGGGCTGCTCATCGCGGGCTGCTGCTGCTTCCCTGCAGAGAAACGTGGATTTATGACGGAGCCTCGCTGCCTGAGAAGGCGAGCTTTAAGTGTGTGTGATTGTTTTGATGTCACCGTCAGGATTTAGATGAATTTCCTGACTTCTTGTTTAGGGCTAATTTATCAACTTTTGTGGAGGTGCTGCAGTCTATTCTCAAGCAGATGTTAGTGGCTCAGAGTGGAATACACGGTGATGGACCCTCCAAAGCACGCAGGCCTTTTTTCACTGCTACTAATTATGCCACTATAAATCTTAGGGGTGTGTCACGGCTGCATTGAAGTCAGAGGAGTGACGGTGGCTTTCAGCTGGTGCGGTATATGAAAGGTGGTGGGGGTGATGGATGCCCCGTGGGCCTCACGCTTGATGAATTGGGCAAGGGGTTGACGAGGAGTCACCGATGGTCAGGCTTTGTGCGAAAAGACACCAGGGCCCTCGCTGCTGAGGAAGATGAAAGGAGGATTCGTCTCAGCTGTAGGTTGGGAGGATTAGAGAAAGAGGAGGAGAGGGGCAAAGAAAGAGCAAAGTGAAACAAAAATGGGGGGGGGGTGGAGGAAACCCGTCTTCCTTCTGATTTTTGCTCACTGTCCATCAAGTTCATGCAAAACCTAAAACCCACCTCACAGTGGCATGCTGAATTTTAATTCCTTTATCATTGTGGCTATTACAACTACATCTGTTACTGGTCAGTCATGTTTAATAGATGACATGGCAGATATATAACTGCAAATTAAAAAAAAAAGTAACCAAGAGTTAAAATGTTCCCATATGCTGAGAACCTGCAAGAGGATACGGAGAAGAAGAGAATAACCTCAAGCGCATGGCCGCGGCTTTGAAGTTGCTCTCTCATGAGTCACTAAGAGTGAGTTCACACTGAAAATGAAGTTACACTTGCATTGGGAACTGGGGACTAATAGGAGCCTCACCTGTTTGTTTGGATTAGACAAACTTCACATGTGTCCTCCTCAGAGAGGAGAGCCAAGGTCTGCCTGGAGAAACCGAGCCAGTTGACTCAATTATGAAGCCTGGAGGAGGAGTTGGTTACTGCGGTAAAGAAACCTCTCGGCAGGTTGGGAACAAAACCTAAGCAGCTGTGGCAGTGCCTTTAAAAGTTAGCACGCCCCGTCCTCATTTTTGGTTTTTCTTTTGTCAAACTTTGATGTAATTTATGAGGATGTGTCTAGAAGTGTGAAGGGGGAGAAAAAGAATACAAGCGGTCAGATATTTTAAGAACAAAAATTGGAAAAAAATGTCTGTTTGCATTTATATTTAACCCCTTTATGCTTCCTTTAGAAGCCACATAATTAGTAAACCGAGTCCGCCTGTGTGTAATTTACTCTCTGTGCTGAACAGAGAGAAAACCACAAGACCTTTGGTTTTTCAGTTTGTCACTAACGAGATGCACCAAACGTGGAACGAGGTGCTCTTGTCAGATATAGTCAAAATTTAACTGTCCGACCCACAATTTATTTAACTAACTTTGCATGTCGATCTAAACCACACCTTCATTTGAAACATGACTTTGGCAGCATGATGCTGCGGAGACGCTTTTCTTCAGCAGAGACGAGGAAGCTGGTCAGAGTTGATTTGGAAACAAAATACTTTAAACTGGGTGAAGGTTCACTCCCCAACAGGACAACTGCGCTAAACGTGCAGCCACATCTACAGTTTAAAGGTTTTTGTTCAAAAAGCATATTCATTTCTTAGACTGGTCCAGTCAAAGTGCAAAGCTAAATCCAAACTAAAAAAATATGTGGCAACATGTGAAGGATGTTCATTTTCCAACTAATCTCATAAATGTTTTGGTCAAGAGTGAGGAGGTGGGGAAATGCAGTCTGAGCAGGAAGAGACATACCATGAAAGACTTGTGGATGAATTTGCAATTAAAGGTGGTTCAACAAAAGTATTTATTCACAGAGGTTGAATAAAAATGCATGTAATTTTTTCAAATTTTTACCTCTAATAGATTTTAAAAACCATGAGTCCTTTTTCTTCTGCAAGTAAAAAAATAACTATTCCAACAACATATAGTGCAATATTTGGACCTGTAAACAAACCCCTGCTCTTTTTCTGCACTTTTGAATAGACTATATAAAGTGCTATACCAGTACAGGTCATTTATCATGATTCTTCCACTACCATGTTTTACAATTGAAAAGTGTGCCCATGGCGGTACTGTCTATTTTTTTTCCCATTTCTTTTACATTTTTCCCCCTAAATATTACATATTTCACTCCATCTGTTTATTCGCTAGTATTCCCTAAAAAAAACAACAAAAAAACAACCTAGAATTTTCACAGAACATTTGTTTATACTGAGTCTGAACTATACACAGTGCTCTATTTCCAGTGATTTATGAGGACAGTCAGTGGTAGGGTGTCAACTCTTGGTGTAAATGGGGCTGAGTACAAATGCAGACAACGTTCAGATATGTTTTTTGGAATACATGTAGAGATTTTTTTTTTATCATTTTCTCTCAATTTCTGGATGACATATTCACTACCTTTTGTGTTGATCCATTTCACAAAAATCCCAGTAAAATGAAACTAAGTTTGTTGTAACTTGACAAAATGTGGAAAAAGTTTAAGTGTAGTGAATACTCTCTCAAACTTTATCAAAACGCATGACATAAGGTAACGATGAGGGGTAAATTGAGAGGCTAAAGTTCAACTTTTCATGTCAAGATACAGAATAAAACATCCAGAATGCCTGCAGCTGTTGCAGTTTACGAAAGTCTTTACGGTTTGGGCGCTCAATTTTCCTTCTGATTTGCTCCAAAAAGGTGAAAGATTTCCACATTCCAACATCTGCCATAATAGCAACAGAAGAGTCAGTGTTTGCCATTAATCTTTAATGAATGCCCAGTTTAGAAGACAAACCCCCCCCCCGCCCCCCCAGCTTTTCCTAATCCGTCTCTTCTAATCATCAGATCTGGGATCAGATCCTCGAACCCCTCTTAACCTCAGCCTTAAGAAGGCAGGGAGTAGAAAAAGGGCTGACTCAGTGTTAGCGGCTACCACCAGGTTAACAAGGCTACTAAAGGGGTCAGAGCCCCTCCGCCCCTCCCTCCACGTCCGCCGGCCAGCAGAGCTGCGCCACTTTACATTAAGACAGTTAGCTGCAGACCAGTGGGAAAGGGAGGATATCATCTGTTCTTATTTTACCTTTTGTCAAGCAGCATGTGGAAAATGATCTTCGCTGTGAGTTATTTGCAGAGCTGGATTCCGTGTTATTTCATTCCCAAGCAGAGACATAACAGAGAGGGTCTCTACTTTCACGCAGGTGGTCCTCCGGCCTTGTTCAAGGGCGCCGTGTGCGTTGGGGCGGGGGCTGGGAGAGGGGAGACACAGACAGATGCATGCGAATTTAGGTAATGGTGTTGCATTTCAGCGCCTGCTTTACTTGGCCGGCCCGTGTAAAGATAGTGTTAATTAATTTGTTTGCTTTGCTTTCAAGCACCAACAAATGGAGCCCTCCAGGTTTAGCGAAGCCACTTGTATGCAAAGAACAGCGTCTAAAACCAACATTTGTTGTACAAATTGCTTGCATATGTCTTTGGAATAGGAGGGGGAAAAAAAAAACTCCTTGTCATGACACCAACAGAGATGTTCTCTTTTTTTGACTCAAAGGGAAAACCGTAGCAGGAATATTTGAACTCTTGTCTCGAAGATTTTGGTTTAGCAGCTAATTATCCGTACTCCAAACTTGTGGTTTTGCTCTTCTCATCAGACAGCTGACTTGAACTGAAGCACTACAAGTCATATTTTTTAGCTTGAACCCCTCTGGTGGTTCTTTTTTTTTTTTTTTTTAAGACGCTTTTCCTTTTATGGAAGCCACATTTCGAGTGGTGAATGCACATCTGTACGGCTGTGCAGGGTGTGATCCTGGCGTCTGGCTCTCACCGGTTCGTGATTTTTGAGCGAGAGGTCACAGATGAGCGGTCGGAGTGACGTTCCACCTGTCTGTCTTGCCCACTGGTGCAACGACAGCTCAACTTTCTCAGCTCTGCAGGACTGCAGTCTGAGGTTTCAGAGTGTATATGCGTGATCATGATGAGGGAACAGGCCCGCAGAGCAAGGCTATTTTTCTTACTACAACACAGAGCAGGAATCTACCCTCAAACAGATGTTAGCAGCCCTTTGTAGAGGCTTTGGCACGGAGCCCAACTCTACCTATCTGCACAGCTATTTACATGGCAATCCAGCTGCTCAGCCTTTCTACTCTTCCCTCCACCCTTCTCTGCTCGCTCTGCCTGTGCCTTTAGCCCACCCCCACCCCAACCCCTGCCCCAAACCTCGCCTTTTGAAATCAAATACCTGCTCTTATATAAACTTTGATCAATCAAAGGCAGTAATTTGTTTAGCCGGCGAGACAGTGACATACTGGTGCAGGTTCGGTTACTCACAGAAGAAAAAGGCCAGGCTTCCCGTATCTGAGAATATCTCAGGGCTGACGCAAACTTTTACCCCGCACTTTTTTTTTTAATATATATATTTAGCTGGTTTCTTTCTGCAGAAGAGACAAATATATCCGAAATATTTTAGCCTCGCTAATTTGATTTATTGTCAGATGTAGTTCAGGCAGATGTGGGAGAGAGGGATTTATAATTAGACCGATTCCAGGAATGAGGGTTTATATTTGCTTGCTTACTAGCAGGGGTATTAAGGGCTTTACAGCAGAGGTAAAGGGTTCTCAGCAGTAAAGACTGACTAATGACATTTAAATGCTTCACTAGCTGCTTATGCAGCACTATTGCCTTGCAGAAAGAAGGTTCTGCGTTCCTGGAATTTGCATGTTCTTCCTGTGCATGCATGGGTTCTCCCTGGGTACTCCTTGTTCCTCCCATACTCCAAAGCTATGACTGTTGGGTTTAATAATTATTCTTCATTGCCATCAGATTGTGTGAGTGTGTGTGCATCTTTGTTTATCCTCTGCTGCCCTGTGATGGACCGGGGACCTGTCCAAGGTGAATGCCTCTTGTCGCCCAATAATCACTAGAGATACAGTAGATGCCAGCCCTCGATGGATGGATTTTTCTTTCTTCTAGTAAAATGAATGTACGAATTTAGAAAAACCAAACTCAATCATTTACTAACTTGTCGAATTGATTGCAATTCCCAGATCCTTCCCTAATTGCCCCAAATTTCAGAAACAGTGTTTTCTTCTTCTACATGTTTATCAGGTCCTAGCATCGAACTGGCTTTCTTTCAATAATCTCTTTCTTCTTGTCACTCTTCCAAAATGGCCATATTTGTTGAGTGAACAACTAATGGTTGTTCTGTCTATAGGTTCTCCCACCTGAGACGTGGAGCTCTGTAGCTCCTCCCGAGATACCATGAGACTCCTGACTTCCTGCAACTTTACAAAAGTGTGCTGTTAGTCCTTCAAATGAAATCAAAAGAAAATACACTGATGTTTCTGTGCCAAAATGGGGGGAAATGCAACATTTTACCTGCCTTAAATAGCAGTCACCATGCCATGCTCTGTGAACCAGAGCACAGGTCCAGCATGCTGACACTCGGCCTCATTTGTCTGTGATTTATCAGGCTTCCTGTGATCTGTGCCAGTAGATAATCTGTTGACAGAAGAGTTGTCAGATTATGGAGTGAACTTTAAAAGCTTAATTTGTAGGACAATCTCACAAGCGTCAAATAAAATAAAGAGCTGCTTCTAGAAAGTCGCAGTAAACAATTTATGACCTCGTCTCATATGTTCTCTAGCGGGTATTGAACAACAGAGTTATGCTGGCACAAAAACGGTAAGAATACTAGGCATAGATGCTATTTATTAACTGATTTATGAAAGTTTTATAAGCCCTTGGAAAAACAGCCATATTGAGTTTTACGATCCAGAAGAACACAGTCTTCTCACTCTGCTATGGATCTGTTCCTTATTAAGACGCAGCCCAGTGGCTGCATCATCATAAGAAGATAATTAGACGAGCAACCTTCATGCAAATGAAAGGAAATGAAATCAAAGTCCGCTGGGGCCCTGAAGCTGGCCGGCTCGTCAGTAGAGGGTGCTGATGTGTTTTCCCCTCGTAGAGCTTCAGCCAACATTTCAGATTGCCTCAGAACCATGCGATGTCACGCCATGACAAATGGAGATACATTAGTTAATTAAAGTGGGGAGTTCAAAACGGGGTGACGCAGGTTGTCATTTTTCTTCCCGCCCCACATTCCTCAGAGTCACGATGTAAAAGCGGAGCCAGGTCCAGCTCTGACTCTCCTTGTGTGATTGGTCGACTTCTTTTCTCCGTCTCTCTGTAATCAAGGCCGCCACAGCTTCTGACGTCTTTTTTTTTCTTGGTGTTTTTCATCCCTGCTTTTCCCAGGTTGGTTGGTGACTTAAGTGGACACTCATGTTCACGGAGATAATCTATTGTCTGAAAAGATTAATAGAGTAGGTTTGCATAGGCCTGCACCTAAACAAATAAAATCCCCTTGACATTATGCAGTTCAGAAACATTCAGTGGCTTAAACCAATTCGTCATAAATGAAAATACAGAAGGAAACCAAAAGCATCGGTGGATTCATAGTAGAGGGTTTGCATTTTTAGGGTTAAAGTGGAAACAAAGCAGAAGAAACTCATAGTTCTCCTCCAAGCCAATTTAGCATCTTCGGCTTTGATGTTGTTGGGGCAAATAGTTGTTGGGTTGAGACAGTTTCTGCCTTCGCTGCCAGAACCGAGGCTGGAGGCAGAGACAGGTGCACGGCGTTCATCACATCCTCATGGAGCAATCCGAGGGCCAAGATGTCCTTCTCGACATATTGGAAACGTTTGTTAACAGATGGAGACTTGTGCTGGCAAACGTTCCCCTGACTTTGGCCAAAAACGAGGGAGGAAGGGAGAGGAGAGCGGGTGGAAAGGAACGTTTAATATCAAATGGCACGAATGACTCAGATAGAGAAAGAGGAGGGAGGGAGATAAGACATAAATCAATAAATTTTATTGTGTGCATGTCTAGGGTTTACAGGGCCTTGCAAAAGTATTAACACCTCCTGGACTTTTTCATCTTTTGTCATGTTACAACAAACTTCAATTTATGTTATCAGGGTTGTGAGTGATAAACCAACAATAAGAGGGAATAACATCCAGATGGCATGATACTGCCAGCATAGCATTTCACAGTGGATGGTGTTTTTAGGGGCATGCGCAATATTCGATTTCCTCCAATTTTACAGCTGCCATCAGTTTTCAATTCAATTTTTACAAAAATTAAAATGAATTCAGTCCAGTCACACACGTGTGTACAGTTCAATTTGATCCTAGTTCAATCAACGCAGAGAAGTTTCTTTTATTACTAACCCTTTCACGCATAGTGGTCACTACAGTGGGCAGCCATCTAAAAGCCATTTTCTTGTGCTTCTTGTGGACTTTTATGTTGTAAATGCACACAGACCACTGGACACTAATGCATCATAAAATACACTATCAACTACTGGCCACAAATGCAAGAAATAATTTTTGTTAAATCCAATATGGCCGACAGACAACAAAAACCATGCCAACTGACCCGGTCCCTCCTTCTACTGTAGACGACTCTTGCAGGTAAAAAATATTGTGACATCAGATAACCCCTAAAGAACAATACTACTGATTTATGTTTCAAATAACAACTCTGTATTTGATGAAAATTACAATTGATCACCTAAATAAAATAAAATACTTTTTTCCCCTACCTTTTTTAATATGCCATAAGAAAATAAAAAATAAAAATCCTGACACAAAGGATCATAATTCACGCATGAAAGGGTTAAAACTGGTCAAATGTTTTTCATCTTGGGAAACCTGAGTGCATCAAGTCACTGGCCAGCAGATTAAATCCTCCTGCATGAAAACAACAACAGTGAACTGTTGCTTGGATTTACTTAAAGGTCAAAAGGTTCAGTTTTGGTCTCATCTGAACAGACATGTTTTTGGGTCCCATAGATGTTCTTGAGGTAACCTCCAAACAGGACTTCTTCCAACAGTGACTTTCTTCTTGCTTTCCGTCCTTGTGCGAGCCGATGTTGTTTTGATAGACTCTCCCAACCTCTGCAACTCGTCCATAGCTACTGTGGGCCTCTGATTAATGTGCTCCTGGTCCAGTTTGTCATAGGAATGGCACGGACATGTTTGCAGTCATGCCATGCGCTTTCTATTTTCAGATGATGGATTGAAGATTGCTCAAGTCAAAGCTTGATACATTTTTTTTTTTACCCTAGCCCTGCTTTTATACTTTTACATAGCATTCCCCCAGACCTGTTTGCGGTGTCCCTTGGTCGTCATGACGCCGTTTGTTCTCTAAAAACCTTCTCAGGCCTTCACCGAACAGTTGGATTTATATTTATACTAAGGTTACATTACTATATTTACTAATCTGGGGAAGGCAATTGGACGTACTCAATTTTATTTAGGTGTATCAGAGTAAAACAGAAATTCATGCTACATTTTTTATTTGTAAAAAAAAAAAATATATATATATAATTTTCTTTCACTTCACAATTATGCCCTACCTTGTCAGTCATAACAACCCCTCCTCCACACTCCAAAAAAGGACTTTCAGTTTTTCTTGTTGTAAAAATTGCAAGGGGTATGAATAGTTTTGCAAGCCACTGTGAGGATGACGTAATAAAATGAGTTAAATCTGCAGCTGCAAAATGTGCAAAACCACAAACGGGTTGAAAGGTTTCCCCACGACATCTTTTCTGATCCAGTTTCTGTCATACTTTTCAAGCATGTCTTAGTCGCACATGTTTCTCCCCAGTACACTTTCCTCTATCAGCTTCATTCCTCCTGTAAGGTCGCACAGCTACAGCTGGCATCAATATGTCGGGGGGCCTTTTTTTTTTTTCTGTCTGAGCCCGAGTGCTGGAAAGTTACATTCATCTGGGTAATCAGTTTAGAAGATAATGAAAACAGGGATTGTTTACAGAGATTAGGCCCTTGGAAATGGGGTAATCAGAGCGTTGGAAGGGCACTGACAGCAACGCGCTGGAGCTGTGTCTATAGAAACCAAGCAACGCCGACACAGCCCTCCGAGCCTCGATGTCATCACAGATAGAAGATAGAGTGCCTTATCCTCCGCTGCTCTCCATTTGGTCCTCCTTGCTGGAACGTAATCACTCAATGTTTAACAGACGCAGCACCTGTTGGCCAGATGTGTTTGAGTAATGAATGAAATATACTATGAAGTAAGCATTTTTGACAAAAATGTTCAGAGGAAAAATTAATCACAGCCTTGATTTCTTCTTAGCCCTGTTGTTTAATGCCCTGTTATGCCGTACGTGGCAATGGATTTATAGATTTACATCAGTGGGAGGAAGCCGGATTACCCCGATTCAAAGACAACATCTCGGGGCTTTCATAGGCACGTGGATTAAATGCTTAGGCTGACATAAACTTCATTAAAACGGAGGCCAACTGTCATTTTCTCCTCCTTTGCAAAGGTAGGTTTTAATTTGTGGAGGTCAAGTCGTGCTGTTTCTTGGCTGAACTGTTCAATCAGAGACAAACGAGGCTCGGGTTCAACTCGGGGGGGCGGGGGGGGTTGTTTTATAAGAGCTCACCTCAGAACAGCCATGAAAGTAATTATCAGTATCTCATATCTCATGCATCGAGGGGGAACATGTGTTTAGGATTTGGACTTACAGGGTTTGACCCCCCCCTGGCCCCCCAGCCTTTCCACCAGACAAACTTCACTTGTATCATTGTGCTAACTGGGTGCTGGTGTGACTGTGGATTTATCAAAATGTCATCTGAAAAGAAAGAAAAAGATCTCCGATACAGATAGATGGTGGAGTTTCCCGGAAGAAGACAGAAAGCTTAATGTGCCAAGACAAGAGGTGGAGCCGCTCGATTTGACCCGTTCAAGCAGCTCTTGGCGCTTCTAGAAAAATCTACATATCCAACCCATGAATCAAATACTATGAAAAAGTATTTGATACAAAACAGGTTTCTTCTGTTTTCGCTTTGTCAAACTGTAGATCGTTAGAAATTTTTTTAAAATATGAAACAAAAATTTTCAAATTATTATTCAATTCATTAAGGGAAAAATAAACTATCCAAACCAAGATGGCCAATTGTGGAAACGTTTCTAATTTAACCTAATAGCTGGTTACATTTTAAACAGAGTTTGATTTGATTTCGCTTGTCATTGAAGTTATTTTAGTTTTGCTTATAGTTGGTGGCCTTTGATATGTATTAATGTAAAAATTTCACCACAGTTCTGCTTTGAGTTGCTGTCACCTTTTTTTTTTCATTATAATTGATTTTTACGAGTTAAATAAAATATATAAAGCAAACACAGAAGAAGTTTTTCCATTAAGTTCAGACTTTGACTATGCTTCTCCAAAAGACACCTTTTTATGTAGTTGTCTTTTAAGTCATTTTAAGGTATACTTAAGGTGGTTGTCCTTTTTTAGTAATTCCAACAAATTACTAAAATGGTTCTGTGTTTTTTCCATTGATAGAAATTGGGTTTTTACAGTAGTTTGCTGCAGTCTTAAAGCTTTATAAATGGTTCTGTAATCCTTGTTAGTTACATTTGAGGACTTTTAACCTACTTCCAGCTGCCAGACTGGTTTTATTTTTCTCTGGGAGACATCAGACCTGAGTACAGCTGGTCAAATTGAACTTGGCTTTCCAGAAATTATGATTAAGCACAGTCTATTCATGATTTACCAAGGATTGCAATAAGTTTTTCACATGAGGGCGTGTTGGTTTATATAACTTCTCCACTTTAATAAATGAAATCATCATTTTAAAATCTGCTTGTTTGTCTAATATTAGAAGCGTTTGATCCAAAACATTCGAATGTGATCAAAAGAAGCAATAAAAAGAAGCAAATGGGCAAATGCAGCGAGATCGTATTTGCTGGCTTGGCTCTCCCTCTAAACGGTCACATGTAGATCTTTCTAGTTGGGGAGAGGATGGGTGTGAGCTTTAGTCTCGAACAGAGTCCACTCTTGGCGAAAACTTGCTGTCGGTTAAGTCTAAGCGCTGGTCCTCCACCTATGTACAAAGTCTCTGGCATCCTCTCCTCTGGCACGGCTACGCTCCGGGGGGATTTTTTATTGTGATCAGAGTTAGGGGCAGAAACCTGCTATAAAATTTCCCACAATAAAATGAAACAGAGACACCCTGGACTTTGGTGTGGAGGCGAAGGGGGACCCATCACCATAAAAATGTCGTTTATCTTTGGGGAGGCGACTCGATCGCACTGTCCTATTTTCCCTACAAGATACTTCTCTGCACTGCAACAAAGAGCAGGGATTAACTTTTACCCTGTTGCTGCTGCTGTCACGTTTTGAGAGACAAATGTTGGAGGCTTGTAAAGCTCTGAATGTATTCCAGTGTTATCCATTTGTGCGAGGCCAGGGTGTTTTGATTTTGAAGGGAGACCCTGACATCCATTTCCCTCCCAAAGGACGACGACAGGGGGACCTTTGCTGCGAGCGGCCCCACTCTGTGCCTAAAAGAACCGAGAGTTGGGTGGTCTGTCCGTCAACAGCAGATCTGGGCCCAGGCCTGAGAAAAGCGGCTCACCCGTATCACTTTCAAAGAATGAAACCCAAAGCGCCGGCCGTTTTCTGCCCGCTGCAGCCTTGTATGCACAAAGACACCTGTTGTTCGGCTCCCACACAAAGGCTTAATCAATCTAGGTGTTTGTAGCCAAACAAATACAAATGCCATTTTGTGCTCAGTATGAAATATTGTACATGAAATAAAAGTCTAAATACGTTTAAACACTTTGTTAAAGCCTCTTTAAGATGGTTGGATCGGTCTGTAAGGTCTTGTGATCTGAAATACTGTGAGGCTTCGGGAGATTTTATTGATGTGATACAAATGTATTATTTATTTGTACTGAACATTATAATTCAGATTAACGAGTGTTGGTAGAAACAGAAAATCAACTCGAATGGTTTATGTTGGCTTGTTTGTCCAGAGAAATTATAATTTTTATGAAAAATGTTTGAGTGATTTCAGTGTCTTGCAAAAGTATTTACACCCATTGATATTTTAGGATTTTGTCCTGTTCAAAAAACTAAAACGTGGTTTATTTCTCTTTATAGCCCTAAATCGATACTTTGTGAAACCAAGTGGTGCTGGAAGTGTTCTGCATGTTTCCAGCTTTGCACATCTAGAGACACAAGGTTTCCCCATTTTTCTCAACTGTCGGGTCGAATGAGGAGCATTTGTGTACATCATTTTTTAATGTCTGCAGCACATTCTCATTTTTCAGCCAATAAAAGGTTTTCTTCCAGAACTGCCCTGTTTTTAGTGTCATCCATATTCACATTAAGCCCGATTAGCTTTTCTGTCCCTGCTGAATAAAGGCAGCGTAACATGATGCTGCCACCACCATGTTTCATCAAGGTGACGTGGCTTTTTTTGTTTTTTTCCCATTGTGTTCATATATAGTTACAATGTAACTTCAGTTATATTATTAATGACTTTCCTTTTTGTCTCTCCTCTATATTAATCCTCATGCTTGATACTTTTCCTGTTAACAGATTCTCCCAGCTGAGCTCCAGATCTCTGCAGCTCCTCCAGAGCTCCTCATCTGGCTCTTCAGTTCAGATGGACTTGGCAGGTAGACACATCCTTCTCCACTGCAAACTGAATTCTTGCTCATTAAACGTTTGCGTAAAACCACCTTAACTATACGAAAACTACGAGTTTGTCAGAGTACCTGCAATAACAAGATTATAAGGTTGTGATCCACAGCTGAACCCTGCGATGACATCATGTCTTTCCCTCTCTGACTGGCTGCTGCAAACACGTCTCGTACAATAACACCAATAACATGTGGGTAGTAACATAGAAATGAAGACAAAGACACAAAGGCGGAGCATTAAGTCGTTTAGACAATTTTACCATTTGTGCCATGTTAGTTTACACTAGGAGAGCTAAATCTTGCTCACATTGTGAGATAAATGTTTGAGGCTATTTAATCCACTCATCAAACAGGGAACAATTAAGAAAGGCTGAAGACTGTTGAGGAAAGATGGGATTGCTTTCTTACCTAAGTCCTTCCATTAGAGCGGTGGCAGATATGAATAGCGGCGGTAATTTGATGAGGTACTGCCTCTCCTTGGGATCACACACTGAGAGGAGGCTTTGTTTATGTGCCAAACGGATTTATGGAATCAAATAGAAGTTTTCATTTCCTTGTTTGAGTGGATGTGCAGGGGATTAGAAGTGGGGAAAAATGTGGGCAGAGATAAAAAAAAAAAAAAAAAAGAAGTTATCAAACGCAGCAATGGAACAAAGAGTCTGGTTTATTCTGATTTTCCATTTCAATTTGAGCTGCATCTTTGCTTTTCACATCTAATCCGGCTAAACAGGAAATTGCACAGATTTAAATGAGAAAGTGTAAACATTTTAACGCGGGTAATTAAGTACAAAACGTATCTAGCGTTGGAGAGTGCCCAAAACTGAAATATATCTGTAAAATACATCACCCATGACTGTCATGCTATCTTGGAGAGCTATAAACCAAAAAAGTCCAACAAAATGCAGTTTTGAAGATATGATTTTTAACATATTAAATAAAAAAGCTATTCAAATCAATCTAACCTTATGTGAAAAAGTAACTCTCTCTGATCTCTGACTACTGTTTTGTTTTTTCACCTTTAGCTACAACAACTCCCATCAAATATTTGTGATGACCAGCAATGAGTCTTATATGTCACTGTGGAAGAAATTTATCCCAATCTTCTCAGTTGGAGTGGAGTAGGACTCAACCTCTCAATTGAATTGATTTGATGCAGTCTTTGGTAGATTCACTGTTGCTCTATGTTGTATTCATGTATTTCAGGTATCAATACCTTTTTCTCATCTGTACTTGAATTTTTCACATCAAGGCCCAATGCTGATGTTAAGATTGCTTTGGTCTACTTCATGTTGTTAGATGGGTTCTCTTCACATTATTTTCTGTTTGTATAGCTTTGGCAGAAAATAGTATCTCTGGCTAATAAAAAACAATTATGATCAGAAAGGTTTAAGTCTGACAAAACAGCAAAACCAGAGAAAGTCTGTAAGGGGGAGATACCTTTTTATTAAGTAAAATTTCCCAGGGGATGTGTGGTGTAGGGTTAGACAGGCCACCCTCTATCTGGAGGTTATTATTACTTAACGCAGCCGTCTGAGGTTCATCCTTCTGAAGGTCTTCGAATACAAAGACCAAAACTGGCAATTTCTGAACTGAGGAAAGAATGAAGTGACGAGCTCAGCCACTACGCTGATGACAATCAGCTTTATAGCTTCAACCAGTGCTTCTCACTTGGCAACTATTATGGCCTCATTAAAACCTGTTTGACAGAAACTTAAATTACTCTGAAGCAGGATGTTGGTCTTCATTGGGAAAAGATGGAGACCATTTTTTGTTTAAAACGCTGAAAAAGACATTATGACCAGTTTTGATATGTGTGCTCAATAATTTAGTTATCAGAAAGCAGCAGTTTGTCTTATGACTGGTTTGACTAAATGTGATCACAATACATGGTAAATGGACTGAATTTGAGTTGTGCTTTAGTTTAGCAATACTAACCACTCAAAGTGTTTTACACTAGAGCATGCATGTACCAACAGGCAGATAGGAAACTGGTCCAGGTGCACCTAGACATGATGCCAGTAAGCTGGAATTGAACATACAACTTCTGAACTGAAAACTATTCTTCCATCTGATCCTCAGTCAAACCACATGTGCTCTCTTCCTTCAATGTCCCTCATTTCTCAGGTTAGACGGGTTTTGTTATGTTCAAAAGTAATAAAAACACATCAAGATGCACAACATATATTCTTGTAATATTTGGCCAAATTATTGTCACTAGCTTAGCTATGCGAAATTAAGCCGGGAAACAGCTGCAGTATACTTGGTGTATTACAGTTATTTTACTGATTTTACCAACTAAAATTGGAATGATTGAAGACAAGAATTTATTTTACAAGAATATGACGGTCTGTTTTAAATGAGGCTGCCTACTTGGAAATCTCATATTGATATACCGTATGCTTTATTTTGCATTCTAAGACTAAAACCAAAAAAAAAAACAACAAGATTTTCTAATCAGATGCTTTTTTCATACATCTAACTCTTTGATCTGTTGGTTATATCAAATTTCACCCTAAACCTGGTGGTTTATTATGTCTCGACTTTATATTCTAGTTTCTAATATGATCCCTCCTAAAATGTACATGATGTCATTGAAGTGGTTGATGCCTCTAAAGACTTGGAAATAAAACAACACTGAACGGACCAAGGCAGCTAGAGCTGTGATCAGAGTTGGCTGGCCTTTGTGGATCAAAATAGCAACAGCACAGATGAGAATTTGAGAAATTAATCACGGCATTAAGTGTATTTTGAATCTAACCTCGCCTTATCAGGTATTGCGTGTGAGGCACAAATTAAGTTATTAATTATCATGGTCTCTGAGCTCTTGTAAAGGCAACAGCTGCATTTAATAGATGACTTGAAGGCAGCTTTGTAGTTAATGAGATGGACAGAAATAGACCTTTGTGGATCAGAGAGAAGTGGAGCTCTAAAACGGTTGTTATGTTATAGGACTGGTTTTGCATCATTCCCCTTTCTCGTTAAGACATATTAAGACGAAAAGCCTCCCAAATAAATCCAGGTGCGCAGGTACAGTGCAATCAAAGTTTTTTTTTTAAACGCTTTTCAAGTTCTCGGCTTTCCGTCATGTTTCAGCTTCATTTAGAAGCCGCTCTCCAGGGGCAGGGTTTGAACTGTTTTCTTCTTCACTTAATTACGTATGAAATAGACCATGTTGCTACAAATTCAATCTGTTGACTTAGGACTCAGTTAAAGCAAGCTACACTGATCACTCTGCTCTTTCCAGATCCGTGACGGTATTGGTCAGTGATGTATTGACATGGGCAGTATGGCTCACCACCCAGGGCAGCGTCAGGTCAGACATGGCTGGCAAAATGAAGATGTCTCACACGGTTGTGAAAGAAGGGTTCGAGGAATAGGTTCACATACGGACTTAATTGCACCTCCAATTTCTTCCAAATATGGGATATTAAAGAACGAGGAGAACATGTTTTTCTCGGTAAGTAGATTTCCAGTATGTGGATGGCTTCATATAAGAGAGGGGTATCAGGTCACCAGTCCCTCACAGGACCATTTACATGAAATGCCCAATAAAAAAATATTGAAATCACAGCTTTAAAAAGTAACAAAATGTGAAAAAGTTTAAGAAGTGTGAATACTTTTGTAAGGAACTGGAGAGCATGGTCAATAACCGTCTTTAGCGCTTTGACACCGACGACAATAAGGTGTTGTTGAATCATATTTTCTGTGGGTTTGGCTGAAAAAAACCCCCCGGATCTGTGGCAACAGATTAGTCAGCTTCCTTTTGCGGTAATAAGTTAATTTCCTTCTGTCAGTTTTATTATCAGGATGATGGAGACAGAACACACGGGGGCAGCTTCTTCGGAAGAAATGAGCATGACCTATGAAGTGAGCTGCAACAGAAGTTCATATATCTGGTGATAGTTTTGACAGGTGGACAGCTGTCCATAAACACATTCCAGAGCTCCAGACGCGAGCCATTTTCCAGAGAAAATGGAAAGTGGCGATGTTAAAAATCGCAGGCTTGTTTAGGTTTTGTCCAGAGATCACTGCACTGTTGAAGCTTTACATTCTCCTCCCTGGCATGTGGAGCTTTTCTAAGACATGTGGCTTTATCATTGTTCTTACAGAGTCCGTCTTGTGTCTGTCTCTTCTCTTGCTGCTCTCAGACGCTGATGTTTTTGCGGATGCACCTGGCTCCTTGGGCTTCACTCACATGTCTTCATCATTTGCAATATACAGAGCCGCCTTCTTTTTCCAGTTTTCAATTCGGTCTTTATGCATTGTTGTTTTCATGTTAGACTACTAAAATGCACGCGAATTTGCAATTGAATCATTGATAGGGAGGAAACGGGAAAAGGAATACGTTACTATAAGTGTAAAACTTTATTAACCACAATAAATAAACGAAATAGGATCAATTTGTTTTAAGTAATTATGAAACCAAGCTAACTTAAGGTTCAAAAACATTTTGTTTTATCCTAAGACAAAGTAACATTAGGAGTAAATTGCATATTCATGCAAAATTTGATTAATTGGAAACATCAGATTTACTCTGGGGATTTATTCTT